>NC_066884.1:6601627-7204882 GCF_022985175.1 Labeo rohita
CAGCCACAAAAAATAGTCTCAAGGCTGCACATGATGCTTTAATTGCTGATGAAGTGGGCTGAGAAACAGAAAGTTCTCATCACTATTGCACATCCGTCTGACACCTTCTGCAGTCGCAACAGACACTTTAATCAGAGCTACTGCTTATTGACAACCAACAAAACATGGTTGTAAGCCGTTGTAGTGATTATGTACATACTTCATCATGGATCTGGCTTTAAGTTATATTTTTGGGCTTTTATGCCTTTAATGGACAGGACCATAGTGGGATGACGGGAAAGCATTGGACAGAGAGGGGAGCGGGATTGACCTCGAGACGGGAATCAAACTCAGGCTGCTGCAAGCACATTTGCGCCATATGTTGGCGCACTAACCACAAGACTATCGGCGCAGACTGGATGGATGTGGCTTTTCTTTTAGAACAATATATTTGTTTTCATGATTTATTTATTTAAAAAAAAAAAAAAAAAAAAAAAAAAAGAAAAAAAACATATTATGATATTGTATATGTTTAAAAAAATTAATATGTGACTCTGGAACACAAAAACAGTCATAAATGTAAATTTTTTGAATCATCTGAATAAATAAGCTTTCCATTTATGTATTTGTTAGGATAGGACAATATTTGGCCAAGTTACAACTATTTGAGAATCTGGAATCTGAGGGTGCAAAAAAATCAGAATACTGAGAAAATCACCTTTAAAATTGTCCAAAATGAAGTTCTTAGCAATGCATATTACTAATCAAAAATTAAGTTTTGATATTTACGATAAGAAATTTACAAAATATCTTCATGAAACATGATCTTAACTTAAAATAAAATTTAATAATATGATCATTTTGACCCATACAATGTATTTTTGCCTTTTGCTACAAATATACCCAAGCTACTTATGATTGGTATTGTGGTCCATGGTCACATATACACAGTGCAAAAGTTTGGAGTTGGTAAGATTTATTTATTTTTTACTTATACATTTTTTTTTAAGTTTCTTGTGCACACCAAAGCTGTGTTTATTTGATTAAAAAATACAGTAAAAGTATTAATGTCGTGAAATAGTATTTGAATATAAAATAACTCTTTTCTAGTGTAATATATTATTGCATTCAGAAATCATTCATATGTAAAATATACAGTAGTCAACATCTGAAGTTGATCAAAAAAGTTAATCAAAATTGTCCTAAGATGATAACAGATATTGTTTTTTGTTTTAGGAAAACTGTGATCAAATATTTTGATCCACTTCAAATGTTATTACTGTATATATAGACATATATATACAAATATATACATGTAAGACAAGAACAGGTGTTGTTTTGGTATATATATATATATATATATATATATATATATATATTATTGTAATACACATACATGCACACACACATATAAATGTGACCCTGGACCACAAAACCAGTCATAAGCGTCAATTTTTTGAAATTGAGATTTATACATTATCCGAAAGCTAAATAAATAAGCTTTCCTTTGTTAAGATAGGATGATATTTGGCTGAGGTACAACTATTTGAAAATCTGGAATCTGAGGGTGCCAAAAAATCTAAATATTAAGAAAATCACCTTTAAATTTGTGAAAATGAATTAAGTACTTCAGTGCATAATACTAATCAAAATTTAAGTTTTGATATATTTACGGTAAGAAATTTACAAAATATCTTCATGGAACATGATCTTTACTTAATATCCTAATGATTTTTGGCATAAAAGAAAAATCAATAATTTTGACCCATACAGTGTATAATTGGTTACTGCTACAAATATACCCATGCTACTTAAGACAGTTTTTGTGGTCGAGGGTCACATATAGAGAGAGAGAGAGAGCAAGATCTTAGAAATGTATAAATGGTATATAAGTCTTATACCATTTTCAGCAAGTTTTAAATTTATTGTAATATACACAGTTCAAAAGTTTGGAGTCTGTAAGATTATTTATTTGTTTGCTGTTTTTTTTTATATGCACACCAAAGCTGTGTTTATTGGATCAAAATACAGTAAAAACATTCATGTTGTAAAATATTATTATGTTTTAAAAAATGTATTTTAAAATGTAGTTCATTTAGCAAAATTGTCAGCATCATTACTCCAGTATTGCTTAATATGTTGATTTCCTGCTCAAAAAACAAATTTTTTGATACATTTTTTCAGAATTCTTTGATGAATAGAAAGTTCAAAAGAACAGCATTTATTTTATTTTATATGTAAACAGAATCTTTTGTTGCATTTGAAAAAAAACTTTTATATTTTTTATAGTAGACTTTACTATTGCTTCATATTCATTTTATAGCTGTATACTATTACTGTACATCAGCAATTATTTAGTGTTTTATTTCTATAAAGGTTTTTAGCATAATTAACTGACCAAAGGTTAATATTTGAATGAAACACAAGTCGATTAAGTCTAATGAACAATGAATGAGCAATAACATTATCTGTTTGGTTGCAACACATTATAATACCCTGATATCCCATTTCTCAGGTGTATTATTATTATTATTATTATTATTATTATTATTATTATTACTATATTATCATAATATTTAAACGTATGTGTTTTCTTGCTGTATTAAACACGTGTGTTCTGTTCCCTGCAGGAAATTGCATCAGCAATTTGAAATGTATAAGGAGCAGGTGAAGAAGATGGGGGACGAAGCACAGAGCACCCAGGAGCTGAAGAGTGACGCCCCCACCTGCGGAATCTGCCATAAAACCAAGTTTGCCGACGGCTGTGGCCACCTCTGTTCTTATTGCCAAACTAAGTTCTGCGCTCGCTGTGGAGGAAGAGTTTCACTACGCTCTAACAAGGTACAGCCTTGACGCACCTCAGATCACACAGACGTTTATACACAAGCACTGACTAATTCCTGTAATGATGGCCGTGTTCTGAATGGAATATAGCACACTGCAAACTGCCTAATAACTTCCAAGTTGTTTTTTTTTTTTTTTTTTGCATATCATATTTTGTACACCAGGCTTTTATGGCTCATGTATTGAGAATATGGAGATCATACTTTGCTTGCAATTTGGTGCAGATGTTGTCTAAAAAAATAATAGCAATTCCGTATTAAATATATAATAAGCTACAATAATGTTAGAAATTGCATTTGATATCACTTGCGCTTGATATCACTATACTGTACTTATGCATACTGCAAATGCAGTGTGCGTAAATGCCATTCTGAGCATATTTAATATTCAAAGCTCATAAAGGAGGTGTTTTTGACAAATGTGATGGTGTGATTTTTATAGATGCTAAATAGTTCAACTTATTAATGCATTGCCTTTTTGTCATGAAATTTCATGCAGAAATAATTCAGTGCATTTGATCTTATAGTGTTATTTCCTGCTGTGCCGCTGAGGGTTGAGCAGGTAAAGCCACGACCACAAGAGGGCGATACTCCCTCTGTTTCACTGTTTCCATCACATTGGCCCGTTGGCCCAGGGCGATGGAAGTATCAGGCCAGAAACTGCTTATCTAACCTTTTGATTCCTCTCTTCCAGTACAGTCTTGATGCTTTTAAGTGACTTTGCTCAGAGTAATAAGCGGCGATGTGATTCGATGCAGTAGTACATGAACATCTCTTTATGTGTGTCTAAATGTCACTCACACTTGTTCTCCCCTCTTGTTTTTCCCTTGTCTTTCTCTCTTGCTTTTCCTCTCCTGTGGAATTGCAACAGGAGGATAAAGTGGTCAGCATCCTTTTTTCTTGTCTATGCTTTGATATTTAGCTTAGGTGACTGCACACCTCCATTAAAGGTGCTGTAAGCGATTGTTTTATGTTTTTTGGAGCAGCACGCATAAAATGAGCCGCAGAAATATCTCACAGGTAGTAAAGACATTTAAAACTCATTTTTAAGCCAATCAGATTGCTCTACAGACCTTTGATAGATGAGTTTTTGGAAAGAATGTGTGTGGTTTAACAATTAAAATACACAATTATCAATTTTTCAAGGATAACAGCATGACGTTTTGGCAACAATTTATGTCCGTTACACTTTTTTTAAATACAAATACAATTTAATACAATGTACTTCAAAAGTAAATTCATTTTCACTTTTTATATTTATTAATGTATTTGTATAATTATATTTAGTATACAGTTTTTTTTCACAAATTAATTAATGTACTTTTTATCACTTAAAACGTATTGATTAAAAATCTGTAAATAAAATAAAATATTACAGTTAAAGTATTATATTAATGTTAATTAATGTAACATTTATTTATATTATATTATATTATATTATATTATATTATTGATACTTACATTTATCAATTCACTTCTTTCAATTAAAAAATATGTAATTTTTTTTTCTATTTTACATTTATTTTAACAGTTTTTACAATTATAGCAAAATGGTTGGAGTTATTAAAATGGCTGAAATCGCTTACAGAACCTGTACTAAAAGAAAAATGGTTGTGATATTGCTATAATCAACTGGATGACATTGCATCACCCTTCATTTCAACATCAGCACCTTTTCATATTATTTTAAAGAGGGAAACCACAATAACAGCCTTAGAGTAAATAAGAAACAACTTTGTGAATTCTTTCATTTTTGTTGTAGTTGTGATTGAATAGCGACAGATCATAAAATAGCGGGAAAAATATGTATTACACTGTATTATTGCAATTTCATAAAACAAATAAGATCTCTCTATAGTTTTTTTTTTTTAAACAATTGATTCCAACAGTGACATTCCAGTGGCATCAAATAGAGATTTGGCTTAAATCTCCTGCTTCTCAGATGTTTCCTACAAAGAGAAAGACTCGGTAATCTACTGTATGTCCCCTTTATAGGTTCAGAATTTCATTTTTTATTAAGGACAAAGTTGATAGTTAAATGAGAACTCCCTGAGCAATTAAACAGCAGCCCCTTTATTGTGCCTGTTGTTTTGGCTGCATGAGTACAGTGTAGTAAAAGTGTTGCGTCCGGCTCCAGGCTAGCAGGCGGCACGGCTCTTTGTGCAGAAGAACAATAGAAATGCTCTCGTGTTCCCTTGAGCACAGATGGTGATGCAGCAGGTTCACCTGGAGTGGTACCTGTCTGAGTTATGGTGATCCCCACTCATGCAAACCTGTGAGTCTAACTAGTCTTGATAAAGCCCACTAATATGGCAGTACGTGGGTGAAACATTTTGCACCAAAATCAACTTGGAAAAAAAAAAAAAAATCTAAAATTATATTTTGATTTAAAATGAAGACTATTCTTTACTTGACCAGATGTATACAGATAAAATTCCATTTCTATAAAGACATTTCAGGCTATTTATTACCATAATATGTCCAGATGTATAAATCTAAAATGAAAACAAACTTTATCAATAGTGATTCTCAGGAATTGCAGGTTCAATGGCTCTGCAAATTTGAGTACAGTTTGAGACATTAGTTTGAAACTCTATGGAAGATGAAGTCAAAAGTTTACATACACCTTGCAGAATCTGCAAAATGTTAATTATTTTACAAAAATAAGAGGGATCATACAAAATGTGTGTTATTTTGTATTTAGTACTGACCTGAATAAGATATTTCACATGAAAGACGTTTACATATAGTCCACAAGAGAAAATAGAAAGTTCAAACGCTCACTGATGCTTCAGAAGGAAACACGTTGCATTAAAAGCCAGGGGTGAAACTTTTGAACAGAATGAAGATGTGTACATTTTTCTTATTTTGCCTAAATATCTTTTTTTGTTTGTTTGTTTGTTTGTTTCATTTAGTACTGCCCTTTAGAAGCTACAGAAGACATACATATTTCCCAGAAGACAAAAAAAGTTACATTTACCCTGATCTTCAAATTCCAAAAGTTTTCACCCCCCGGCTCTTAATGCATTATTTTTTCTTCTAGAGCATCGGTGAGCATTTGAACCTTCTGTAATAGTTGCATATGAGTCCCTCATTTGTCCTCAGTGTGAAAAGATGGATCTCAAAATCATACAGTCATTGTTGGAAAAGATTCAATGCTGAAAAAACAAAAAGAATTGTGGGACATGAAGGATTTTTCTGAAGAACAACAGGCAGTTTAATGGTTCAGGACAAACAAGGGACTCATGAACAACTATCACTAAACAAAAAACAAAAACACAGCTGTGGATAATTCAGGTAACAACACAGTGTTAAAAATCAAGTTTATGTAAACTTTTGAACGGGATCATTTTTATAAATTCAACTATTTTCTTAAGTGAACTATATGTAAATGTCTTTTATGTGAAATATCTTTGGTCAGTACTAAAAAAAAATAACATGCATCTTGTATGATCCCTCTTATTTTGGTAAAATAATTAACATTTTGCAGATTCTACAAGGTGTATGTAAACTTTTGACTTCAACTGCACAGTATGTGATGCTACTGGGGTCTTTCTCTGTTAAAAAAATCTGAGAAGCAGGAGGTAAAAGTCAGTTTGTTCACCATTTAATCTCATGACTATCTAGGGAAAAAAAAAAGAGATTAGAGATTATATTTCTGTAACCAGCCCTTACTGGTTATATTTTGTGACACTGGTAGAGTGTGTCGTTTTCATGTTTCTCTCTTTTACCTCTGTCGTCTGAGTGTTAGATGTTTGTCTGATTTTTGGGATCTTGGTTCTCTGCGCTTCCTTACTTTTTCCGGATATCTCAGCAGTAGCAGGGCCGTGCTCAGCTTTTATCCGGTTGCCCGGCAGAGGATTGAATTGCTGGTTAGTTCTTGATGACTGGATTTTGTTTCTCCCCTCTGTGGTTTACTCCATTAAGGGTTAGAATGGAGACAGTACTTGTGATTCTAAACTCTCTGACCCCTAGAGACAGTTTTGCATAGAAATATCTTCATATCCAAAACCTAGAAGTTGTTGTTCATGGTCAAAGAAAACCTGAAGGCTGTTTGTACCTGTTTCATTCTGATCAGCTGGTGCAAAAGTAGTATTGCTTTGCTATTTTTTAAAGTCAGAAGCTGTTTTTAAAAAGATTGATTAAACAGTTTTTGGATATTTTATACATATAAAATATAATAGATTTACAAAATGTTGGATATTTGATTTATATTTAAGCATTTACTGATGGCTGTCACAAAATTTGAAACCAATAAAACTGTTTTAATTAATTGAAGCTAAAAATAAAACAAATATAAATATTTGATGGAAAATTCAAAATTTTGGCAACCAACTGAAGTAAAATGTGAGTTTAATTTGAAATATTGAAATTATAAAAAAAAATAAACCTGACATATAAATTAAAGCTAAATAGAAATATTAAAAAATGTCAGAAGTACATAATAAATTTAATAAAACAAAATGTTTTAATAAAAAATAATTAAAATTAACACTAAAAAGTCAAACTCTATAGTATATAAATAATAGTATATCAATAATATTGAAGTAACACTGATCTGATTGTTTATAATTTTAAACAGAATTGTCAAAAGTATAATTAATTTCTTTATATTTAAAAGTTTGTTGTAAGTAGCAGTGATGGTAAATATCTCTGCTATCTTTCCCTTCATCATGATGATGTTTTTCGATGGATATACAGTCGGTCTTAATGAACGCGCAGACATTGCCTCATGTTTGTCGCCAGAACTCGATTCAGCTGCGCTATCATGTTCCAGTGTGTGATGTCCGACAGCTCCCATCGCCGCACGAGACACCGGGAGCTGTAAATATTGATGCTGTCTCGAACAGGATCTCTTTCACCACAGCTGTCAGTGTTTGGGGAAGAGAAGAAAAAGCTGATGGAAAAAGAGCTGATTTCACCACTGACGCTTTTCACTGACACTGAAGCTAGATTTGGTACTAACTGCTGTCTGGATCTATGTTTATTTTTGTAACGATTTTTGAAAGATTTAAGGGAATAGTTGACTCATGTAAATTATTGTTATGATTTACTCATCCTCATGTCGTTCCAAATCTCCATGCTGTTACTGTTTTCAGTGGAACACAAACAGGAGATCTTTTCCATCAGACAGCTCTTTTCTCTGCAGTGACAGTTATAGTCTCCATGACTGTCAGGCTCTTAAAGGTCACAACAAAACCAGCAAATAATAATAAATAAGTAATAATAACCATAAAATACTATAAATGTATAGTCTACATGGCCTGTTTTTAAGTCTTGAAATAATGGCTGCTGAAAATTCAGCTTTATCATTACACAAATAAACTACTTTTTAAAACATGTCAAAAGAAAACAGTTATTGTGGTAATATTTTACAATATTACTGTTTACAATATTTCCCTGGACTGTAAAGCTTCACAACTAGTCCTGGTCTCCCATATACAATTAGGTTTTACTTCACTTCATATAAATAGTAGAAAGGTGACAGGAAATGGTAGGGAGAATGGATTGGATGTGCTCAGGGAATGACCTAAGCATACACATCACCCACTAAGCCACACCCACAGCATAGTTTTTAAAGGAATAATTCACCCAAAAATGAAAATTCTGACATTAATTACTCACCCTCATGTCGTTCCAAACCTGTAAAACCTTCATTTATCTTTGGAACACAAATTTTTGATGAAATGCGAGCGCTTTTTGAGCCTCCATAGACAGCAAGGGAACTACCACAGTCAAGGCCCAGAAAGGTAGTAAGGACGTTGTTAAAATAGTCAGTGTGACATTAATAGTTCAGCTGTAATGTTATGAAGCTACGAGAATAATTTTTGTCTGCAAAGACAGCAAAAATAACAACTTTATTCCACAATTTCTTCCAGGTCAATCAGCCACAATTCAATGAGAGTACCACAGTTTTCAGGTGAACTATCCCTTTAATTTTAAAATAAGAGAAATGAATGAATACGGTGCCAAAGATTAGTTTATATGCCTCCGAATCTGGAAAGGGGTAATTAAATGTAACAAATTATTTTCAAAAATCTTTAATTGGAATTTTAACAAACTTAAAATGATAATTGCCTTAATATTTTAAGTAACTGAAAACAGTGATCAAAGTACATTTTATAAAAATCGCCTGTAATTTTCAGTAATTTCATACTTATGTGTTTATATTAGGTACGTTAGCCGCTGTGGCACTTTGTCCTCCTTGGAAAGCGATGGCATAGTTAAAACATCCGGTGGTGTGGGTTTTTTTTAGGAAATTTTCTGCAGATTTCCAGTAAATACTACCATGTATTGTGCACATTATTTTTTGACAGACATTGATGTGCAAGATGCACAGATGAATGATGTCAAATCGAAAACAGATAGATCATATAGATCAACGTTTTTAGCCGGCAAGTATTCAATGAAATTATTGATGCACGTGAGTGTGTAATGTTGATGTTTTTAGTTGTAATATTCTGACTGACAGTCAATGTCCATCAAGTTTTTGACGTATTTGATTTTTTGGTATTATAAAACGTAAATGTTCGCAATGCTTTTTGCATAGCTATACTTATTTTATGGAATTACACTGTAAAAAAACATTTGAGTCAACTATAATTTGTTACCCCACTGCCTTGTTGACTTAAAATGCTAAGTTTAGTTGACTTGAAATGTTGAGTTGTACTAACTGACAACTTAACATTTTAAGTTGAATCAACTCAAATATCTAAGGAAGCTGGGTAACAAACCCAGATTTTAAGTTTAACAAACCAAATTTTTAGTTGTGACTTAGTACAACTTAACATTTCAAGTTGATTAAACTTATTTGAACTGACTGAACTTAATTTTAAGGCAGCAGGGTAATAAATAATTTTAAGTTGACTCAACAAATTGTGTTTTTATTTATTTGTTTATTTATTTTTATTTCATGGCTTAAATAAATTACATGTTGCTCAGAGACTTACATTCAGCTGTCACCAATTTGTTCTTTTGAAAATCAAGTTTCTCTCTCTCTTTTTTTTTTTTTTTTTTTTTTTGCCAGAAAAGGAGTGGTTTTGATGCACAAAGTCTGTCTATTGTCGCTTACAACAAAATTATTTTATTTTAACAGATCCTCTTGTGAATAATAGCAAAAAAAAAGCTTGAAAGCTGTTGTTTTATTATTACCCCTTTAGCAGATTTTGCTATAATGTGATTGATTTTGCAAACATAATATCTGATGCACATCAGTGACTTGACACATTTTGATGTTGAAGTTCGTGTTTGTGTCTTCATCAGCGTCCTTTGAAGAGAGTTAGCGAGCGTTGTGCATGGGTAATGAGTCAGACTCAGCCCCGGTGGAGCTGTGCGCTCACATGCATCGGTAATGAGACCCGTGTTAGTGATGCTCGGTGGCAAAAACATGATTACGTACCGCTCCGATCGCTCTATATCATCTTCCTGCACAAGCAATTGCTTTCATTTCGCTGCTTATTATTTTTGACAACTCGGATCGATCTCAGGATTAATCGTCTTTGCTTTTTCCTTCAAAATCTTAACTGAAGCACAATCTTGACAGCAGAAGGAGCATTTGATCCCCAACTCTAAAAGGTCACCCGTTACGCAGGACTTTGGCATGTGAAACCTTGCGGAGCTGTCCGTGAGTTTTGAATTCAGTTATTGAACATTGGTTTTATCCATTTGGACTGAACAATACGCAGCCGACATGGGTAAGCATGACAGTGATTATCATTAAGCTTTTATTGTGTTATTGAGATTCAGGCAATGGAAAAAACTGCATATTGTTATTTGAAAAAAAAAAACTGTTTAGTCATTAGAAAATATGAACATAATAATCACCTTTTTTTAATAACAGCTTGTTAAAAAATGGATCTCATAATGTAAACAGCAGCTTGATTTATAATTCAATTATTTAAATCCTGTTCGCACAATATTTCAGCTAATAATAGAGGCACTTTTTGACAAAGTGACATACCCCTAGAGGACTGAGCTGCAAATGTTCTCTTCCTCTTCGAGATCTGTCTATTTTTGATTCTGTCGCTGCATAATTAACACTTTGTTTAACAGGTCCTTTTTAAGTTGAGAGAAAATAAAACCTATGAATATGCATTCAGTCTATTATGAGCTGCCGAGATCTAAATATAGAAGCATGTTAAATATTCATGCTCCACCTGCAGGCTGTGTTTTAGCTGGTGAATGATAACGCTCCCCTCATCATGAACTTCCTCACTTTTATCAAACATCTATAAAATATTCAGCGGCCCAGGGCGGCCTCTCCAGTTATTATAAAGACTCATATTTATGTTTATGTTTTACATACAGTTCCTTACAGAGGTAGTCAGATGGTTAATCAAATCTTGTGTTGTAGTATTTAAAAAACTGGCACTGATTAGAAAAATTTAATTTTTAATCTAATAATAATTATTTATTTTATTTTATTTTATTTTGGGAAATAAGTATTGTGGACATCATTGGCTTTGTTGTGTCTAAAGGTCATTTAAATTAGGTTTAGGTCCTTAGAAGTGATGTTATGATTATTATTATTATTTTACAATTTATTAATCTAGTTGTGGTTTTCATTAGATTTCCATTAATAAAAATACTGTAATACAATACAGCATGAGCTGTATGAATTCTTTATATTTTAAATTATTTGCTTTTACTTTAATCAAATAAATAAAGAAATGTAATGTAATGTAAAATATAGACATAATTTTATTTTCACTAAATATAATTGCTTTTATTTATTTATTTTGGCTCTTTTGATTTTGGAGCGAAACATGAGCTTGACATGCTCTTGACAGGCTTCATGAGATTCACCCAGAAAGGTCCCCTGCCATTTGATACCAATGACCGCTCACTCAGCACTTTATCAATTTTTCACCGTGCACATCTTTTCGTTTGTCTATCGCTGACTGACCAAACATTCATCACAATAACACTCGCATCCATCTGCGGTATGTCTCATAGCCGGTCGCAGTGCAATTGCTCTCCGTGATCTTATCAAAAACCACTTGAAAGATGTGACCTTTTCACTTTATTGTATGATAGGGCAGCTCATACACAACTTTTCAATTTTCATAACAGTTATTGGTTTTGAATACAGGCTCTTTTGTTTGATATTACAGTAAAAAAAAAAATTTGATCATCATTGATGCTCAATTTCTTCTGAAGAGCTGTTCTTTCCGAAGAATCAAAGTGAATAAATGCCCACCAGGGGCTGCTCATACAGTACAATTTGTGTGTTATATTACTATCCTGTAAGGAACAGTTTTTGAAAATTGTAGAATAATTTGAAGTTCATTTCTTCTGTGCGATGCATAATTTCCAGCAGCTGAGGTGTCATTATGTATTCAATCTGGGTGGATGAAAGCCTGTGTGTGCGGGTGAGACTCGGAGCATGTTTAATTACCACCAGCAAACTGGATGGCAGCTTTGATGCCAACCGCCTGCTAAGTGCATTTCTGCTGGGCAGATAACAAGGTCAAGTTGCCGTGCCCTCAGTGTTGGTGGGACTTCAAGAGATGTTCAGGAGTGTTGAGAGCAGGAGATTTGAGAGGTTGTAAAGACCTGAGTTCAGTAATACTAGTGATGCTTAATGCAAAAGTCACTACTCATTGTTTCCAGACAGGTTTCTAAACACTCACCACCATCTGCAGAGATGACGTATTTTTGTAGGCCAACACAGACATTAGTTTCACCCTGGTTCCCTTGACACTAACCTAATAGACTTTTTTCCTTTGGCTTTTGAATTAAAAATAGAAAATAAGCTGTGTGACTAACAAAAGTTTGATTCTGCTATTATTTAACACAAAATTTGAAATCTAAATATTGTTAGAAGTAAAAAGATGAATGTAGGCAAACAAACAACACTACAGTCAAAAGTTTTTGAACAGTAAGATTTTTAATGTTTTTTTAAAGTCTCTTCTGCTCACCAATCCTGCATTTGATCCAAATTATAGCAAAACAGTAACATTTTGAAATACTTTTACTGTTTAAAATAACTGTTTTCTATTTGAAAGCATTTATTCTTGTGATCAAAGCTACTTTTTTAGCATCATTAATCCAATCTTCAGTGTCACAGGATCCTTCAGAAATCATTCTAATATGCTGATTTGCTGTTCAAGAAATATTTTTTATTATTAATATTTAAAATAGTCGAGTACCTTTTTTCAGGATTCTTTAATAAATAAAAATATCCAAAGATCAGCATTTATCTGAAATAAAAAACTTTTGTAACATTATACACTATACCATTCAAAAGCTTGAAGTCAGTATGATTTTACAGAATCTGAAATTACAGAATTGAAACGTATTCAGCAAGAATTCTTTAAATTGATCAAAATCATGTTAAAGATATTTATAATGCTACAAAAGATTTCTATTTCAGATAAATGCTGTTCTTCTGAACTTTCTATTTATTACAGAAACCTGAAAAGTTTCCACTCTGCTGTTTTCGACATATTGATAATAAGTGTTTTTTGAACAGCAAATCAAAATATTAGAATGATTTCTGAAAGATCATGTGACTGGAGTAATGATGCTAAAAATTCAGCTTTGAAATGACTGGAATAAATTACATTTTAAAATATACTCGAATAGAAAACAGTTCTTTTAAATAGTAAAAATATTTCAAAATTTTACTTGCTGTACTTTGGATCAAATAAATGCAAGCTTGGTGAGCAGAAGAAACTTCTATAAAAAACATTCAAAATCTTACTGTTCAAAAACGTTTGACTGGTAGTGTGCATTGCGGTCTCATCACTTCAACTCTGGGGAAAAATGTCTGTCAAAATTGCATCAAAATTGTATCCTTGGTGGTCAAAACCTGTTTCCAGAGGCTTCCACCTCAGTCGAAATCGCGTTCCAGCTGGCGGGGGTTTCGATTGTACCGATGGACTGAAAAAACAACAACCATAAACTGTATAAAAGTATCTCAATTCTGCAAGAAAAATATAGACTTGGCAACACTTCAAGTAGTATTATTGCTGACCTTTTTATGTTATAGAGCATGAAAATATCTTAAGCTTGTGTTAACCACAGACTTATTTCATGCATTTAACACATTCAAAATCCCATTGACTTCAAAACAATGAAACCAGAAGTGCTTAAATGCTAATTCATCATCCCTGCAGTGCTCTGTAAGTCAGACAAACCAGGTAGCTCCACCCCCAAACTCATTCCATTGATTGAGCCAGAATTTTTTGCATTCTTCATTTCCTCTCACATGAATTTAAACAGTTTTGTTTGTCGGCTGCACCAGCATCACTGTTTCCCGAACCTGTTTGTTGTGGGACCTGCGTATGAGGTTCTGGACAAATATCCCAATATTCGCTCTGTCTTTGGCTTCACAGTTGACACACAAATGGCTGATTTAACACTACAAATCGCTTCTCCCACAACAGCAAGTTTTCATTCATCTCATTTAAGGGTGTTGATCTATGTCTTGAGTTCTTCTTTGATTCTAACTTCCTGCTCTCTCGCCGTCAGGTGATGTGGGTATGCAACCTGTGCCGAAAACAACAAGAAATCCTCACCAAGTCAGGGGCCTGGTTCTACAGCGGCCCAGGGGGCGCCCTGCCCTCGGGCGCGAGTGACCCTCGCCGCCGCCACGAAGAGGCTCCGCAGGAAAAGAAGGCCAAACTTCAGGAAACCCCACTGCTGTACCAGGGGCCTCTAGTGGACCGCAGCCGAGCTCCAGGACTCCCGCGGCAGGCGTCCCTCAACAACAACTCCACTCTGAAGCCCAACGACACCCTGAGCAACAGGTGAGTGCAGATGATATGGGTTCATGTGTTTTAAGTTTGCTAAGGTGTTGAAATGTTGCTAGGAGGTTACTAAGGGGTTGCTAGGCTGTTTTGGATTGTTGCTAATACATTCTTAAATGGTAGCTAGGGTATTCTTGGTGGTTGCTGGGATAAATGATTGCTATGGTGCTGCTAGGCAGTTGCTTGGGCTTTCTGGGTGGTTACTAGGGTGTTGCTAAGCAGTTTCTAAGTTGTTTCTAGGACATTGCTAGGTGGTTGTTATTGCGGTTTGGATAGTTGCTAGGATATTGCTAGGGTGTTCACAGTAGCTGATAAAAGGTTACTAAGGTGTTGCTAGGCTGTTCTAGATTGTTGCTTATACATTCTTAATTGGTTGCTAGGGTATTCTTGGTGGTTGTTGGGCTAAGTGATTGCTATGGTGCTACTAGGCAGTTGCTTTATTTTTTTGAGTGGTTACTAAGGTGTTGCTAAGCAGTTTCTAAGCTGTTTCTAGGATATGGTTGTAATTGTGGTTTGGATAGTTGCTAAAGCATTGCTATGATGGTCTCAGTTGCTGTTAGGAAGTTACTAAAGGTTGCTAGGCTGTTCTGGATTGTTGCTATTATGTTCTTAAAAGTAGCTAGGGTATTCTTGGTGGTTGCTGGGCTAAGTGATTGCTATGGTGCTGCTAGGCAAATTGACTGGGTTTTCTGGGTGGTTACAAGGGTATTGCTAAGCAGTTTCTAAGGTGTTTCTAGGACTTTGTTGTTATTATGGTTTGGATAATTGGCAGAACATTGCTAGGGTGTTCTCAGTGGTTTCTAGGAGATTATTAAGGTGTTGCTAGGTTGTTCTGTGGTGATTTCTCGACTAAGTGGTTGCTGTGGTGCTGCTTGGGTTTTCTAGTTGGTTATTAGTAGAATGTTGCTGTACAGTTGCTAAAGTGTTCTGGGTGGTTGCTAGGATGTTGCTAGGTGGCTGCTTTGGTGGTTTGAGTAGGTGCTAGGACATTGCTAGGCTGTTTTGGGTGATTGTGATGCTAAGTGGTCACTATGGCAGTTACTTGGGTTTTCTGGATGGTTACTAGGGTTTTGCTAATCAGTTGCTAAGGTGTTTAAAATATAATTTCAGAATATATTTATTAGTAGCTGGACTGCTAAATTGAAAATTGAAATTGACCTGAAAATAAAATCAGTTCATTTGACTTTAATATAAAATTTGTTGTACTAAATAAATAAATAAAAAAAAAAAAAAAAAAAAAAAAAAAAAAAAAAAAAAGTTATGTGAACTCAATAACTGATTATATTAAGCAGAAATCAAACTGAATGAGCTACAGCAGATTTCTAGTTCCTAGCATACATTTTCTTATGGGGATAAATGTTGAAAAGAAATGTTCTTTTATGCATTTTACACAGGATTAATATAAAGGGAGATCTGTTAGTGTTTATTGTTATTATGTTGGGATTTAAAAGGACTCTTGCTAAGGCAGTGGATAGTTTCTTTTTGTATTAGCACGTGTGCTTTGAGTGTAGTTTAATTGTATTTTTGGGAATATCTTTTCATAAACTCATTGGGTTTTAAAGCACATGTATGAGAAGTAGCTGTTTTTAACCACATATGCATACATAGACCATGTGAAATTGAAGCTGGGATAACAACAGCTGGAGCACACAATGCATTCGTTCAGGTTCCATCTGTTCCTCAGCGTTTACCATTGCTAATTTGTTGCTAAACACGCTAGACAGGTAAATAACAATCAGTAATTTATTGTGAAACCTGCTCTTGAACAAATGCAGGGAGTCATAGCACATTTATCAAACATTACACCCCTAATCTGCAGGGAGAAGCTAATGCAGTGTGAGCAGCGAGTGTGATTCTAATGTTTACCACACGGTGGTGGTGTCTCTCTGAGTCCTGGTATCAAATTCTCTGCCTCTTTTGCTGGGGTGTCCGTATCAGCTTCACTGCTCGGGGGTCAGGGGTCAGTCCTGGAGAGATGTCTCTGCAGAAACAGATGCCTGCTCCCTTGAATCCGTGGCGACCGCTGTGTGTTGGTTTGATTTTTTTTTTTTTTTTTTTTTTTTTTTTTTTTTTCCTGAATACCTGCGGAGGACTGTTGGGCCATGTGCCACAGGGATGAGGCTGATCTCACCTGCCGTTAGTGTGTGTTGTGTTGACATGAACACATTTGAATGACAAATCCTTAAAATTAACATTGCGTATTTAGACTTCATTTAGTATGTGGATATACTGGAGCAAGTTCTGTCATCACTTAATTGTTGGTCGTGTGCATGTTTAGCATGTTTGTTGTTTTTAAGACAGTGTGTCAAGTTAAAAATGTACCTTAATTCACTTCAATGTTTACACTACCATCCAAATGTTTGAGGTTAATGTTATTTATTATTACTTTATTTATTTACACTTCCATTCAAAAGATTTTTTTAAAGATGTCTCTTCTGCTCACCAAGCCTGCATTTATTTGATCCAAAGTATAGCAAAAACAGTAAAATTCTGAAATATTTTTTACTATTTAAAATAATTGTTTTTATTTGAATACTGTATATTTTAAAATGTAATTTATTCCTGTGATTTCAAAGCTGAATTTTTAGCATCATTACCCCAGTCACAATATCCTTTAGAAATCATTATAATATTCTGATTTGCTGCTCAAAAAAACAGTAATAATAATAATATTTATAATTATTATTATGTTGAAAAAGCTGAGTAGAATTTTTTCAGAACATCATTTATCTGAAATAGAAATCTTTTGTAGCATTATAAATGTCTTTATCATCACTTTTGATCAATTCAAAGCATCCTTGCTAAATAAGAGTATAATTTTTATGATTTCTACTTTTTTGTGTTTTGAATCAAATAAATGCAGGCTTAGTGATCAGAAGAGACTTCTTAAAAAAAAAAAAGAGAGAGAGAAAACTTACTGTTCAAAAACTTTTGACTGGTAGTGTATTTATTTGTTTTTTTTTTTGTTTGTTTGTTTTGTTTTTAGTTTTAAAAAAGTATGTTATGCTTTTTTTTTAGAAATACAGTACAAACAGTAATATTTAAGAAATAAATTACAATTTAAAATAAATATTTTTGGTTTGAATATTAGGGCTGTCAAATGATTAACTATGATTAATTGTATATAAAATAAAATTTTGAATTTTGCCTTAAATATGTGTGTGAACTGTATGCAATTATGATGTATATATAAATACACACAAATTAATGTATATATTTAAGAGAAATATGTTATGTACAGAATATTTGTATTTGTATATGAAGTATTTAAAAATTATAATAAATACATATACTTGTAAATATTTCTACATAAATGTGTTTGTATTTATTTATACATACATACATAATCACACAGAGTACACACACATATATTAGGCAAACTCAAACTTTTATTTTGTATGTGATTAATCATGATTAATCATTTGACAGCCCTATTGAATATATTATATAATTTATTCCTATGATGGAAATGCTGAACGTGTCACATGACCCAGTGTCACCTTTGTGTTCATAATCTATTATCAGTGTTGAAAACAGTTGTGCTGTTTTTAATAATTTTGTGAAAACCATTATTTTTTATTTTATTTTATTAGGTATTCTTTGATTTAAGGTTTAAAAAAACATCAGAAATTTCTTTACTGCAATTTTTTTTGTGATCAAATTAATGTTTATATATATATATATATATATATATATATATATATATATATATATATATATATATATATATATATATATATACAGTTTATCAGCTTATTAGTTTTAACTTAGTATCAAACCCATGGCCTTTGCAAAACTTGCTTAAAACCAAAAATATTTACCATGGTATTTAAATGTATACTCATGCTTGTACTCATGTACTTGGTGCGGTTCATTCGTTTTTACCCATCTCTGGCTTCTTTACCTGGCAGATGTCCGTGAAGCTCAGGACAGCAGGTGAGCTTTAAGCTGCTTTCACGGATGCAATCTGACATTTCCCGTAGAACAAAATGTGCGCCTCTCTGCTGCGAAATGTATAAAAAGCTACTCAGTGCTGTTCTTTTCGATCGGATCCGTTTGTATGCCGTGTTCTGTCACGAAAACTGTAAATGCTCATTTGCACTTTCTGTCTGGTTTGACGAGTTTAACGTGTTACCCCTTAAAAGGTTAGATGTTAAAAATGTGCCTGCCATATGGTAGCGAGGCAGCGTCTGATTGGTTCAGTATTGTGTAACAGAGAGTGTTTTAGCTCTACCTTAGTCCTGACTTTACACAAGTACTGCATTTTACAAAATTGCATTTTGAAAAGTGAGCAGCTGCTTTCAAAGTTTATGCCATGAACTGTTCCTTTAAATGTTGCTAGGACCACAGAAGTAATTTTAGTTTCATAATATGAAAAATCAAGGTATTAAACTGTATAAACAGTTGCACAACTCTTAAAGGGTTGCAACCCTCATATTAAATGAATAGAAAATAAAACAGCTCATGCAATAAATATGCTATTTTAATCATTTCAGGCCCTAAGTCTGTTTATGGAAAGTGGCAGGGGTGTTTTGGGGTTAACTGCTGCCAAAGTGGATAAGAACGGCCTGACCGTTCGGCGGGAGAATGTGTTAAATAGTTTGATGCCCAGGAATAGAGCTCAGGAAATCACAGAAAAGCACTTCCATTAATCTTAAAGAATGTTTAAATTAACTCTGATTCTCCTCTCCTGAAAAAGTGCTGACAGCCTATTTATATCCTGAAATAATGTGGGAAGAGCCTAATTTGTCTTGGTCTCGGAGGTGTCATTGGAGCGAACGCTCAGACGCGGCGCGAGTGTGGGTGAAACTGCTAGATGAAACAATAATAATTACACTGGGATTCGGATTTAATTACAGCCGTTATGTTTCTCTGGGTTTCACGGCTTTTCGTGCGTTTGCATCTCCTCCCCCTCCATCTATAAAATCCATTAGTGTTTTTATTGGAGCTAGATGCAATGTGACACCCAAGTTGAGCCACAGACAACAAAGGTTGTTTTAAAGCTGAAATTAGTTCGACAAAATGCATGAGTCATTTGTAGGGTTGGGAGCTGATCTTCTATTGTCACAGCAGGTACTGCAGTATGGACAGACGTGCATATTGTGTTGGTTGTTCAAGAGGTCAGCACAAGTTTCACTTTAAGTATGATGTAATCAGGTTTCATGCTCTTGGTTTAGCGCTGTGGGAGCTGATGTTGTGATATGGAGATTTTGTCTTGAGAGAATTATTAAGAGAATGAAAGATGCACCTGCAGGAATTCAGTATCAGCATTCTGATCTCACACCTGCCTGCTCCCTAGACCATTCAACGCTAATGATTTAAACGCTGATCTCTAAACAATTGGTGCATTTCAGCTTTAGCATGCGCATCTGTGCATACATATTTTTTTTTTTCTGAGATATCTGTCTATTGGGGTGTGACGAGACACTTATCCCACGAGACGAGACATGAGACTGGGTTCACGAGAACGAGACGAGACAAGATTTTTAAACTTTTCTTAAGAAATCCTCAATGATTAAATATATAGGAAAAATAGTCTTTTATTCAACTGAAAAAGACAAAATGCAAAAAAATGTAGGTGCATTTTGAACTTTATGAAATTAAACTTATTAAAAAATATACAGTATTAAACAACATTTAAACGAGAGCTTCACGATTCTGGATAAATTGAGAATCCCAGTTTTTAATAAATTGGAGATCACGATTCTCACGATTCTGGAGAAAAAAAGATTAGAAAACTAAACAAAATAACGTAATTCACTAGTGGTTCTGACAAACTGTTCATTGCTTAAGTCTTTTAAAAACATATATTAATTTAAAAAAAAAAAAAAGATCGTGCTGCGAGATCTTGTCACATCCCTACTATCTATCTATCTATCTATCTATCTATCTATCTATCTATCTATCTATCTATCTATCTATCAATCATCTATCTATCGTTCTATCACTGTTTTTTCAATTGTTCGTTCTATCTACTTTTATCTATCTATCTATCTATCTATCTATCTATCGTTCTATTGTTCTATCATTCTATCGTTCTATCTTTTGTTGTATCTTTTGTTCTAACAATCATTCTGTCATTCTATCGATCGCTCTGTCATTCTACCATTCTATTGATTGTTCGAACAATTGTACTATCTATTGTTCTTTTCATCGTTCTTTTCATTGCTTTATTGATTGTTCTATCTTTTGTTCTCTTCTGTCGATCAATCTATTAATCCCTCTATTGTTTGTTCTATTTATTGTTCTATTGACCCTCTATCTATCTATCTATCTAGTATTCTATCAATCGTTCGCTCTATCGTTATATCTACCGTTTTATCTATTGTTCTATCATTCAATCTTTTGTTCTATCATTCTACCTATCATTCTATCTGTTGTTCTGTCATTCTGTTCTGTCGATTGTTCTATCATTCTACCATTCTATTGATCTTTTGAACGATTGTACTATTTATCGTTCTTTTCATTGTTCCAATGATTGTTCTATCTTTCGTTCTATTGTCAATCAATCTATTAATCCTTCTATCGTTTGTTCTATTTATTGTTCTATTAATCATTTTTAATCTATCTATCGTTATATCATTCTATCGTTTTATCAATCGGTCGTTCTGTTGTATGTCTGTATCGTAGCTACCATTTTATCCATCTATTGTTCTATCATTCTATCTTTTGTTCTATCGTTCTATCATTCTGTCATTCTGTTGATCGTTCTATCATTCTACCATTCTATTGATCATTTGAAAGATTGAACTATCTATCGTTCTTTTCATCGTTCTAATGATTGTTCTTTCGTTCTATTCTGTCGATTAGTCTATTGTTCTATTTATTGTTCTGTTGATAGATCTGTCTGTCTGTCTATGTATCTATCGTTCTATCTTTTGTTGTATCTTTTGTTTTATCTAACAATCATTCTGTCAAACCTTTTGCTGTCAGTTTATCCATCCATCATTTTAGATTTTTTCATATTAAAATATTTCAATGTTTTTTGACTAATAAACATTTTACTATATTTTACAAAAAGTAAATTAATAAATAAATAATTTAAAATTATATTATATTATATTATATTATGGGCAAACCAAAGTCAATCATTTACTTCCAAATGCATGTACAACAAACCCACATTAATACATCTAAGCAGCCTTGATTTTATACTGTAGGTTGCATTATCCTGCTAATGGCTTTAACATGTCTCTCATAATAGATGTAATTTCTAAGGGCCCTGCTTCTCTTTTAAATGCATATAGAACATTTTTTTAGGTCAGTATGCATGTTAAAAAGCTCTCTTATTCCTTGTGTCCTCAGGGCAGTGCACTCCACCAGAGCGTTTTCTGTTCCTCTAGCCCTCTTATTCCTTCAGGTCATCAAGTATCCACACACAATAGTTGTCTTTTAGTGCAGAGCATCTCTCTCCACAGAAAACCCTTAATGATGTGGGAGAAAGAAAGCTCCCCTCCTCCCCACGCCACATGCGCTGTAATGCTGCTAGAGGATGTGTAGTGCTTGCTCTGGTGCTCCTGAAAGCGGATGGCTGCTAGATGGGAGAGAGAATCCTGACAGCAGCGTCTGTAGAATCCGGACGCGACGCGCTTGCGTGCGTTCGCATGGATGTTTATCGCGATTGCTGTGGATAAATAAAGACGCGAGGGATCTCCGGTGCGTTTAGGAAAACGCAGCGCGTTCGCTTTCTCTCTTAAGTTCGGATCATAATGACCGGGAGAGCCGGTGTCGGTCCGCTCTCCTCATCCAAACGCACTTTTCACCGGGATCAGAATACATCGGGAAGTTGAATCGTGTTTATGTTGCGCTGGAGATGCGGCGCGTCCGGAGCGAGGAGCGCTGGAGGAGTTTCGTCTGAGGGAAAGAGGGAATATACGCAGGACAACGGAGAGGAACAGGGAAAATGCAGTTTGAGACATTGCGTCAGTTCTGTAGCTCGGTTTTATCTCATTTTAATGGGGCTTTCACGCCGCCGCAGAATATTCTGCAGACGGAGCTCCTGGAACAGGCGCTCAGCACCATCGGGTGAGTTTGTAACACATCACAAGTGACTAGATTTGCATTTCCTGAAGGAAATAGCAGCGCTTGCGAGGCACGAATAGATAGAAAATGTCTATGTGAAGAGGCTGCGAGGTGGCTTTGCTTCTGTGTAAATGAAATGCCGCAGCCGTTGTCATGACACTCAGCACGCATCTTGTTTAGTGGCGGCTGTGTAAGAAAGGACCAATCAGAATTCAGTATGCTAATAAATGCAAGAAAGACGTCCAATCGCAATTAAGTATGCGAATTTTACACACATTTCATCACTGTTGGTTTTTTGAATTGCGAAATTTTCGATACCTGCAGTAATAATAAAAATAAACAAAAATGTTATAATAAAAATTCATATGTATATATATATATATATATATATGTGTATATGTGTGTATATATATATATATATATATATATATATATATATATATATATATATATATATATATATACATATATATATATATATATATATATATATATATATATATATATATATATATGTATATATATATATATATATATATATATATATATATATATATATATATATATATATACACATATATATATATATATATATATATATATATATATATATATATATATATATATATATACATATGTGTATATATATATAGGACAATATTTAGCCGAGAAACAACCATTTAAAAATCTGGAATCTTGAGGATGCCAAAATTTTTTTTAAGAAAATTGCCTTTGTCCAAGTTAGGTTCTTAGGAATGCATATTACTATTCCAATATTAAATGTTGCTATATTTATTGGAGTAAATTTACAAAATATTTTCATGGAACTTGATCTTTACTTTTTGGCATAAAAGAAAAATCATTTTGACCCATACAATGTATTTTTAGCTGTTGCTATAAATATACCCTGCTACTTGAGACTGATTTTGTGGTCCAGGGTCACATATCAGTTTACTATTAATTTTGCAATTTGCCAGTCATTTGCGTCATTGTTTGGCTCCTGAATTTTTAGAGAAGCAGGCAGGTTTGGAGAAATATTCAAAGTTCCTCGGCCAAGATCTGGCTCTAGCATTAAATAGGGATTTCAGTGGTCTTTTACCCTACCGTAAACATCTGAAGGACCTCAGGGCACGAGGCTGAATGGTGTGTTTTATGCAGTTTAAAGTGTTGAGGAGAGCGAGGCCATCGTCTCACTCCAGGGATCTACAGCACAAGCCTCTTCCACTGCCAGCGCAAATACACACTCAGCAAATCAGCACGCTAGACTTCGCTCACACCAGGGGTTCGGTGCAAGCATCCCTTTGTTCCTGTGCTTTTGCTCATTCTCACATGGCTTTGAAGCCTGTGCTGTGCTTGATTGGAAAAGGCAAAGTGTGGCTGCCAACTTCTGCTGGATGCTGAATTGCAGCGATTGCATTTTAGAGAAACGTCACACTGAGGCATTTAATTGATGATGTGTTCTTTATAAAAGGAGTTTTTCTGAATTGTGCGCTTTTAAGGTTGACATTGGGGTTGAGATCATGTCACCAAAATGCAACAGTTATAGCTTCCTCTTCTAGCCAAAGCCTTCTCTCAGAGAGTGGTTACTTCCCTGTATTGACCTGTACTAACAGACAGAGCTGTCTGCCAAGACCAGAGCGGATTCAGTCACACTGCGTTCTTTCCACTTCAGTCTGACTCCATAAGGGCCTTAGAGATGCCTTGTATGTGGCTGGGAAACCTTGCTTTCAAATGAGTGTGGTTATTAAACCTTTTGTGCAATGTTTTGTCTTTGTTCGGGCTGCAGAGAGACTTGTATGTCTTGTAGACAATTAAATGAATTAAATCCCTCACCCAAAAATGAAAATTAGCCCAAAATTTGCTCAGCCTCCAGGCATTCCTAGGTGTATATGACTTCTTTCTTTCAGACAAATGCAATGTTAAAAATTATCCTGGCACTTCCAAACTTTATAATGCAATGGGTGAGTGTTTCTATTCAGCAGTTCAAAACAAGTCCAATAAAGTGCATACATCCATAATAAAAAAGTGCCTCACACCGCTCCAAGGGTTGAATAAAGGCCTGCTGTAGTGAATCGATGCATTTGTGTAAGAAAGATATCCACATTTAAAACTTTATTCTAGCTTGCGCCAACTGGTCGTACACGCAAGGTGTTGCGGGGGATGACGTAGAACGTATGTGTTGTGTATGCGCTGGTGAGTCTCACAAAAACTAACATTTGTTTACAAGAGCAAAGCAAGCAATGTTTCCTTAATTTAACAAAGGAAAACCATTCTCCTCTTGGCTTATAGTAAAATCCTCCAACATTTTTCTTTACAAATCCTCGTTTTGTACTTCTAATTCGTGACCGATGTTTTGTTTTGGTCTCTCTACTGTGCATCCGCGTTCGTCACTTCTGAACGGCACTTCTGTGCTTACATCACAGGGCTCCATGCTTACTTTTCTTTTTACACTCTCTCTACACTTTGTTTATGAATGGATTTGTCAGATATGTCCAGTTGGCGCAAGCTAGGTTAAAGTGATTATTACATTCTAAATATGGATATTTTCCTTACACAAACGCATTGATTTACTACAGGAGGCAATTATTCACCTCCTGGAGCCATGTGAGGCACTTTTTTATTATAGATGTATGCACTTTATTGGACTTGTTTTGGACTGTTGAAGAGAAACACCCACCCATGCCATTATAAAGCTTGGAAGTGCCAGGATAATTTTTAATATAATTCTGATTGCATTTGTCTGAAAGAAGAAAGTCATATACACCTAGGACGCCTGGAGGGTGAGTACATAATGGGCTAATTTTCATTTTTGGATAAACTAACCCTTTAATAATATCATGGGCGATTTCTTCGAGGAGGCCAGTGAGGAGGTGTCTCCTCATAATGTTGGTGGGTAGAAAAAAAGTGTGGTGCAAAAATGAAACATTAAAAATGTAACATTAAAAAGTGTATAACTCACTTGTTTTTCTCAAGAAACACTAGCAGGCAAACTGAGAATGAATGGGGAAAGTCACGGGAAAGGAGGCCACGCCTCCATCGCAAGATGATTGGATATGACTGGTTATGAACGGCTGGTTCATGCGATAAATCCAGTCTCTTGCGTACATCCACGTTTGTGAATTAGTCTGAATGAACAATATAATTGCGTTAGTGGGAAGCCTAATTTTAAAAAGTAAGTAAACAACTCACACACTTTACACAAAATAAGGCTTCAAATGGCATGAAAACATGATCTGTGGGAGTTTTTAGTGAGTAATCAGCTTGGTAAAATAAGTAAAGTAAATCTCTGTGTCTGTGACCAATATTTACTGAGCTTTAATGGCTGATAATCTGAAAAAAAGTGACTGGGTCAAAATGATAAATTTTTGTTTTGTGCCAAAAATGATTAGGATATTAAGTAAAGATCATGTTCTGTAATAGATATTTGTAAATGTCCTACTGTAAATATATCAAAACCTTAGTTTTAGATTGGTAATATGCATTGCTAAGAACTTTAGCAGACAACTTTAAAGGCGATTTTCTCAATGTTTAGATTTTTTTTGAATCCTCAGATTTTTTCGGCCAAATATTGTCCTGTCCTAACACACCATACATCAATGGAAAGCTTTTTTATTCAGATTATGTATAAATCTCAAAAAAAAAAAAAAAAAAAAAAAAAAAAATCTTATGACCGGTTTTGTGGTCCAGGGTCCCAAATAGTTAAAAGTTAACCATTAAAATGAATAGCTGAGCACAAGTTCACAAATAAAATTTAAATTGTTGCTACCTTGAATTATTATTTTGGAACAAATGTAAAATGCATAAAAACATACTTGGCTTTAATGAATAGAATATTGATTACACTGTTAATGTAATAATATAAAATAGAATAGTTTTTTAATATCTGTACTTGAGCAGGAGAAAAAGTATGTATAGATAAATCTCAGCTATTTAATATTTTTCACAATTCTTTCTTTAAGTTGAAGATGCTATATGACCATGTGTATCATTTGGCTTAATAAATTTTGGTCCCTGCAGAGAAAAAGCAAGCGAGTGAGATATAGGGAAGAACAGAAGAGATAAATCATAATTGAAGTTTCTCTTAGATGGAATATCCCTTCCTACTAGCCCGGTGCTCCGCGAGGCTGCGTCACCATGGCAACTTTGTTTGATCAATGCTGTGGGTGATGTGTGAGACGGGAAGACCTGCGGGGGAGACGGAGAGAGAGGGATGTCCCCCGCACACAGAGACAGAGAGACAACAGCAGGATTATTGTGGGTTTATGCATGAAGCTTCTGTAAACGCCGTCTGAGATTACTTGGCAAATGACGCAGATGAGGTGAATGAATGGAACGAAGAAGTTTCCAGTGCCAGAGCAGAGCTTCATGAGCAGTTTGAGTTTTAAAGAGATAGTTCACCCAAAAATGAAAAATCTGTAATTAATTATTAATCCTCATGTGGTTCCAAAACCGAAAGACCTTCGTTCATCTTCGGAACACAAATTAAGATATTTTTGATGAAATTCGAGAGCTTTCTGACCCTGCATACACAACAACACAACTATCACGTTCAAGGCTCAGAAAGGTAGTAAGGATATTGTTAATATAGTCCATGTAACTCAGTGGTCCCTTTAAAGTAATGTTTTCGGATATATTAAAGAGACCATTTACTCACCCACATATCATTTCAAACCTGTTTGACTTTCTTTTTTTACTGTGTAAAAAAATTGTTTTTATTGTCTATACAATTTAGTGAACTATTTATTTATTTATTTTTTGATGTTCACTTGAAAAACATATGCCAAAAACACAGACTGACATGAGTGTGAATAAATGATGGTGGAATTTTTTTTTTTTGGGGTGAATTATCCTATTAAGATTTGCAGTTTCAAAGGATCTTTTTTATTTGACGCTCATATACTGTTATTTGAGCTGTCTGTTCGTTTAAATCATTCTTTTTGGTTTGGGACTACTTTTTTACCCTTTTAACTGTCACCCGTCTCCTCAGAGGGACGTCTAAGTTTACTTCCCTATATTGCAATTAAATCCTAATCTAATCATGACTAGCTATATATTGTTGGAAAGGTCTAAGACTCCTAAATAGATATTTTACCACTGTTTTTGTTACAAATTATGAAGGAACAGTAATAGATTAATTTATGACAAGAGTGCACCTCAAAAATCAACATTATAACAGGAGTTCTGACCTTTGTCACCAAAAGTCTTTTTCGTTGCCTTTTTCCATGTCATATTTGAGATATTATCAGTAATTATATATCACTTGAAAGTTTAAAACCTCAAAATTCATCCTTTGAAACCCATTTTAAAATCTGACATTGCATTACTATGAAAATGGTACTTTAAAATCATATTAGAAAATACGTTTGTTCATGAATTGTAACAATTTAAGTTTGGATAGTGCACTTTCACGTCTATGTTCAAAAATGGGAGTGACAGTTGAAGGGTTAGATAAGTAAATTTGCAGTTGCTAACATAATTCTTGTAGGTATATTTGTCTCTTCTTATCAAAAAGAAAATTCTCTTTAATTCATCTCCTGATTTAATGGAACATAAATGGGCAGGTCTCATGTTTTGAAGTTTCTCCACTCCAATCTCTTGTGTATTTCCTCTTAAAAAAAAAAAAAAAAAAAAATCTTGACAGTGTCTCAAAACTGTGCTCATATTTGTTAGTGAAATTTCCAAATCTACTGTAGAAATACAGAGTTTTCTAAAGAAGAAAAAAAAACACACAATTTAAATAAGAAGTCAAAAATTGACGTTAATTTAATGTGTTGCTTGCTGTGAAATCTTTTTTTTTTTTTTTTTTCCCCCAGTACAGGAAAAGAAAACAGAAAGGAATATACTATATTACTTGCTGTGTCTGTGTAATTGTTTGTGAAACTCACTCACAATTTCTCAGTAAAAATTGTTTTAAAGTAAATCCTGCAGCAATATTTCAGCAATCTTTGTAATTATTTGTAAAATTTACTAGCAACTTCTCAGTAAAAGTAAATCCTACGCTATATTTGTTTTTTAGTGCAGAGCAAGAAAACAAAGCAAAAAAAAAAAAAAAAAAAACAGTTGCATTTATTTAATATCTCAGTTGTTTCTTTTAGACCTCAAGGTAATGAAAGATTTGTCTCTTGCTTCTAAGATATTTTTTCTTCTTAAACACCAGAAATCTTAGGGTTTATAGAGAAATCTGTTCTAGATTTTCAAATGCCACGTCTCAAACTGTGCTCAGATTTGCTAAGATTTGAAAGTCAGAGATCTCAATATGAAACATTACACAAGTTCTTCCAAAAGTCAAATGATCTGAGCTGTTATCCACATCAATTTTACATCTCCTCCTGTATGCCAAAACGGTTTTATTTTTCCCTGATCCATGAGAGGGTAACCTCTGAGCAGTATAAATTTTCTCTGCTGTTAAACGCACTCGGCGAAATACGTCCTGTGAAGGGATCTTCAGCACCTGAGGCTGCAGAGGAGTAGTTTCTAGCTTGAGGAAGAGCTCTCTGCCATTAGTGTGTTCCACAAACAAACTCCCATCATCCTTTCAGGGAATCAGTTGCGCTTTCTGAGCATGAAAGAGAGCAGATGTCCCTTTCCCACATACCGCACGCTCTGCGTTGAGAAAGACCAGCTCTCCTTTCTGTTTGTCGCACTCTCTGCTCTCGCTGGATGGATGTTATGAAGCTGTTTGCCACTGATGGTCACAGCCATATATAGAGCATGTGTTCCTCCACCTGTCACAAGATGTTCTGCGCTGTTATCAGTCACATCTCGTGCCTCTCCCAAAGCGGTTTTGTCACAGTATTATCTCTGAAATCCATGCAGTGGATATGAAAGCTGAAGTGACGGTTTGAATCTAAATTTCTGTTGATAATCCACTCTAGAAGTTTGGTCTAGTAACAATTTAATAAAGTATTTTAGACTTTATCTTGGCAAATCTGAGATATTTCTTGTGATCCACTGATTATCCAGCCCTTGATATTGATTTTTAAAGAGCTTCTTATCTGTGATATTCCTTCAGACAACTAGTAATACCAGCAGCGGAAATGGTTAATATTTACCCAGAATCCAATTCCATTATCAATTACAGGATTGATTGTTGCAGTTATCCGCTGGATGATTGTAATTTTGGTTGACAGGATCCGGTTTCAAGTGTGTAAACTCGGGAAAGTACATATGATTGTATAAAAGAACGTCTTTGCTTACCAAAGCATTTTTTGCTTTGCTTTCTGTGTTAGGGGTGTGTGATAATGACAAAAAAAATTATATCTTGATATTTTCTGGAATTTTTATCGGTAATGATAATTAGACAATATTTTGATGAGCGTGTTATTGTGCTGGTACGTTGGCATGTTTAGGACTACTGTGGACAGCTGACTCCCATTTTAACATTTTCAGTTTTAAATTTTAATTGATTTTTACCTATTGTGGGCATTTTTAAGTTTATAATGCCATTTTTTTTAAAACCTAATTAAATGTATGCATCGTCTTTTGTGTCACATTCTTACATTTGATCAGTAAATTCAAATAGTAAGACACTATAGGGCTACCAATCAAATAAAAATCAGTATCAACAAATTTTGTGTTTGCAATACAGAGGTAGAACAGATGCATTCCCACAGTCTGTTTAATGTTTTAAAAAAAAAAAATCTCAACAGAGAGATTTGAGACATCAATGGGGAAATGAGACATATACAACCTAATCTCATAGAAATTTGTGCATATTTCATGAGGTGGCCAATTCGTACGAATTTATACGACTTTTATTAAATTGTACATATTTTACAAGTTCCACAATTCGTATGAATTCATACGAATGACCTTTTCCAAAACCCCGCCCCTAAATCTTCCCATCACTTCGGTCTACACAAATCATACACAATTGTACGAGTGAGGTTGTGCGAATTCATACAAATTAGCCACCTTGAGCTAGCATTGAAATATACTTTAAATATAAACCTAAAATTTCCAGTAGGTGGTGACAGATCGCTGCATGAGTGAGTCATTGAGTCATTCATTCAACAGATTCGTTCAAACAGCTGATTGATTCAATAATGGAAAAACTCGTTTGTTGCTCAGAGACGCAAAACCCTTTTGCTATGACTTTGTTTAAAACTATTTTCATTGTCAAAATACAGCAAAAACAAGAACTGTTGCGTCTAAAATAAGTCAGTTAATATTAACCCCTTGTTTACTGAACGGTTCAATATAAAAAATTAGTGGTGTCAAATTTAGCACATTAACGCAAGCGATTATTTTTTTCATTTTAACATGTTAAAACTATTTAATGCAATTAATGAAAGGGCGGGGCTAGGTTTGGCCACCCCACTCACAACTGTTAAAGAAATTGCTTTATTTAGACGCGGAATGTCTTTACAAGCACATCAAACGGGAGACTTTTAAGATGCACGCTCCAACTTTACCTCAGCGCTAGACATGAGTCAAACGAGCGCAGAAATGGTTCCAGTGATGAGGATCTTCAGTAGAACAACAGTGAACTGTGGTCAGATGAGATGTTGTCAGGCCATATTGTCAGTAAAAATGAATTTACCTGTCCTGTCAGGTGTTATACTGCGTTATTTTAGAAAAACGTGTGATTGATTAGTTAATTTTTTTTAATTGATTGACAACAATAATAAAAATACATATAATAGTCATATGGGGGCATTATTGCCGCCTTATCTTGAATTTTAAGGGAATTCTAAGCGTAGTTTAACTAGGGCTGTCACTAACGCTTATTTTGGTAATTGAGTAATCGGTCGATTATTCTGGCGATTTAATCGAGTAATCTGAAATTTATAATAGATTTTTGTGGTAATAAAAATAGACAGAAGTGAACAATAGTCTTTAAAATGACTTAAAATACATGTATAATAGCAGTGAGGCATTAATAAATAGTTCAAATAAAGTATCAAAAGCAAATAATCATATGGTTTTATTGAACAAAACTGTTAAAATACATAATACTTTACTGCCCGATCCAATCCTTTCATTTAAATGTTCACGTAATCTTTAATATTTAGCCATTTCTTTACCACTTTGACAGAAATGCTACAGCTACTGTTATTTCTTGAATATGTGGACATCAAAATGTATAAACTCAGAGGGAGCCTTAATCACGCAGCCTTCGACAACAGTCTCTTGTTTGTGGAATGCTCCACTTCCAGTATTTTGCCGTTTACTCGACACGTGCAAATCCAGGATTTTTAAAAATGAAGTCGAATTGAATCAAGGTATCATGACAGCTCTAATTTTAACAAATCACACTGTGAAAGTGTGGACTCTAAATGCGCATATGCAGTAGTCTAACCTACATCTTAGTGTTTTTGGTTGTTTTTGGTTTTTTGCTATATACTGATTAATGTCAAATTTTGGTAGAGATATTCCGGAAATATTCTAATGGTTTATGTAGCCATTCGGTGAATATGAGTCAACCAATACAAAAGAATAATTCAAAAAAAATTCATAACATCTATTTAAGTAGTTTCAGGTGAATGCTAGCATAGCACACTGCAGGACACTGCGCCACTGTTTCACGTCGACTATCATCTACATGCGGCAATAGAATGAGGCTAATTATCTCAGTATTTTGCAGACATGGGAGTTTGCGCACCGTATGTCTGCCAGGCACGTGCCGTCTCAGATGGGTTAGTGTGTGATTGCGGTAGGGATATCGGGGGTGAATGAGATCGGCCTTGGAAAGCCTTTGAACCGATGTGATCGTGGTTTACCACTGATAGCTGTTCTCTTCTGTTTCTCGTTTTCTTTTCTGTGGTCAGACCCCATTACTGAGAGCCTGTGTAATATGTGTTTACTCCGTCATTAGGTTTCAGCAGAGATTTTATCTCCCAGGATGCTCAAAGCCACGCTGCAGAAAAATATGTGGCTTTACTAAGAGAAATTGTCCTAGAGAACCAAGGAGTTTTGCCTAGCTTTTTTTATGTAACGTTAACATAATGCCCTTAGGTAACCTGCGTTATACGCGGCAGTTGCTGAGACACTCGGCTATTTGCAGTGGCAATGCAGGAACTCAAGGACGTTTTAAAATCAGTAGATAAGGTTAGTCAGTGATAAGATGTACGTCACAAACCTCTCAGAGCTCTGTTTCTAAAAGTGCTCGTGTAAGATCTGCCATCTTATGCGCTAATATTGCCCTTAGGCGTATATGATGTGAAATGCACAAATGTAGCACTTTTAAAACTAAAGGTTCTATTTTTGGAATCAATGATTCTATAAAGAACCTTTAACATTCTATTCTTTACGCTAAGAAAAAATGATTCTTTTAGGACTTGTTCACTAAAATGCTGCTTCTATTAAGTGTGTAGTTAGCTTGTTAATGGAAAAGCTACGCTAGCATTTCATTTTGAGCTAATAAAAAGTGCTTAAGTTAGTAGCTTTGCTACTTTTTGTAGCTGTGATGGACATCTGGGTCTTCTTTAACTCTCTCTGTTTCCCTCTAATGGGTTTGTTTTCCGCCCCATGCGCTCTCAGTCGTGTCAGACAGAAGTGATGTTGAGTGAATCAGAGAGCAGAGCTGACGTAGCATCTCGTAAGCTCATATAGTGTGCGTGTGTGTGTGTGTTGATGGAGCAGATGGGGAGAGTCAGGCCACAGCCACGCATGGTTTCCTGGCCCGGGGTGATGTAGCAGGGACCTCAAGCCTCTATAAATACGCTCCCGGAGAATTTCAATGAGACCACCAGCTGGGACGAACATGTCCACGGTACCCGTTGTCAGTCTGCCAGTGTAAAGAATCCAGAGATTTTTAGACCTATAGATTTGCACACTCATTTTTACCATAATGACATGCAGTAATTTGCTGCCAGTGTTACTAGTGATTTAAAAAAGACTAAAACCATATTTTCAGGAGCCATTGAGCCAAAACTGTTGTAAATTCTACTATAAATGTGACTATTTACTGTATGTCTTAAGTAGCACGGGTATATTTGTAGCAATAGCCAACAATACACTGTATGGGTCAAAATAAACAATTTTTCTTTTATGCCTAAAATCATTAGGATATTAAGTAAAGATCATGTTCCATGAAGATATTTTGTAAATTCCCTACCTTAAATATATCAAAACTTAATTTTTGATCAGCAATATTGCTAAGAACTTCATTTGGACAGCTTTAAAGGCGATGACGAGTATGATGAGGCTTGATTTTTTTTTTTTTTTTTTTTTTTTTTTTTTTTCTTCACCCTCAGATTCCAGCTTTTTAAATTGTTCAAATATATCTTGACCAAATATTGTCCTATCCTAACAAACCATACATCAATGGAAAGCTTATTTATCCAGTTTTCAGATTATGTATAAATCTCTAAAATTTTTAAAAATTTACCCTTATGACTGGTTTTGTGGTCCAGGGTCAAATAAATATTTGATAAGAGATTACACTAGGATTTCAAGTTGCATGATTTCATTTTACAGTTTTACATTTTACAACATGTAAGCTCCAATAATGTATACAATGTTAAATAAATTGGTAAGACTTTACATTAAGGTGTCATTTGTTAACATTAGTTAATGTATTAACTAACATGAATGAACAATGAACAGTACATTTATTGCACTATTTATTAACCTTTGTTAATGTTAGTTAATAAAAAATACTGTTCATTGTTTATGCTGGTTCGCAGTGCATTGTTAGCAAACACAACCTGATTTTAATGCATTAGTCAATGCTGAAATTAACATGAACTAAGATTAATAAATGCTGAAGAAGTATTGTTCATTTTAGGTTCTTGTTGACTAATGTTGTTAACTAATGTTAACTAATGAACCTTATTGTATACTGTTACCAATAAATTGACAATTGTATAGAAAAAAACTGCTGATCAGTTTGTTTTAGCATTATTTATACAGTGTTATAGTTTTTATTAATGTGAAATAGCTTTCTAGTTTTTATTTGAATTTTAGTTTAGTTTTTTAATATTTCTGTTTAAATATTTTTATTTATACATTTATACAATATATTTTACTTATATATATTTTTCATTTTAGTGCTTATACTTAAGCAGTAAGTTACAGTAAGTATTTTTTGTTTACATTTTATGTGCATTTGTCATTTTTATTTGTTTTTATTAGTTTTTAAATATTTTTTCGTTTTAATTATAGTTCTTAAACTTATTTAACATTTTTTATTTCAGTTAGTCGCCAAGACAGCATTTCTAATTTTCTTTCTATTTTTGCAGCTTTATAACTGAAATATTTACATTTTGTTTGAGCTCCTTTTCACTTATTGAAAATAATTTGTAATAGTTTCAGTTTTAGTTAACAATAACACTGGTAGTGATCAATAAAATATTGACTTTAATATTGATCATTTATCTTGCTAAATATTATCGTTCGTTGGTGTTTATATTAAGTCAACGTTTCTATTATCCAATCTGTTCAAGTTCAAGAAAAATAAAAATAAATGCAGTAAATAAATAATATTACAGACAGCTACAGATATGGGTAAATAATGCATAATTCAGATATGGGTAAAATACCTGTAAAAAATCATTATGTAAATTCATTCATATTATCACCCTACATTTACGGATTTTTCTTAGATTGTTGCAGTTTCAGTTGATATTTTCAGTGTTCTCTCCAGGCAAAACTCCTGTGTTTTATTGCATTTTCACCTGACATTGCAGTGCAATTTTCTGTACAGCATTTGTCATAGTTTCAGAAACATGCTGCTTTACAATTTACCTGGCTGAAAGAAGTTATTACCATGCTACTTTATGCTACTTTTTTGTGCACATCTCCAGTAATATGAGCAAGAATGCATCTGTTCTGTAAGCAGATATGGAATTAGCAGTTTAGAGCAGATCAGCAGTGCTGTAGATGGATGGATAGTCTCTCTTTCAGCTGTAATGAGTCTAACTCCTTTCCACAGCAATATTAAGCACTCTGAATGTCCATTCACAACATACCATCAGATCGTACAGCAGGACCCCACATACATCACTGCAAAATGATTACTGTAAGTGCAGCACAGACATGAGCCGGTTTTATTTCTCTAAATGTGTTTTTCTCGTCTTGCTGAAGTGCTGCATTATAACGCCGCTGCACACAAAGGAGAGCGTTGCACGTCTTACATGTTCCTGTAATTATTGTCAGAGCTTTTTTTTCATAATTGATGACAGTTAAAAATAGATGGTAGAATGGCTGTCTTGGTTTGCTCAGTATCCCCCGGGCAGAAAGCTTACTGGTGCAGAAACGACCGAACTTTAAATTGAACGGGAGTGTTGAAAGGAGCTACAGTCGTGCTTTGTGTGTATTTTTCTTCCACCTGACATGCTCTCTCCTACAAAAGCATTTCACTGTACATTTCATTCTGAGCTCTGGCCTTCTAAAGAAATCCAAGGCCTGTTGTGAATGTTAGATTTCTATATCCACCTTTGTAACGTGAATAATGAGACATGAATGCGTGCTAATGGAATGTCACCACTGACGCAAACAGCTTTTCAGGAGAACACGCTGGAGGCACAGACACTGATCCTTCAATTGCCCACGCAGGAAATAAGACAGCGATTAAGGTCATTAAAGCTTTAATTCACAATTATCAATCTGATCAGTGTAACAGCATTTAATTAAGTTAAACCTTATTGGAAATCGAATTTGAATTTTCTTTTGAAATATAAAATATGAAAGCATAACTCTCAGAGCTTAAAAACGTCCTCAGCTGTCTAAAAAAGAGGATTTATTAAAACTAACCTGCTTAAAGGGATAGTTCGCCCAAAAATTAAAATTAGCCCCTAGGTGTATATGACATTCTTCTTTCAAATTCAATTAGAGTTATAATAAATGTCCTGGCTCTTGCAAGTTTGATAATGATAGTGAATGGCTGTTGAGTTTTTGAAGTCCAGTAAAAGGCATCCATCCATCATAAAAAGTGCTTCACAAGGCTCTGAGGGGTTAATAAAGTCCTTCTGAGTGAATCGATGTGTTTAAGAAAAATATCCATATTTAAAACTTTATAAACCGTAATCTCTAGCTACCGCTAAATGTTGTACACACATTCATGAGAAAGTGGCGTTCTAGCAGATAACGTAGAAAGTAGGCGTAGCGTAAGCACCGGTGAGAATATGCTAGTCTCGCAAGAACCAAGTTTTGAAGAAAACCAGTCTCCTCTTGGCTTTGGTATCAAAATCCTCCGACATTTTTTTTTACAAATCCTCATTTCGTACTTCTAATTTGTGACTGGTGTTTTGTTTTGCTCTCTCCATGGCACTTTTGCGTTCGTCATTTGCTGGAACACCACTCTTTTGTGAATGCATGTGTGATAGTTAGAGGAAGCTAGAGGTTACAGTTTATAGAGTTTTAAATATGGTTATTTTTCTTGCAAAAACACATCAGTTTACTTCAAAAGGCCTTCATTAACCCCTCAGACCCATGTGGAGTACTTTTTATGATGGATTGATGCACTTTATTGTACTTCAAAATCTTAAAGGAGAAGTCCACTTCCTGTTCATGTCTTTTTTTTCTTCAGCCATAAAGAAAAAATGTTTTTTTTTTTTTTTTTTTTTTTTTTGGAGTTTTCTCCATATAATGGCCTGCTATGGTGCCCCGATTTTGAACTTCCAAATGCAGTTTAAATGCGGCTTCAAACAATCCTAAATGTGATTGTAAACGATCCCAGCCGAGGAAGAAGGGTCTTATCTAGCGAAACGATTGGTTTTGTCTTGCTCTCCCTGAACTCTGTGTATTCTGGTTCAAGAAGACAGTTAGGGTATGTCGAAAAAATCGTATTTTCTCCCTCAACTTCAAAAATAATTTCAAAATCATCCTACATTGCTGCAGAAGTACCGACCCAGTCTTTGCAAAGTGAACATGCAAAGAAGATCAAACACCCTTACCAAAAAGGGTAAGACAGTGATATAAGACGATTTTGAAGTTGAGGGAGAACATGAGATGGGAATTTTTTGACATACCCTGTCGAAAAACTGTCATGAATCAGAAAAAAACAGTTCAGGCAGAGTAAGACAAGACAAACGTTTGACATTAAAAAGTATATAAATTGTATTATTTTGATTAAAATAACCAGTCATTTCGCTAGATAAAACCCTTCTTCCTCTTCTAGGATTGTTTACAACTGCCTTTGGGATCGTTTGAAGCCGCATTTAAACTGTATTTTGGAAGTTCAAAATCGGGGCACCATACCAGTCCATTATACGGAGAAAAATCCTGAAATGTTTCCCTCAAAAAAACAAGAAAGACATGAACATCTTGGATGACAAAAGGTGAGTACATTATTTGTCAGTTTTTGTTCTGGAAGTGGACTTCCCCTTTAACACCCATTCACTGCCATTATAAAACTCAGAAGAGCCAGGACATTTTTCCGTATATCTGTGATTGTATTCCTCTAAAAGAAGAAACTCATACACACCTAGGATGGCTTGAGGGTGAGTAAATCATGAGGTAATTTTCATTTTTGGGTGAACTATCCCCTGAACTCATTCCAAACTTCTGCATCATTCTGACCATAATCTTTTTTTTATTGTTTTACAAGCAACTACTATATTATTTGTGAAATTTAATATTTCTGAATGAAAATAGTTTATACACAAAATATTTTTATTGTAGCATTAAAGGATTAAACATCGCTATTAATGTTTTGATTATTTTAATGCTATTTTCTTTGTTTCGACATCAGATATTTAAAGATTATTTGAATTTGAGTTTAATTTTTTTTTATTATTATTATTTAATTTTAGTTTATAACTTTAATTCGAATCGATTCAGTTTCTTTTGTGCCATTGCTTAAAATTGTTCACAAGAGCTGTTTTTATATTAATATAATTAGAAATTTGTTAGCATTAGTTAAAGCTTGAACTAACATGAACAAATAATGAGCACATTTTATTTTTACATATCATTTTTTATTACATTTTATACAGAAGTTATTAAACTTTGTTAGTATTATTTAGTAAAAATGTTCATGCCAGTTCAGTGCATTAACTAATATTAACAAGAACAACTTTTGACTTTAATAATGTATTTATTAATGCAATAAATGTTGGGATTAGCATTAGTAGTTAAAGGGATAGTTCATCCAAAAATGAATATTTTGTTAATTTAAAATTAATTAAAATATATATATATTTTTTTTGCCCACAAGAAGTATTCTTGTAGCTTCATAAATTATGGTTGAACTGCTGATATCACATGGACTATTTTAACAATGTCCTTACTACCTTTCTGGGCCTTGAATGTGGTAGTACCATTGCTGTCTATGCAGGGTCAGAAAGCTTTCGGATTCCATCAAAAACCTTAATTTGTGTTCTGAAGATGTCTGAAGGTTTTACGGGTTTGAAACAACATGAGATTGAGCAATTAATGACAGAATTTACATTTTGGGGTGAACTATCCCTTTAAGTAATGTTTACAAATGGAATCTTATTTTAAAGTATTATCAAATAATTTAAATATTTTGCTTTATATTAATTAAAATATATATTTTACATAACCAAAACTTTTTTTTTTTTTTTTTTTTTTTTTTTAAAAATCCAATCTGTTTAAGTTGTTTATAAGAGGAAAATATCTGTTAAAACAACAGAGAATGTCCTGGCAGAAAATTACCAGTACATTTACTATTAAGTCAACTACATGTCAACTATATGTTAATGATTGGGGAGGATATGTTGTGTAGTTCTTCAGAGTTGTTTTTGAGCTTTGACTATTGATGTGAGTTTTAATTCACCGCTGGTTTTTCATGTGGTCTCCCTCCACAATCTCCACAGCTGAACATCTGCCTGCTGCTGTACGACTGCAGCTGTCATTCAGCTGAAACACATCTTGCACACTGCAATGAAAAATTCATAGTTAGCGTACACATAGAAAGGTTTGTATGCGTTCTTCATAACTGGAGGGAAGTTCTGAAGCACTGGTTTGGATATGAGTAACTCTAGTGTTAGTTTTCCTGACTGTTCGTTTATGAAAATGAAAGCTCTCTCATTCAATCTTTCTCATGCTCACAACTGTACTCATATTCCCCCAGAAACTGCTTCATCCACAAAATAACGTAATACCAGAAAGCACTAGTGTAGGACGTTTTAGACGTCTCGTCTTTGACCCAAATGTAAAAGAAAAATGAGATCAACGCATTCACACCACAATTATGATTTCCTCGTCAGTAGGAGCTTTCCAGTAGGATTTGAGGGCAGCATCACAGCTGCTGTCTGTTTGTGTGTGTGTGAGACGGGATCTGAGCTCTTTGATGGGTCTTTATGGGGACTGACGTGCTCTGATGTGGCTCGGGTTGGTCACACTTCACTTCCAAACCTGTTTATTTCCTCCTGGGCCCAACAAGCAGCGCAGGATGTTAATTGCAGGCCTCTGGTGTTGATTGCTCAGCTTGTCTGCTGCAGTTTCCTGTAAAATGTGTTTGAGCTGATCTGTCTGGGCCAATATGCATAATACACACTGTTTGTCCGAAGCACTACTATGCTTAAGCGTATTTGTTGTGCAGTGCCTCACATTTCCACTTTTAATATTTGTATGTTTCAATAATCAAGCAATAACCATAGACAGAGCAGCAGAGATCAGTATGGAAAAAATTGACATTTTTTATTTTTTTTATTGGAATCTTACCTTAAAATACCATGGTTTTAAGTACATTTTATTCTATTTTATTTTATTTTGTAGAACATTTTATTGTCATATTTAATAATATTATGTTATTTTTTATTTTATTTTATTTTATTGAAATCCTACCTGTATAATACAACGGTTTTAGGTACGTTTTATTTTATTCTGTTTTATTTTATTTGTATCATTTTATTTTAATATTTATTAATAATATAAAATTGAATTTATTTTTTAATTTTATTAAAATCTTTCCTTTATAATACCATGATTTTAGGTACATTTTATTTTATTCTATTTTATTTCATAGCATTTTATTTTCTAACATTTTATATTAATATTTAATAACATAATACAATTTTATTTTATTGAAATCCTACCTTTATAATACCATGGTTTGTTTATTTATTCATATATTTATTTTCATAAATAAATTTATTCTTTATTTAATGCAATTCATTCATTCATTTTTTTAATTCTTTTATTTTATTTTTGCTTTTCAGTACATTTGGTCCTATGACAATACCTTATTTATTTACTTATTTAAGGTACTTTTTTATTCTATTTTATTTTATTTTATAGCATTTATTTTATTTTATCATGTTGTTATTTTAATGTTATTTATTTTATTAGAATCTCACCTTTATAATACCATGGTTTAAGGTCAATGTTATTCTATTTTATTTTATTTTATTTTGCAGCATTTTGTTTAATAACATTAACATTTATTTTGATATTTAATAATAATGTACAATTTTTTTAATTTTATTGAAATCCTTGCTTTATAACCATGATTTTAGGTACATTTTATTTGATTTTATATTTTATTTTATAACATTTTATTTAAATAATTAATAATATAATAAAATTGTATTTTATTAAAATCCTACCTTTATAAAACCATGGTTTTTAATTTATATATTTATTTCCATACGTTTGGTACATTTTAGTATACTATTTTAGTATACAATTTTATTCTTTATTTAATGCAATTCATTAATTCATTCATTTTATTTTATTTATTTTTTATTTATTTATTTGCTTTTTTTAGTACATTTGGTACTATGACAATACCCTATTTATTTATTTAAGGTACATTTTATTTTATTTTATTTTATTTTATTTATTTATGTTTTTAGATACATTTGTTTATATCATTTTCCTCAGAAATGCCAGTTTATTGAAGTATGAGCTTATGATGTTTCATGTTGACTTAAAAAATTATCTCATTAAATGAAAATTCAGTTATTTTATTTCTCCACACATTAACTGTCATTCTGCAATTGTCATAATTGCTTATGTCCATTTTCTACCAGCTATCAAGTGTGGTTTACCTGGGCTATGACTAAATATTTGTTATTTTAACTTCCTGCTTTAGGACATACGTCAATGCAGAAAAGAACCGTATTTGTCAAATCAATTCATAGTGTCTTTAATTCACTTAGGCCTATTTTATTTCAGGCTTGAACTGTCATGTTTCCCGTTGTGCGTGTGTGAAAGTGTCTTATTGGTGAGCTGTGGAAGGAAAGAGCCATTCCCCAGTCTGCACTGATTCTCCTGCTTTATTCTTCAGGGGTTTGGCCTATTTTACACTCTGCTAGAGCTTCACGAGAGCAGGCCTGCTTGGCCTGGATGCTGCTGTTTGAAAGGATATGGGGTAAATGTGGCAGGAACACATGGCTGTCTGCATCGTGTTTGGAGGGGGGCGTTAATGACGTTCGCATCACTGCGGTGCACAGGCAGGACGCAGTGCTGTGCTACTTCCTGTGTCTGCCTGTTCTGAAATGCTTCACAGTGTGCTGGGCATGAGTGCCAGTGTGCTACCAACTGTTCTGCTGGGTGAATATTTTATTTATTATATATCTACTGTAGTTATACTATAGTATTCTTTCACATAGTACATGTTATGGTACTATACCATTTTATTAGTTTTTTTTAAATGTAATTCAATTTAATTAGTATTATTTTTTTGAAATCCTAATTATATATATATATATATATATATATATATATATATATATATGTGTGTGTGTATATAATATATATATATATATAATACCATGGTTTTCAAATACAATTGTTTTATTTAATTGTGAATTTATTTTATTTTTATATTTATTTTATTTTATTTTATTTACTTTGATACCATGTGTGTTTTTTTATTTACTTATTATTTTCTTTAAAGTTGTATTAATTTTTTTCTCTTATTTTGTAACCATAACATGAAAATACAGTGCTTTTCAGTATATTTGGTATTATGACAATAATACAGTTTGTTTGTTGGTTGATGTATTTATTTATTTAATTTCATACATGTTTGGTACTATAGTAGTATACAATTTTATTCTTTATTTAAATCAGTTTATTTATTAGTTTGTTTGTTTTTGTTTTATTTAATCAAAATTCTACCATAATGATACAATGTATTTTTAGTTGTTGTTGTTTTTTTTTTTTGAAGGTCTTTATTTAATTAACTTTTTTCACTTTTTAATTCTTTTTTTTTTTTTTTTTTTTTTTTTTTTTAAATCATACCACGAAAATACAGGGCTTTCCTTTGACAGTACATTTTTTTAATTTGTTTTTTAAATTTATTTTTAGTTTATTTACATTCATTAATTAATTTGAAAGCATACCATAATAACGTGAATATAATAATCGTTTAGTACATAATTACATTATATATCTAAATCCTGTGGTATTACTGTTGAGTACCATCACTGTATTCAGTTTGCTTCAGCTCAGAAAGGCTTAAGTGCAATAGAGCATCCCTGTTTTTGATATCATTCAGTGTGTCCGTCATCAAAAGGACTTTAGTGTAGTTTCTGTTTGTATGTTGACATTTTCTGGACATGTTTGTGCTGTGTATGTCTAAAGCTATTGCATGTTCCAATTTATTCTTTTGCAAAGCAGACAGAATTAGATTTACAAAGATAATCGCCCTTGTCTTAAAAAAAAAAAAAAAAATAGGACGAGAGAGGGGAAAAAGCACAAATTCGTGACTTGTTTGGTTAGTGAGTGCTGTTTTGTTCTGGCACACAGTTACACCAGATTAAATAAAAATCCTCTAGCAGGCCGTGGCCGGAATCTCCACCAATCAGCAGCGGGCTGAAGCATGTAATGCTGCCCCTGTCCCAGAGAAACATCTCCACCTCTGCTCACAGGTCATCCGCTACAACCTGTTTCCGCCCCGCCCTTGGCTCCGGGCCCCCAGCATGCCTTGCGGCTGCTTATAAATCCGTGGGAGCTGTGATATCACTGACACAACGTTATCTGGGATTTACACGACTGTCAGTGAGGGAAGATTTGATTTGGGTGAAAACAACGTCCTGAAATCTGAACCGAGAGGATTCTAATGCTAAGGCTGTTCGTGGACTGTATTTCTGTTTCTTTCACCTTCTTGCAGTGGATTTTTGTAGTATCCATTTGTGTGGCCTCATTTCAGTAAGGCTGTGGCTGATAAGTGAAGGTGCGTATAACAATTCTGTTTTCTTTCGTTTAGAAGTAGCCGAAGGCCGTAATTTTGTGTGGAATGCGTTGTGCTCTCACATTCTTGCTCATTATGGACACTCAAGTTCTTTTGCTTTCACACCACATTAAGGCCTGGGTGGGTTTTTTTTTATTTATTTTTTTCTAAAATGGCTTAAAATTATTTTCTGGCATTTAGAAATGTAGCATTTTTGTGTATTTGAACCCTTTTCTAACAATGACTGTATGATTTTGAGATACATCTTTTCACACTGAGGACAACTGAGGGACTCATATGCAACTATTACAAAAGGTTCAAACGCTCACTGATGCTTCAGAAGGGAAAACCATGGATTAAGAGACGGGGGTGAAAATTTTTGAACAAAATGGAGATGCGTACATTTTTCTTATTTTGCCCAAATATCATATTTTTTTCATTTAGTACAGCCCTTCAGAGGCTACAGAAGACACTAACATGTTTCCCAGAAGACAAAATAAGTTAAATTTACCCTGATCTTCAAATTCAAAAAGTTTTTACCCCCCTCTTAATGCATTATTTTTTTCCTTCTGGAGCATCAGTGAGCATTTGAACCTTCTGTGATAGTGGCATATGAGTCCCCCAGTTGTCCTCAGTGTGAAAGGATGGATCTCAAAATCATACAGTCATTATTGGAAAGGATTCAAATACACAAAAATGCTGAAAAACCAAATAATTTGTGGGACCTGAAGGATTTTTCTGAAGAGCAGCAGGCAGTTTAACTGTTCAGGACAAACAAGGGACTCATGAACAACTATCACTAAACAAACAAACAATAAAAAAAAGCAGCTGTGGATCAATCAGGTAACAACACAGGATTAAGAATCAATGTGAAATATCTTATTCAGGTCAGTACTAAAACAATAACGTGCATTTTGTATGATCGCTCTTATTTTGGTAAAGTAATTAACATTTTGCAGATTCTGAAAGGGGGATGTAAACTTTTGACCTCAACTGTACCTAAAAGCTATGGCATTAAAAAATGAAATGAACCCGTAGTATTTTACTTGGATTCCAACCATTGGTTTCTATTAAAGGTGCACCAATGTATCAGCCGATAGAAGCATTTTTTTCAAAATCAACTGATGATCAGGGCCGATTATATCCTGTCAATCAAAAGGTGGCAGAAAAGCACGTCAGACAGCAACTCATAATGTGTGTGAAGAAAATCTCTTGTTTTGAATTTAGGGCTGTCAAAATGAACATGTCAATAATGCATTACAGTTAAGAAAATAGCCTTTAAATAATCTTAAAGCAGGCTCTGTTTGACCCTATGAATCACTCGTTGTTCAAGCCAGGGTTGCCAGATCTGCGTTTTTCTTTACACATAATAGTGCGCTTCCATTTCTTTCTTCTGTTAAAAAAAAAACAGTCTCATCTTTCAAATTCTGTCTATTTTGACACTCTTAAATGTAGTGTGAATCGTTGTAGCAGCTGTAGTTTAAGCGACAGCGCGGAGTGTGAGTCTCCACCACTTTAATAAAAGTTATAGAGCAAAATGAACATGAATGAACATCAAAAGGTCTGCTGAAGGATACAGTACAACTTATTGAAAAGTATCACGTCAATTGCTCAGTCAGCATTTCAGCCACAGAAAGATGCCAATAAAACAGCTTGTGAACATTGAACTTAACGTTGCATTCATCTCAAGAATGTTATCCAGTGTTTATCATTAGTTAGCTATAAAAGAAACACTAAACAGGAGCTTATTATATGTGACCCTGGATCACAAAACCAGTCATAAGTAGCACAGGTATATTTGTAGCAATAGCCAACAATACATTGTATGGGTCAAAATTATTGATTTTTCTCGATAATTAAATAATGTAATTAAAGTAAAGATCATGTTCCATGAAGATATTTTGTCAATTTCCTACCGTAAATATATCAAAACTTAATTTTTGATTAGTAATATGCATTGCTAAAAAGTTCATTTGGACAGTTTTAAAGGTGATTTTCTCAATATTTTGATTTTTTTTTTTCACCCTCAGATTCTAAATTTTCAAATAGTTGTATATTGGCCAAATATTGTAATATCCTAACAAACCAATGGAACATCAATGGAAAGCTCATTTATTCAAAATTTCAAAAAACTGACCCTTATGACTGGTTTTGTAGTCTTGGGTCAAATATATGTATATTTGAAAAACCTGGCATGAAGACAGTATTTATTAAGTATTATTATGTGCAACTAAGGTGTATACAGACATTTTGTAGTTATGATATCTGAAAATATATAGCTGGTAAATATAATAGCTCTGTTGTTAATTTAATTAACCTGTAATATTATAGTAATGTGCCAAATGAAAGGATTTCCTGTATAGTTTACAGCATTAGTAAAGAGAGAACTATCTGTATTGACATATCATTCTGGATAATTGGCTTTCAGATAAGTGCATCACTAGTTTATATTAATTTTAGGTATTTATTTTTAATAACATGGTTTTTAGGTACACTTTTAGTATTTTTGTTTTCTTTCTTTATACCTTTTATAATATTATCTAAAACTCACAGTCTGAAATATTTATCTACATATATTTTACTATTTTACATATTAATAACAATACCACACAGGAAGTTCTGTGACTACACAAGAACAGTTTTTGACTCAAATGACTCAATTAATAATTTAACTGAAATTATTAACTGAAACATGCAATTTGAAATGATTCATAGAGCAAACAGACTCTAATTCTAGCATGATGGTAATCATATTAAAGTACCATAGTATGACTATTAGTACCAGCACTGTACAGTAGTAACAAAATGCCAAATTTAAGAGTGTTTTTATTGCACTTAAGTGTAATTGCTGGTTGACTATGTAGAAAGCTCAGTGTTAGCGTGCTGGATAATTTGTGTCGGTGAGAAATCGGGTGCAGAGCTTTGTCCAGTATTACGCACTAAACTACAGATAACATGGTTTAAAATCACATGTAAGTGGGTCAGTTCACAATGACACTTCCTCTAACCCTCCCTTCCTGTATCTGCACAGCTTTCACACTCAGAAAGAGAGACTGCTGGTTAGCCGCAGTGCTAATCAAGCTAAGGATAAAAAATTGCAGTAGGTTAGTGTGCAGATAGGAATAAAGCTGTATAATATGTGACCTGTGTCTGTCCACCTGCATACTAAACACAGACACTCTGCCCAGCTGCGCTATCAGTGCTTTGGATGGAGCAGGTGGTGTTAGCGATTAAATGAGCATCTAGTGCAGTTTATTTCATAAATTGGTGTGTGATGTAACGCATTGGCCTGCCAGGTGTGTGTATGCGAGTGTTCATAGAAGTGGTGAATAAAATTAGTGAATGGAAGGCAAATCGAATAATGAGGATGTTGTACATCCCAAGTAACATACTTCAGATGTACTTCTTAGGTGAAGGGAAAGTATATTTTATGTCAGGAAATTTGTGATATTAATATATCAGTGTTATTTTAGTATCATTGAGATACTGTTATAGTTTTTTTTATTAATATTTTGAATATCTTTTTGTATTTTCTGCTTTAATTTTACATTTAGTTAACATTATAGTAATTTGTGTTTTTGTCATTTTAATGTATTTATTTTATTCTATTTTATTTTATTTTTGAGTATGTCTACATTTTTAAATTAATTTCTATTTCAGTTTGTTATTTTAGTACATAAAGTTAAATAAAAAGAAAATGTGAAATGTTGCCTTGGCAAAGAAAATTACTCAAAATAAAGTAAGTTTAAGTTTTTTTTTTCATTTTATTTTTAGAGCTGTCAAATGATTAATCATATACAAAATAAGTTTGAGTTCGCCTGTATAAATACAAATACATTCATGTGCATTTTTCATAAGTATTAGCAAGTATATGTATTTATTATCATTTTTAAATAATTTATATGATATATAAATAAAAATATTTTGTACATAACATAATTCTCTTAAATATATACATTAATTTGTATGCATATAATAATTACACACAGTACACACACATATTTAAGGCAAACTCAAACTTTTATTTCATATGCGATTAATCACGATTAATCATTTGGCAGCCCTATTTATTTTATTTTATAATATATGGGTCAAAGACAAAAAAGGGTTTAAGCATAAAAACAAAAAGTGTAATACTACTTTAAATTGTTGTTGTTTTTCCAAAAAAAAAAAAAAAAAAAAAAAAAAATTAATGTTTAATTAATTTAATTGCATTTTTGTTTTTCTGAGCAAAAAATAAGTATCATACATTAAATTAAAAGACGACTTACTTTCACCACAAATACTAATTAGTTGTAATTCTAAATTTTTTAAATGTGCCACTATCCTAGGTTTTGCCCATTTGTCAGTAAGAATTTTTTACCCATTTAAAACACAATAAAATGTAATATGCTCTCTGATTATTTTATATATTTTAATATGTACAAGTCATAATAAGCATGTTGTTTTAATTTTTACATAAATATTGTACACTGAATGACAATGTAACATTATTTCAACCAAATTTTGGCTTTTTTTCCCTAAAAAACATTTAAAACCTTAAAAGTAGACACTTGCATTTAATGTGCTTTCTATGGACATAAAATCACTTTTGTAAATTTCTTTTAATGTGCACATCTTTGACCTGGTTGGAATTTGTGATATTGACTAATGCTGGCTGTATACTGTCATTATTGTTAGGCTCCTACATTTAAAAACCGCTGTTCCTCACACGCAATCCCAAACACAAACAGACGTCTGCTGCACTGGATTTGTGAATGGTGCACGACTGTGTCAGGCTGCTGTTGAATAATGCAACAGGAACACGGCGGCCATAGTAAAACCCCTAAGCAGAGCCCAGGGGACGCGGGAGAGACGATCATTAATCAGTCAGTACATGTACACGCTCAAAAACAGCTCACAGATTGCTCCAGACCCTCGAACAGCACTGTGCAGAAAAACAGATAGCTGTTGTTGAACTGTGAATGTCCTTGTTGCAAGCTAGTACGCTAGCTTCATATGCAGGTCAGGAAACATGTCTGGTGTTTAAGAGACGCAATTGAGATATAAAACAGAGATCTCATTTATGGTGTTTTCTGTGAGAATAGAAGCTATTGTTGTGGCAGAAGGTGTGTGTAATGCGCATTTGTGGATTAGATGAGTAATTGATAGACCACAGATGCTTCCTCCTTAGTGTACATTACAGCTGCTTCCATGTGCTTATCAATGAAATGCAACCACAAAAGCTGCTAAACACAGATAAGTATTGTGAGGTCGTATGGACACAGATCACAAATACTGGATTGTGGATTGTATCTGTTCAAGACTCTAAACGTTATCCTTCAATATAGCAATTTTTTCTCTAGCATTTCTCTGGGCTTCCCATGAGCCAAAGACTCTTATTCCCTTTGAAGATGAAACTCATATGCCAGGGACACTGGTGTCATTTGTCTTTTCCGACACATACAGCCAGCACTGTTGTAACCGCATTAGCGGCAGGTTATTTTTGTAAAAACAGCATGTGTTTTAAAATGAGATGTTGCTTGTTTTCAAAAGAAATTGCAGTGAGCGGTTAGATGCTGTGGCTTCGTCTGGAATCAGACAACACGTTTGTTATAGGGTTTTGATGCAAATTTTGAAAGATTGAGTATTGTTGGTATTGTTGTATTGTTAGACTCACCCCTATGTCATCCAAGGCAGAAATACCAACCCAGTGTTTACAAAGTGAATGTGCAAAGAAAGTCAAACGCCCTTTACAAAAAAGGTAAAACAACAATGTTGGATGATTTTGAAGTTGGGAGAGAAAACAAAATGGAGTTTTTCCCCCTACCCTATCGTTTTGAACCAAAATACACAGACGAAGAATCGTGTGTGATTTTTCCAACGTTATTACACAATGCTTGAAGACGCATGTGCGCATGGCAGAGCTAGTGCAAGATTAGCATTTGTGGTTAAAAAGTATAGAAATTTTAATTTTGTTAGAAAATGGCCAATCGTTTCGCTAGATAAGACCCTTATTCCTCCACTGGGATCTAAAAAATGCTGGGTTGAAAACAACCAAACTTGGGTTATTGGCAACCCAGTGCTGGGTAAATATTGGACAGAACACATGCTGGGTTATTTTGACCCAGCTGGTTGGGTTAAATGTTTTTACCAAACATGCTGGGTTATTTTATTTAATCAACTATTGTTTAAAAATTATTATATTGCTGGTTTAAAATGGACTGGAACTTATAAAAAACACACACAGAATTACTAGAGGCAACAGCAATAACAAAAAGATAAACATTTATTATTAAGCAAGAACACATGGACAAAATACAAGACAAATTTAGTTGGGTGAATATAGCATGGTTTATAATATTACATACATTTAAGCTCATTTAACAGGCAAAAAGTAGAATTTTAATTTTAGTGTATTGAACCATTCTCTGTAGTTGTTTTTTTTTTTACCAGAATTGTGCTAATTCTCATGACGGTGTGTCGATGAAATCTGAGCCGGTGAAGGGCTGCTGTTCGGTGGAGTAACTGCGAACTTCAGACCGCGGCCTTGCGTTTCACTCGTAGCTAAAAGATGCCGTGACTGACTCCAAAAACTGCAAACAGGACTGACATTAGAAAAGATATTTTAAGATTAAACTCAGTACAATAACAAATAAAATCCATTTGTTTTATGCAAGGAAAAAGGCGTTTCCATCCTGCGAAACAACCGCTGCTGACGCAGTTGACTGACATTTCGTCTTTGTTGCGCTGTGTAAAATAATACAATTTACAGCACTGTAAAGACTTTATAAATTAAATAAAATATATACGAACCTGCAAAAACCTTAATTGCTTTGATTAACTGAATAAAGAAAGACATGACAATCTTGGATGACTTAGGGGTGAGTAAATGGTCAGGAAATGTTTATTCTGAAAGTGAACTAATCATTTAATGGCAATATTACAATGCAAGCAGAAAACCTTTTTTTATGAACAGCCTGCAGTGTTCATGACTTCATGAGTGTTCATACACTGTGTTTTCTGACTGGCAGGAAAAGAAGCCCATCAGCAACCAGGGATCCAAACCAAAAATACGACCAAAGGGAGGAGAAGGCTGAGCGTTCGCAGTATGCCCCAGGGGAGGGCGGCATGCCACGATCGCCGTCTGACTACGGGGCCGGAGACCGCCAATGGCGGGGAGGCTATGGCCGCTCCTACGAGGACGCGGAGGTAGCGCGGAACGCATACCGCGCTCGACGGGGCGGCTGGCACTCTCAGGAAGAGTATCCACCTGAACCCGGCTTTCTCCCCGATGGCCCGCCTCTCAGCGAGCATGAGCTTCAGCGCCAGCGGCAGGAGGAGTACCAGAACCGCTACCGTAGTGACCCGAACCTGGCCCGCTACCCGGTCAAACCACAACCCTACGAGGAACAGATGCGCATGCATGCGGAGGTTTCGCGATTCAGGCACGAACGGCGCCACAGCGATGTCTCCCTGGCGTACACGGAGATGGAGGAGCCCTTGGGGCCCCTGCGGGGTCCCCACTACTCACCGGGTCCTGGACACACCCACTGGAGGTCCAATCACAGTCCACCCGGCGTGGACTCTATCCACAGGCAGCAGCATCTGGATCCCGTCTCGGCCGTAAGGAAGAGTAAACGAGAAAAGATGGAGAGCATGTTGCGGAACGACTCGCTCAGTTCTGACCAATCGGAGTCCGTCCGGCCGCCGCCGCCCAAACCTCACAAGACCAAGAGGGGTGGCAAAATGAGGCAGGTGTCCCTGAGTAGTTCAGAGGAGGAATTGGCCACAACACCGGAGTACACCAGCTGTGAGGACGTGGAGATCGAGAGTGAGTCTGTGAGCGAGAAAGGTAATGCAGCTTTTTATAATTTCTATGTACAAACACTACCATTCAAAATTTTGGGGTCAGTACGATTTTTTTTTTTTTTTTTGCATTTTTTTAAAAGAAGTCTTTTATGTAATAATACATAATAATAATTCATTACATGTAGTGCTTTTTTTCTAAGCACTCAAAGCGCTCTACATTGTGTGGGGCGGATCTCCTCGTCCACCAACAAAAGCTGCTTTTATCTTATTGAAAATACAGTAAAAATAGTAATACTGTGACATATTTTTGCGATTTAAAATGACTGATTTCTGTTTGATTTCCGATATATATTCTGATATATATTCAGTGTCACATGATCCTTCAGAAATTATTCTAATATGCTAAATAAATATGTATTATTATTATCGATGTTGATGTCAAAATTTTTTTTTAATAATAAATATTTTTGTAACATTATTAGTGTTTACTGTTACTTTACATCTTGAATTTAATGCGTCATTGCTGAATACAAATATTAATTAAAAAATAATTTTAATAAATCTTACTGACCCCATGTTTGAACTGTAGTGAATGTTAATGCAGTGAAGCTGAAGTGATTCAGATCATTTTAAAGCTGTTGCTAATATTGCAGTTTTATGTACAGTGGCATGCTAAAGTTTGGGAACCTCTTGCAGAATCTGTGAAAATGTGAATAATTTTAACAAAATAGAAGAGATCATACAAAATGCATGTTTATTTTATTTTATTTTATTTTATTTTATTATTATTATTATTATTTTTTATTTAGTAATGTCCTAAGTAAGATATGTTACATAAAATATGTTTACATGTAGTCCCCAAGACCAAAAAATAGCTGAAATTAAAATAACCACCTTCAAAGGTTTTGGAACCTTTGGTTATTAGTACTGTGTGGTTACCTGGATGATCCATGTTTTTATTTAATTTAATTTTATTTTATTTTTTATTTTTTGTGATAGTTGTTCATGAGTCACTTGTTTGTTCTGAACAGTTAAACTGAGCGCTGTTCTTCAGAAAAATCCTCCAGGTCCTGCAGATTCTTCAGTTTTCCAGCATCTTTTGCATATTTTAACCCTTTCCAGCAGTGACTGTATGATTTTGAGATCCATTTTTCCACACTGAGGACAACTGAGGCACTCAAACACGATTATTAAAAAAAGGTTCAAACTTTGCTCCAGAAGGAAACACAATGCATTAAGAGCCGGGGGTGAAAACTTTTTGAATTTGAAGATCAAGGTAAATTGTACTTAATTTGTCTTTTGGGAAACATGCAAGTATCTTCTGTTGCTTCTAAAGAGCAGTACTAAATGGAAAAAAAATGTTATTTCAACAAAATAAGAAAAATTTAGACATCATCATCCTGTTCAAAAGTTTTCACCCCCCCGGCTCTTAATGAATCGCGTTTCCTTCTGGAGCATCGGTGAATGTTTGAATCTTTTTTTAGTAGTTGTGTTTGAGTCCCTCAATTGTCCTCAGTGTGAAAAGATGGATCTCAGAATCATACAGTCACTGCTGGAAAGGGTTCAAATATGCAAAAAATGCTGAAAAACGGAATAATCTGCAGGACCTGGAGGATTTCTCTAAAGAACAGTGCTCAGTTTAACTGTTCAGAACAAACAAGGGACTCATGAACAACCATCACAAAACACAAAAACAGTCGTAAATCATCCAGTTAACCACACACAGTACTAAGAACCAATGATTCCCAAACATTTGAAGGGGGTTATGTTAATAATTTCAGCTATTTTTTGTCTTGTGGACTATATGTAAACATCTTTCATGTAAAATATCTTACTTAGGACAGTACTACATAAAAATAACATGCATTTTGTATGATCTCTGTTATTTTGTTAAAATTATTCACATTTTCACAGATTCTGCAAGGGGTTAATAAACTTTCGCATGCCACTGTACATGGAAGTAACCAGTTTAAATTTCATATACTCATAACCTCTGATTAACGCTAATGTTTCACAGTGTGTGTGAATGGCCTGTGTTTTGCGTGAACGGTCAGGCAATGTGTGTTTCTGTGTGTGTTTCTTTCAAGAGAAGTCATTGTGTGTGTCCGACAGTGAAACTGTAGTTTGTCAAGTTTCATGCTACTCACTATTTAAAGAAATACAACTGCATTTAAATTACAAAAAACAGTTACTATCAAAAAAAAAAAATACATTAAGTTTGAAAACTTAAAACTGAACAGTTGTGTTTATATGTAGCTATAAAAAACATTAAAAGGACATGAATCAGTGAATTGCTTTGTTTTGAGCTGGTTCGTGCCCACATAAAACAGTTTACTGGAATGAATTAGATATTCACACAGTTTAGGGAATGTTTTTTGATTATTTCAGTTATTGGAAAATTGCTTGTTAGTTAGTCACCCACACTGGTGTTTATTTACAGTCTGTATGACTTGTGTGAGTTGCTTTCTTCCTCTGTATATTTGTGTGTGTGTTATGTTCTCTTGGTTGTCCTCCAGTGACAGATATTGCTGGGTCTTGGTTCCCTCAGATCAGATATAATGGGCTGTGTTACATAACAGAGGGATAGAGTGGAAAAGAGAGAGACAGAGAGAGGAAAGAGAGAAAATAAGAGGAAGTGAGGAAGAGAGATGAGATGATTCGGTATTCTGGTAAATATGAAGATAAGGATTAATGTTAGAAGTCCACTTATTTATTCAGTTTTACACCTAAAGAAATGAGCAGTGTGCTTGAGAAATCTGACTTCTGTCATATCGGTGGCCTAGAAACAGATGTTTTATTCAACAGGATGGAACGGCATGTTAAGATCACATGACCAGCCTAATACGAAAAAAAACGTTATCAGATTATTTGTTCTGTGTGCTATAAAATAATCATGGATGAAAAACATTTGTAATATTAAAATATATCACTCCAAAATTATAAAATAAATTATATTATATTATATTATATTATATTATGTAACCATGAAAATATTATTTCAGTTGTGAAGTATTTCTACATCACGTAAGACCCTGTGAAATCCATTCCGTTTTTTCCATTTTAACTTTTCTGGATTCCATTTTTTTTAACTCATTTTTAATGGTTAAATTAAATTTTATTAATAAAAAAGTATGTCTAATTAATTGAAATCATGAAAATTATACTTATAAAGGACGTCTTTGCCATTTATTCATTTATTTAGACACGCAAAAACATGCAGGATTTATATTTAAATAGTATTTTTGCAACTTAATATTTACAGATACTAGTCCATATTGTGATTTGATTTAAGTGTAATGACCTACTTTTGATTAATTAATCCAAACTTTGATCCTGATACTTGTTCTGTGACATTCCATGTTAAACTGTAAAATCCCTTTTTAATGACTGGATTCTGGGATTCCGTCCGTGTTTTCCGTGTCACGAAAATCATAGGGCCCTTATCATGGCACTATTTGTAGTGGACTTATGCTGATATAAATTAAATTACTATGTTACTACTATATTAAATAAAAAATTGCCGCCTTCTAAAAAAAAACAAAAAAAAAAAACACAACTTCACTTTTCTCCTCTTTTTACAAGCACATAAAATGCACTTTAATGTATGTATTTGTGCCTTTTGTTTTGCAGTGTTCATTCAGAACTGTGGGCGAAAATACATTTTGTCAATCTTTGGTGTAATAAAATGTATTCCAGAAAACCAGACAAGTTTAGAAAGGTGATTACACATGTGTTTTACCTGGTACTGAAACATTGGATTATTTTATGATATGCATATGATATGCATTTTTGCATATTAGTGTATCAAGTTTTTAGCTTTTAGCAGCATGTCATTCTAATGTATTGGAAATAACTGAGTATCTCAGGCACTGTGTAGATAACAAACAGTAAGGTTTTTGAACAGAGTTGCATGATTGGGTCTGGATGATGGAGGCGGGATAGAGAACTGCAGTGGGAACAACTCAGCCCGAGCCACTTATATAAGCATCCTGAGGACAAAACCCAGCGTACAGCTCTACATTATTGATGTTCCGCTTTTCCAGGTTTCACAGCCACACTTATAACCAGAGGAGAGGAGTAACGCTCTCTCTGAAGGTCAGGTGGGTTTTAGGGAGGAGGGGAGAGCACATCAGGCCAGACAAGACTGCCTTTCCCGTCAGCTTTATCGCACACGAGAGCCGAGCGCAGTGGAGATACGGCACAGGGATAGTAGCGTTTCTGCATGATCACAACCAGACAATCAGTCATTCTACTGGATTTCATTATTGTATTATTGGTTCAGCTATATCAGCATATTAGAATGATTTCTGAAGGATCATGTGACTGAAAACTGGAGTAATGATTCTGAAAATTCAGCTTTGCATCACAGGAATAAATTATATTTTTAAATATATTAAACTAGAATAAAGATATTACTGTTTTTACTATATTTCTAATCAAATAAATGCAGTCTTGGTGAGCAAAAGACACTTCTTTTTTAAAAATGACACTTTTTAAGCAATTTAATGATTGTTGCTTTATTCAGACATCTCATTTGATGCACTGTTTTTGCATGTTATACAGTATAGTAATTATTAAAGGAGAAGTCTACTTCCAAAACAAAGATTCACATATAATGTACTCACCCTCTTTTCATCCAAGATGTTCAGATTTGTTTTTTGAGGAAGACATTTCTGCATTTTTCTCCATATAATGGCCTGCTATGGTGCCCCGATTTTGAACTTCCAAAATGCAGTTTAAATGCAGCTTCAAACGATCCCAAATGCTGTTGTAAACTATTCCAGCCAAGGAAGAAGGGTCTTATCTAGCGTAACGATCGGTTATGAGATGGGAGTTTTTCGACAAACTCTAACTGTCATGAACCGTAACAAAAACAGTCCAGGCAGAATAAGACAAGATGAGCGTTGGGCATTAGAAATATATAAATTGTATTATTTTATTAAAATAACCAATCGATAAGACCTTTCTTCTCTGGGATCGTTTACAACCGCATTTGGGATCGTTTGAAGTCGCATTTAAACTGCATTTTCAAAATCGGGGCACCATATCAGTCCATTATATGGAGAAAAATCCTGAAATGTTTTCATCAAAAAACATAATTTCTTCACGACTGAAGAAAGAAAGACCTGAACATCTTGGATGACAAGGGGGTGAGTACATTATCTGTAAATTGTTGTTCTGGAAGTGGACTTCTCCTTTAAAGTGGATAGGAAAGAATTGGGGGGGAAGCTTTTTTAAATACTGCATTAAATGCAATTTCCAAAACTTTGATATCACTTTTGACATCTGATGTTTTTGGACACTGCTACAGATCAACTGGTTGTTTTGTTAAAGCTGACTAGCAGGCAGTTTATATTTCAGTCTTCCTGAATTCAGGTTTTGACGTTATTTGTTTTGCCGTCTGACTGTCTGAAGATCAGACGTAATGAGGTGACAGCAGGTTCCCATGGCATCCGTTTGGCTGCAGGCCTGTTTTCGGATCGGGATAAGCCGTTGTGATTGGCTCTCGGGTCGCTGTGCATTCAAACCTGCTCTCACAGCAGCCATAAAACCTCGTACGATTCATGGTGACTTATGTAATGGATAAATGCATGTGTGATTGGAAAACATTTGGGGCGGAGCTTTACCCGATGACACATCACATATAATTTCAGTCAGCTATGTGCATCTGATTTATGTCTTCTGCTCTTTAAACTGTCAGCAGAAACACTCTGGATCTCCATGAAATGGGATGGCCTGTGCTAAAGCTTTGCAAAAACGTTGACGTGAAGCAGGAGAACCTTGTGTGATTTAGTGTAGTGTTCTTTCTCTTTGTTCTTCTCTCTATTGATCAGCAGATGTGCAGACAGACGGGATACAAGGTTTGAAGGAGTCTGTCTCTGTGTCCAAAGAGTTACATTCATGTTTTGGTACTTAGTGTTCTTGGCAGACACTTACTTTAAGTGGTAATTAAAGAGAAATGTACGTGCCTAATCAACTGTAAACATAGCAATATATCACCCAATAATATTTACATTTACAAAACTTAACAATTAGGGCCTTTTTTTTTTCCAGGATTTTTTTTGTTTTGTTTTGTTTCTTTTTTTTTTTACGAGAATTAGTAGCATTTTTATATCTAATTAGTTATAGTAAATATTTTAATATATGTTTTTACTGAACATTTTTAAACATTGCAAATTAAATTTTTCAAGCAAAATATTTATATATTTATTTATTTGCTAAATTATTATTATACTCTAAAATTTTCAGGTATTTAAAAAAAAGTTTTTTTTATCAGTTGTCAAATTTGTTTTTAATACTACAACTACTACTACTTATTATATTTATTTCTGTTACTTTTTTTAATTAGAGGTGTAAATATAGCACATGTAAATATGTTTTCTCCTGCAAAATTATAATTATACATTTTATAATTTTCAGGTATTATTGAAAAAATATATTGTTTTTAACTATTAATTATCACATTGTTTTTAATACTACTACTACTACTACTACTACTAATAATAATAATAATAATATATCATGTATATGTTTTTAAATTTTATTTATATATAGAGAAAGATAGATAATTAGTTATAGTAAATATTTTAATATTAATTTTGTTTTTAATCTAAATTATTATTATTAAATAAGAGATTTATTTAATTGTAAATAGTAAATATTTACATAGTAACTAATGTTAAAATTGTACGTTTAAAATTAGAGATGTAAATATAGCACATTTAAATTCTTAATTGTTTGAAATTTTATTATGCAAAATTATACCTTTTATCATTTTCAGGTATTGCTGAAAGATTTTTTTTTTAATTAGTTTTTAATACTACTACTACTACTATATCTTATATATCTAATATACTATAATATACACATGCTTATTAATGTTTTTAAATATTCTTATGTTTATAGATAGAATATTTTGTTTTTAAATATCTGAAAATATTTATAGTAAATAGTTGCATTTTTAGTAAATAATTAATTATAGTAAATAATTGATATGAATCTTATTATTAAAATTAATAATATGAAATAATATTGTATTTATTTGTAAATAGTACATATTTACATAGTAAGAATATATAATTGTACTGTTAAAATTAAAAATGTTAATATAGCGCATTTAAATTCATTATTGTTTGTAATATTTTATTATTGTTTGACTAAAAATGACATAACAGTGAATCGGTTATGCATACAGCACATGCATTCATTCACCGTGAATTCCCCATTTTTATCATGTCATGCCAAGGGGAACCAATCAGACCTCATCTTCCATTTTAGGCAAAGCTGTCCTTTTCGAAACCTTCATGGAGACAAATATCAATACTCATTTTATGATAGCACGCCATATCGCTTTCTTCGGTCTGTGTCTCTCTCTGTTCTCCTGTCCCCTTCACTCGTAGTAAAAACAGCATCAATAATTAATGATCCAATTAATAGTTTACACTGGGTTTTTATTGAGTTGTCAGAGTGATGGAGAGCCATGCTCTAGCAGCCTGGGAGCTGTGCTCAGGCCTGAATCAGCACTTCCGCCTTCTGCCGAGAACGTGAGAGCGAGAGAGAAATAGATCCCAGAACGTATCCGCTGTGCTCACGCTTTCACTACCAACTCAAGAGAGAGAGAGAGAGAGAGAATGAGAACACAGCAGTGCTCCAGGAGAATAGCGTGGTGATAGTGGACATTTGGGACATGGATAAGTGGAGTGTGAATGCACACTGGAATAATTGTAGCTACTGTTATTGTTTTGTCCCAGGTTAATTGGGCCACTTTTGTCACTGAGATGAATGGAAAAACATGGCCTTATTTACCTGGATTACCTGGTTTCACCCTTAAAGGGGTAGTTTTCATTTTTGGGTGAACTATCCCTTTAAAGCAAAAAAAAAAAGAGAAAATTTTTCATCATTTACTCACCCTTACTTTGTTTCAAACCTGTGTGAATTTCTTCTGTTGAACACAAAAGATATTTTAAAGAACGTACATAACCAAACAGTAGTATTTTCTCCTGTACTATGGAAGTCAATGGCTACCAGTTTGATTTCAAACATTTTTTAAAAAAATCTTCTTTTGTGTTTACCAGATGAAAGACACGCATACAGGTTTGAAACAACCTGAGAATGAGTAAATTATGACTGTTTTGGATTTTTGGATGCACTATAGTCTGTTTTTCAAGATTTCAAGTGTCATATAAAGTGAGATCAGTTCTTGACTTATGAATAATCATCTTTTTGTTTGTGTCTATAAAGTTCTAAACAGTCAAAAGAGATTAAATACTTTTATTTCTTTTTAGTTCATTTTTTTTAGTTAAATGTCACTGGATTATGAAAAATATGCGTTGTCACTAATAAAAAAAGTAATATATTTAAAATACATTTATTTCATACTAAGTATAGTTCAAATCTAAACATATTTACTAACATATCGCTCGAGACTTACTGAAAATGCATTTAAATGCATTTAGACTATTAATTACTATTAACAAAATTACAAAAAAAAAAAAAAACTTTTGAGAACTAAAATTACTAACGGAAAAAAAAAAAAATTAAAACTGAAAAAAGCCTACTTTAAAAAAAAAAAAAAAAAAAAAAAACACATGACACATGCACATACCATAATTACTAAAAAAAATTAAAACAAAAAGAAAAAGAAAAGAAAAAAATCCAAATACTGTATTAATTAAATCTATAATGGTATCTAAACCACTAAAATAGCAATTGATATATCTGTTGTTATATTTAGATGTATGCTTTATTTGATCACGCCATATGTGACACGAACCACAAAACCAGTTATATTTATACACCATCTGAAAGCTGAATAAATAGGTTTTTTTACTGATGTGTGGTTTGTTAAGATAGGACAATATTTAAAAATCTGGAGACTGAGGGTGCAAAAATTCAAAATATTGAGAAAATCACCTTTCAGATTAAGTTCTTAGCAATGCATATTACTAATCAAAAATTAAGATATATTTAAGGTAGGAAATTTACAAAATATCTTTTTGGAACATTATCTTTACTTAATACCTTGATTTTTTGACATAAAAGAAAAATCGATCATTTTGACCCATATAATGTATTGTTGGCTATTGCTACAAATATACCCATGCTATTTATGATGGGTTTTGTGGTCCAGGGTCACATACACTGCCCTCCAAAAGTTTAAAAACACCCCTGGCAAAGTGTGGTTTTGGACGATATCAGCATAAATCCTTATCATTTTTTGGTGCAAATACATTAAAGTAACTTGACATTATCATTGAAAACCAGCAATAATAATTTTCATTTTGATTGCGTAATAATGGCAATATATACATGTCAAAGTCAGACATGCCCCTTTGCCAGCTGTGATGCCTGGTTACTGGTTTAAACTTGGCCCAGGTTTTTAAAAGATTTTTGGGTCAGCACACCTTAATAGCTTCAACAACTGATTGCCAATTAAGTTTAGAATACAATGAATTTAGGCCCAGATTATGCAGAGCTGTAATAGCTGCTAATGGTGGATATTTTGATGAATCGAAAATGTACGTTTCTCTATGTATAAACTGTTTATGTAATAAAATATGTTTTTGTGGTTTGTGTTGTCCCTTATCACTGCAAAATTATCACAAATGAAAAAGGATTCATGCCAATATTGTCCAAAACCCTACTTTTCTAGGGCATTTCCAAAGTTTTGGAGGGCAGTGTATGTGATGGTTTATTTGGGTGATGTCATATTTGTTATATTTAGTGGTTTTATATTTGATTGTGATGTCATATCGATTGACTCTATTTAGTGGTACGCCAGATGATGTCATATCTCTCCAAACGCAGAAACGCAGTTTAACAGAGTTTGCACCGACTGCATTTTAAACTGAAGCCAAGTCAGGCTGCTCTGACATTGTGTGTGTGTGTGTGTGTTTTTCTTCAAATTAAGCGTATTACAGCCCAGTCCCAAGATCTTTTCAGATCTTATTAGTCAGACTTTGAAGATAGCGACTTCAGCCAAGTTTCTTTAAGCAGTGCAAACGTTTGACCTCTTCTGTAGTTCCGTTGCAGTTTGCAGGGAGAAGTTGTTGGTTTCCTTGTTCCCTGGGTGAATTGTTATAGTTAGGTTGCATAAATACATTTATGAGCGTAACAACCACTGTGTATAGTACGTGTGAGTGTGACTGAGTGTGACTGTCACGTTTAACAGTATGAATGAATGAATTTAGTGTCTCTGTTCTCCACATGTCTCTGTTTTCTTTGTCCTCACAAACTACCTCTGCTGTATGTGTGTGTGTGTGTGTGTGTGGCACTCGCAGGAGATTTGGATGGCCACTGGTGGGATCATACAACGTGGCATAGCAGCGATGCTTCCTCCATGTCTTTGGTGAGACATGCGGAGCCTAATGTCCCACCTCTTTCTCTCTCTTCTCTCTCTGTCTCTCTCTCTCTCTCTGTCACTCTTTGTCATTTCATGGTTCTTTTGATTTATTTTCACTTTTGCATGTCTTTTTTTTTCTTTCTGTTTTTATCCCATGTCTGTAGGGGACAGTCAAAGGGGAAAAAGACAAACTTTTGAGCAGTCACACATCTTATCTGAGGGCCAAAAGAAAATGGTGCGCTTTGGGGGCCACTCTTTGGAAGAAGATGCTGAGTGGTGTGAACCCCAGGTTAAAGACTCGGGGGTTGATACGTGCAGTAGCACTACCCTAAACGAGGAGCATAGCCATAGTGAGAAGGTACTGGGACCTCTCTGGCCTGCATTGGTTTGGTTTCATTTGATCTTGTTTTGTTTGAACTTTTCATTTACTTCATTTTGTTCCATTTTCACGTTTGGTCTTTGTTTTGATGTCGCTAATACTAGGTGAGATCTTCTTTTTGGATGTTACAGGGATAGTTCACCCACAAAAATGAAAATTCTAGTATCGCTTATTCACATTTGTGTAGTTTCAAAACTGTATGACTTTTTTCTTATATTTTGTAAATGTCCAAGCTGCTGTTTTCCATAAAAAAAGCATACAGTGACTAAGAGATGACAAGCTTCAAAAAGGAAAATGTTCTGTATGACTTGTATGCAATATTTCAGATCTTCTGAAGCTACACTACCATTCAGAAGTATTAAATAATACTTTTATTCAGCAAGAACTCATTTGATTGACCAAAAGTGACAGTTGGGACTTTTAAAATGTTACAAAAGATTCAAAATTTTCAATGCTGTTCTTTTGAACTTTTGAACCTTTTTATCAAAGAATTCTGAAAAGATGTAACATGGTTTCTGCAAGAATATTACGAAGCAAAACTGTTTTCAACATTGATAATTATAAAAAAAAGTTTCTTGAGCAGGAAACCAGTATATTAGAATGATTTCTGAAGGTAGCACTGAAGAGTAATGGTGCTGAAAATTCAGCTTTGCATCACAGGAATAAATTACATTTTAAAGTATATTCAAATGGATAACTACGACAGCGTTTTAGTGCCACATTGAAAAAAAGAAAAAAAGATTCTAAGAATCTAAGATTCGTAATATTTTGAGAATAAAATATTTCAAGTTTTTTCTAGTAGTATTTCGACTTTATTCTCAAAATATTTAGACTTTATTCTCGTAATATTTCGACTTTATTCTCTAAATATTTTGACTTTATTCTCAAAATATTTTGACTTTATCCTCGTAATATTTCGACTTTATTCTCGTAATATTGCGACTTTATTCTCGAAATATTTCAACTTATTCTCAGAATTTTTCAGTTTTATTCTCGTAATATTTAGACTTTATTCTCGTAATATTTAGATTTTATTCTCCTAATGTTTAGACTTTGTTCTTGAAATAATTTGGCTTTATTCTCGTAATATTTCGACTTTATTCTCGAAATTATTTGACTTTATTCGCATAATATTTTGACTTTATTCTCAAAATATTTCGACTTTATTCTCAAAATTTTTTGACTTTATTCTCGTAATATTTTGACTTTATTCTCGTAATATTTCAATTTTATTCTCAAAATATTGTGACTTTATTCTCGTAATATTGCGACTTTATTCTCATAATATTGCGACTTTATTCTTGTAGTATTTTGACTTTATTCTCATAATATATCGACTTTATTCTCATAATATTTTGACTTTATCCTCGAAATATTTTGACTTTATTCTCAAAATATTTTGACTTTATTCTCGTAATATTGCGACTTTATTCTCGTAATATTGCGACTTTATTCTCATAATTTCAGCTTTATTCTTGTAATATTTCGACTTTATTCTAGAAATGTTTCCACTTTATGCTCGTAATATTGCAACTTTATTCTCATAATTTCGACTTTATTCTCAAAAAATTATGACTTTAATCTTGTAATCTTAGATTTTTTAATTTTTTAACGTGGCACTAAAACGCCGTCATAGATAACAGCTATTTTAAGTGGTAATAATATTTCTCTTTGTGAGAAATTTAAAATTTAAAAACGAACTTTTAGAACAGTAGTGTGATTGATTTCTGTGAGAAACAAACTGAAATTTGTCCTTCCTTACAGTTTGCACTTTAACATTTAATCTTGCACATCACATTTGGTCATATGACTCACAAAAACCAATGCTGTTCAGCATCATTAATATTAAAACATGCTTTCATTGTATCGAAAAGAGCTGTCCTTTTGTGTTCCATGGAACAAAGTCATACGGGTCTGGAACTTCATAAACAATTTTGACTGAACTATCCCTTTTTTTTTTTTTTAAGTTAAAAAAGAAAAAAAAAGTTTTCCTGTTTTAAATTTCTGTTCTTCTGTGGCAGTAGCTGGGGAGCCTCTTGCTTGCTCTGTTCTCGTTTGCTTCTTAGCCGCAGCTGCCGTAGTCGACATAGCAGCGAATCACTCCACCATGTGACTGTGTGTTTTGTCATGGCACTTAGAGAATGTGGGTTCCCCCGTCAGCTGCATGCCCTCTCAGCCTCGTGTCTTATTGCCGTGTTAGTGGCCCCGTCAACTGCGGTAGGGCCCCGGGCCCCAGACCCCCTCACTGGTTGGAATCCTCACTCCTTCCCCCCTCTCCCACACGCTCACGCTCCAGGAGACTCGCTCCGAAACACACGCTCACTCGCTCAGAGACGGCCAGCCAGGATTTGTTTTGCCACAAAGTTTGTTTTTCTTTTTTCCCTTTCCACTGTCATATTCCTTTGCTCTCCATGTTATGGATCACTGGTTTCCACCGTTTGTGTTTGTGAGCCTTTCCATACTGTTCTCCTCGCTTTCAGTTTGAACATCGTCTGTTTCTTCTTCCATTATTGGGGCTTGTGTTTGCTGGATGTGGTGCTGGGGTTCGGCTGTGGTGATGAAGGTTGTATCTGTCCGCCATGGGGGGGCTTTTCTCTGCATGTGATGGGTGCATGTCACTCCCAGCAAGAAGATCACACAAACTCTATGCCACCTAGTGCCTCTTCAGCAAAAAATTATGAAATTTAGGAATGTTCTGGATTTAGTACATGTTAAGCTCTCCTAACCTACAACAGAAAATAATTTTGTCCATTTTGTAAAAATACACTAGCATTCAAAATTTTGGGGTTAGCAAGAAGACTTTTTAAAGAAATTAATATTTGTATTCACCAAGGATGCATTACATTAATAAAAAGTGAAAGTTAAGACATTTATAATGTTACAAAATATCAAGATTTAAAATTTCAAACGCTGTTCTGATTAACTTTCCTGGAGAATTCTGAAAAATCACTGTTTCCACAAAAATATTAAGCAGCAACTGTTTTCAACATTGTTAATTATAAGAAATGTGTTTTGAGCAGAAAATCAGCATATAAGAATTATTTCTGAAGGATCATGTGACTAATGATAACACTGAAAACTGGAGTAATGATACTGAAAATTCAGCTATGCATCAGAGTATTAAAATATTTTTTGAATTTGCAAGTAAAACAAAGATTAATAGAGTCTTTCTACTAAAATTTCATGTTTAATTCAGCGTGTTACTTGTGGTTTCTTTGTAATTATTTGTGAAATTTACTGTCAATTTCTGGGTGAAAATTTTCAAATTAATTTTTCCAGTCCAGTTAATTTTGATTCTAATAGTATTTCACAATATTACCGTTCATTTTTGCTTAAATAAATGCAGCCTTGGTGATAACACGCACAAAAAACCCCTAAAAACTTGTGAATGCTACATGATGGAAAAAAACAAAAATTTATGGGGCACGTTAAGCTATCAGTACATGTTAAGCTCTCCTAACGTACAACAGAAATTAATTTTGGCCATTTTGTAAAAATACACTAACATTCAAAATTTTGTTGAGTTAGTAAGAAGAGTTTTTAAAGAAATTAATACTTTTATTTCCCAAGGATGCATTAAATTGATCAAAAGTGGCAGTTCAGATATTTATAATGTTACAGAATTCCTATTTCAAATGAATGCTGTTCTTTTGAACTTTCCTAAAGAATCCTGAAAAATCGTAGTTCCCGCAAAAATATTAAGCAGCAACTGTTTTCAACATGGTTAATATTAAGAAATGTTTCTTGAGCAAAAAATCAGCATATACTGTAAAAAATAAAAAACACAATTTGTTGAGTCAGCTTAAAATAATTTGTTACCCTGCTGCCTTAAAATTTTAAGTTTAGTCAACTTGAAATGTTAAGTTGTACTAACAACTTTTTTGAAATTTAACATTTCAAGTTGAATAAACTTTTTTTGAGTTGACTGAACTTAAAATTTTAAGGCAGCCAGGTTACAAATTATTTTAAGTTGACTCAACAGATTGTTTTTTACTGTGTATAAGAATAATTTTTGAAGAATCATGTGACACTGAAAACTGGAGTAATAATGCTAAAAATTCAGCTATGCATCACAGGAATAAAGACATTTCTATGTAGAAATGTAAAAATGTAAAAATTTGAATTCGCAAAAAAAAAAAAAAAAAAAAAGATTAATAGAGTACATTTTACAAGAAAATGCCATTTTGGTCGTTTTACTTAAATTTCATGTTTAATTCAACGCGTTACTTCTGGTTTATTTGTAATTATTTGTGAAATTTACTAGCAGTTTCTGGGTGAAAATGGTTTCAAATTCATTTTTCCAGTTAATTTTGATTGTAATAATATTTCATAATATTACCATTCATTTTTGATCAAATAAATGCAGCCGTGGTGAGCATAAGAAACTGAAAAACAAAAAAAACCCTAAAACTTGTGAATGCTTCAGTATAAATAACTTCTACATGATGGAAAAAGGAAATATATGGGGCAAGGCATTACTGTTTATAACATTACTTTAAACATTTTGTATATAATTGCTTACTAACGTAATATGTAAGTATTCCAGTTTTTTGCCACTTTTGCAGTATATGCAGGAATAATGGCAGTAACATGTAAGCAGAACTTCATTCATGTAGAAATGTCATCTCACCAATAAAAGGACAATTTAGTCAACCTTATAGCTCAGAAAACAGCCAATTTGTACGAAAGAAGTAATATAAGTGCTTTAGCAAAAATGCAAGCTTCACATTTCTGCCTTTTAACCATCTGGAATGCCTTGCCCCATAGACCTCCATTATATTTGCCCACTGTAAGCATTTTTGGTATGTTTTACCAACTGGGGGACGATTCAAAATTATTTTCTGTTGTAAGTGACAGCATGTTGTAGATGTTGTCCATATAGCTTAACCTCTTTTTGAACCCAGATCACTCCTATTTCATTTTTGAAATTAAGCGTTAATGTTTTGTATTATAATAAAGGCATTCGTTAAATTGAAACATATTTAAAAAACTTTTAAAATGATATATATTCAATGACGCATTTAAAGACAGGGTTTCTACAGCTAGATCATAAAATGAATAGTTTATCAAAGAATAAAAATTCTGTCATTATTTACTCATCCTCCAGATTTGAGAGCTAGAGTATTTTAGCTTCTAAAAATGACATTTTAGTTTGTTCTAGTTTACGGTTTGACCATTTGACATTGGAGAAACTCGTATCAGTCAACTACTACTTATTATCCACTTTCGTTGTATGGAAAACATCCACAGAAAACAGAAAATCACACAGGTTTGAAATGACATGAGAGTGAGTAAATGATGACAGAATTTTCATTTTGGGGTGAGCTAATCCCTTAAGCCTCTAGGAAACATTATTTGATTTGTCACAGAAATGTGGCTTGCTCCCATGAAACACCTGCAATCACAAGATCAAGAGTTTGTGCGATAAATCAGATGAAATTCATCTCAGCCTTCCCCGCACCAGCACTGGCAGCTTTCTGTGTGTTCTGGAATGATGTTTGTTGTGGTTTTGACCTGACAGCACCCGGTCACATGGCAGCCCTCCAAAGACGGAGATCGACTCATCGGCAGGATCCTGCTCAACAAGCGCATGAAGGACGGCAGCGTTCCACGCGACTCCGGAGCTCTTCTGGGACTGAAAGTGAGTCGCTCGGCTTCCTGTGCAGATATTCTCTTGTGAATTTCATTTCACACATGGTTGTGTAGTTCTGTAATGGCAGTTTTTCTGCTTTAAAGTAATAGTTGAACCAAAAATAAAAATTTGCTGAAATATGCAAAGATGTACATGAGTTTATTTCTTCATCAAAACAGATTTGGAGAAATGTAGCATTACGCTCTTAAAAATAAAAGTTATTTACTGCCATTAATGGTTCCATGAAGAACCTTGACAATCCATGGAACCTTTCAAATACAGAAAAGGTTCTTTGGATTTTTTTAAAATAGGTTCTTCGAAAAAGTTCTTTTAGGAACTGTTCACTGAAAGGTTCTTTGAGGAACCACTAATGGTTCTTCAATGGCATCACTACAAAAGCACCCTTTTGAAACCTTTATTTTTGTAAGAGTGTACATCACTTGCTCACCAATGGATCCTCTGCAGTGAATGGGTGCCATCAGAATGAAAGTCCAAACATCTGATAAAAACATCACAATAATCCACAAATAATCTCCAGTCAATCAATTAATGTTGTGAAGCAAAAAGCTGTGGTTGTAAAAAAGTGAGCTAAAATACGAGTACTATATCTATAATATTGCTTTCTCCAGCAAAACAAATAAATAAAAATTTGCACACTTTACAAGTGAAAACAGGCCAAAGCAGCCCTAAACAAATATTATAATATTCTCCAAATCTGTTCCAGTGAAGAAACAAACTCATCTACATCTCTAATGTCCTGAGGGTGAGTACATTTTCAGCATTTTTTTATTTTTATTTTTTATTTTGGATGAACTTTTTCTTGAATACAAGCTCTTGTTGACAACATTTATGTTGATTACTACAGAAAAATAATTTTCTACCATTTTTAAAAAGCAGAAATATCAATTGTGGGGCTTCTAGAGAAAGTAAGCTTTGACTTTAAAGGGTTCAAATCTTTAAAGTTAAGCTCATATTTATGCTTAAGTCAATGTGAAGCATGTTCATGACCCATTTTACTTCAGTAATCTGAGTGAAACAGGATACTGAACAAGACAAATGTGGAGTGGGGCTGTTTATCCATTAGGAACTGATTGAATTGAAAGGAAAATCCTTTTAAAAGCAGATCAAGTTTAAAATTCAAGTTTATATATATATGTGTATATATATATATATATATATATGTATATGTATATGTGTGTGTGATATGATATATATATATATATATATATATATATATATATATATGATAAATTATAGATAAATTATGAACGAAGATTTTATTACTTGCAATGATATGCGCTGATAAAATAAGGTCAAAGTACATTAATCTAAAAGTCCTTTTTTTAAAAGTACAATCTTAAAAGTAACGGTTCCAAAGGTTTTTTTTTTTTTTTTTTTTTTTTTCAATAAATGCAATAGCAATGCAATAGATCCATTTTTTGCTTCTTCAAAGAACTTTTTAGTAAACAGTTCTTGAAACAGTTTTTAAACATTTTGTTCTGAAGAATCTTTTTCTATGGTAGTGAACATTTGAAGTGGAAAAGTTCATCAGAGTTGTCCTAAGACAAGAAATGGGTATTGTTTTGTTTTTAGAACAACTTTGATGAAAGGTTTTCATCCACTTCAAATATTGACTACTGTATTATAAAGAACCTGTGCAATAAAAAGGTTCTATGGATGTTAAAGGTTCTTCATGGCACCATCAATGCCATTAAATAACTTGTATTTTTAAGAATGAATGCATGCTATTTTTAACAAATGTGCACTGGGAAAGTCATTGTAATTTATTTTTGACATAAAAAGAACAACAAAACATGGTTACAGTAAAGCTCTTGCAGTGGAAGTAAACAGGGCCGTGCACTTCCAGGGCTTAAAAGCAGAAATGCAAAGCTCGTATTTGTTGTTAAAGCACTTACATGGATTGTTCAGCGGAGTGGAGAGAAACAGACAATCGTTACTGATAACGAACTTTCTGAATGGCTGACTGTGTGTCAGCTCAGTGCTACCGTGTGCATTATATCCGTTACCAGCAGCAGTTTGTCAGACACACATGCAAACACACACACACTCACAATCGCCCTCGGCTCCATGCCACTCATTATGTAAAGCCATCTTTATCCAGGAGGCAGCTCGTAATCTTCTTTGTATGTTTGCATTGGGCTGCCATTAGTGGGGATTTGATTTGTATGATGCTCACAGAGCGATTGGTCACATGGTTTATGGAACAGACCTCCAGGCCTTTTCCAACAGAAGCACGGACAGAAATAACATACACACCCTCTAAAGTCTCACTTTTTTTGTTCAGTGTATCTTCTGCAGTTTGTTTAGAAAGAGATTCTTTCAGAACTCTAGTTTTATAACAAAATCCACCTTGAATAAAAAAGCCAAGAATCATCAAATATACTGACATAAAATTGAAACAAAAAACCTTCATTATAGGGTCATGATACTTACAATGTTGGGACAACAGCAAAATCTAATTTACCATAGCTTCAACATCACTAGTTCATTATCTAAACATTTGATTTTGTCTTTTACAGGTGGTTGGAGGAAAGATGACAGAGTCTGGGCGACTTTGTGCGTTCATCACCAAAGTAAGGAAAGGGAGTTTAGCGGATACAGTTGGGCATCTCAGACCAGGTACATGTTATGTGTCAGTATTTCTTTTACTATTGATAAAAATTTTGGGAGTTGGTAAAATTGTGTTATGCTTTGGAAAATAAAGTGTCTTATTCTCACTAAGGCTGCATTTATGTAATCAAAAATGCAATAAAAACAGTACTGTTGTGCAATATAATAAAATTTATAACTTAATTTCATATATACTACTATTTTTTTAGTATATATTAAAATGCATTTTTTTCCTGATGTAACAAAGATGAATGTTGAACATGATTCTTAAGAAAGATCCCTTAGAAACATTTCTTATTAATATTATCAACAGTTGTGCTGCTTAATATTCTTGTAAAAACCACAATGCATTTTTTTTTAATTCCTTGATAATAGAGTAAGTTCAAAAGAACGCAATTTATTTCAAATAGGGTTTTTTTTTTTTGTAACAATGTAAACTTTTTAATGCAACTTTACTGTCGATTTTGATCAGTTAAAGTATTTATTTAAAAGAATAAAAAAATCGTTCTTACCTCTTTCCCCAGACTTTTGAATTGTGGACTCGTATTTGTTACTTGAGTGTTTGATAACAAATGTAATTGATTTTTTTGTTTTGTAGGTGACCAGGTCCTAGAGTGGAACGGCCGACAGTTACAAGGAGCCACATTTAAAGAAGTTTACAATATCATTTTAGAATCAAAGCCAGAGCCTCAGGTGGAACTAGTGGTCTCACGACCCATTGGGTACGGTGTCCTTTACAGTGTTTTGCAGTCCTACATGAAACCGGTCTTCATGTGAAATTAACACATGATTAATTAAAACATTCAGTTTTACTGTCAATACAAAAGATGCAACAGATACCTCTCTAATCTAATTTTGCTGGTGCTGGTAAAGAAGCAAAGATCTAATATTTGATATCAATATATTATTGTTAATGGATAAGAATCACATTCAGTTTAAATTTTAAATTTAAATTCTGAAACTAAATGATTTTCATGACACAAAAAAATGCTTACACAATAGACGACAATTTTTTCCTTGCATTTTCCTTGTTTGCTGCAAACAGAAACATACAGTGCTGATTTGTAAGAAAAAAAAATATGAATTGGTCAAAAAGGCTCAAAAAACTAGTCTCATGTTTGAATCTGTCTTATAATGTGCTTCCTTAAAGGAACACTCCACTATTTTTGAAAATGGGCTCATTTTCCAACTTCCTTAGAGTTAAACAGTTAAGTTTTACCGTTTTCGAATCCATTCAGCCAATCTCCGGATCTGGCGGTAGCACTTTTAGAATAGCTTAGCATCTGTAGTTACACTGTGTACTAAGATGGACGGAAAATGAAAAGTTGCGATTTTCTAAGCCGATATGGCTAGGAACTATACTCTCATTTCGGCGTAATAATCAAGGAACTTTGCTGCCGTACCATGGGTGCAGCAGGCGCAATGATATTACACAATGCCTGAAAGTGACTGGCACTAAGTTTGTGTAGCTGCATGGCTTGATGGCTGTGTAATATCATTGCTAAATATGATAAGCAATGCTAAAAGTGCTACCGCCAGACCTGGATTTCGGCTGAATGGATTCAAAAACAGTAAAACTCAGCTGTTTAACCCTAGGGAAGTTGGAAAACAAGCTTATTTTGAATAATTAATTAATTATAGTGGAGTGTTCCTTTAAAAGTATAAAAAAAAAATCACCAGGTTTTAAAGTCTAATTTGAAGCAGAAATGTTACATTTACTGTTGTCATTATGTGTTGTAATTTCAAGTAATTTACAGTTTCTGAATAGACCTCAACAACATTTTATGATATATGAATACTGGTTTTTAATCATAACACTAACATGCTTATAAGCCTTGTGGTCTGTCTGCCTTAAAATTTGTATTACAATAAACTGTTTTTGCATTACACTAGATGTTCTTCACCTCCTTTACATAGTATTAAAGGTATCATTTTGTGAGAAATTCAGTTTTCCTTTATATTTTCAGATAGAATATATTGATGAAACATACTGTAACTTCATTTTAAATTCAAAAGAAATTTAAAAATAATTAGAAAAAATTACTCTTTTCAAACTTGACATTGATGAATAATCGGTTCGTAACATAACTAGTGTACCTCAGGGAAAAATGTCTGATGTGACCCCTTTAGAGTACCTGCTGGCTCAGATGAACAAACAAACAAAAGTGCTGCCCTCAGTTTAGCCTCCTAATTGTCCTAATTGTAATTGTAAAGAGCGTATGACCAAGTGAACTCTCTTCAGACTGTGAGTTTGGGCTGCTGCCACAAACTTCACATCAAGACTAATGTGGTGCTCAGGGTCATTAAAGCACATGTCATTGATTTCTCTGTGCCACTGTCATTGCAGTGATATCCCCAGGATACCAGAAAGCACACACGCACAACTGGAGTCCAGTGAGTACATCATCTCAGTGTAGCGCGTATAAACGATGAGATTCTGTGAGACATTAATGAGACGTTTCTACAGCTGTGTGACAGAATCTCTGATTAGTTTTGTGTTTTTCTACTTCACGCTGAATTTCTTCTAAGGTTCGAGTTCATTTGAGTCTCAGAAGATGGAGCGCCCCTCCATATCCGTCACGTCTCCCATGAGCCCCGGAGTGCTGCGGGACGCCCCACAGTACTTATCGGGACAGCTTACAGTAAGTTCACAGTCATCGCATCCTGTGGAGAAGACAAAATGTGTCTTTTCCCCCATGTCAAATAAGGATTCATATCAGAAACAAGTTTGACTGCGGTTGTAAAATTTAGGTCAGTACGTATTTTGATGAAGAGTAGCTTTAAAGTTTGCCAAAAGCTAGTGGTTTTCAGGCTTGTGCAACACAACCACATTTCCCATCATTCCTGGACATCACAATAATGAAAAATACATAGATAAAACATTGCTTACACATGTAATTCGCATCATTTGTGCTTTAATTTGCTGTACTAGCATTAACAAAACTTCGTCTTCATCAGGAAGCAAAAAGGGTTAAAAATATATTAAATTCCCCAACTTTTACATTTCATTGTTACTAAAATCACTTAAACGGCTTTAAACAGAGATAAAGTACTGGATCAGTGATCAGGCGAAGCTGATGTAGTCTCCTCAAACCTGATCAGGTTACAGTCAGGCCTCATGCAGCCCATTGTGTGTGTGTAAAAATACCCGGCGTGCTTGTAGAACATGACAAACTCTGGTGTAAAGTGCACAAGCTGGTTGATTTAAGCAAAACAAATGAAGTGCACATTATTCCCTAGGTACTACTGTTTAGATTAAATAATCAATGACTTCCACAAATGGTTGACCAAAATGGGATTTTACAATGGCTGATACTGATATTTAGAAAGCAGGGTGGCTAGTGATGGATGGTTGGATGGATGATTGGATGGGTAGTTTTGGGTAGATAGATGGATAGACAGTTCAATGAATGGATGGATGGGTAGTTTTTGGGTAGATGGATGGATGGATGGATGGATGGGTACTTTTGGGTAGATAGATGGATAGACAGTTCGATGGATGGATGGGTAGTTTTTGGGTAGATAGATGGATAGACAGTTTGATGGATGGATGGGTAGTTTTTGGGTAGATAGATGGATAGACAGCCTAATGGATGGATGGGTAGTCTTGTGTAGATGGATAGACAGTTCGATGGATGGATGGGTAGTTTTTGGGTAGATAGATGGATAGACAGCTCGATGGATGGATGGGTAGTCTTGTGTAGATGGATAGACAGTTTGATGGATGGATGGGTAGTTTTGGGTAGATAGATGGGTAGTTTTAGATAGATGGATGGATAGGTAGTTTTGGAACACAGATGGATAGACTGTTGGATGAATGGATGGATGGATGGATGGATGGGTAGACAGATGAATAGACAGTTCAGTGGATGGATGGGTAGTTTTGGGTAGACAGATGATAAGACAGTTCAGTGGATGCATGGGTAGTTTTGGGTAGACAGATGGACAGACAGTTTGATGGATGGATGGATAGAAGTTCAATGGATGGAGTTTTTGGGGTAGACAGTTGGATGGATATTTGATGGGAAGTTTTGGGTAGACAGTTTCGATGGATGGATGGATGGATGGATGGATGGATGGGTAGTTTTGGTTATACAAATGGATAGACAGTTTGATGGATGGGTAGTTTTAGGTAGACAGTTGGGGGAATAGACAGTTCAATGGATGGATAGTTTTGGGTAGACAGATGGATAGACAGTTTGACGGATGGATGATTTGATGGGAAGTTTTGGGTAGACAGTTGGATGGATAGACAGTTCGATGGATGGATGGGTAGTTTTGGTTATACAAATGGATAGACAGTTTGATGGATGGATAGTTTTGGGTAGACAGATGGATAGACAGTTTGACGGATGGATGATTTGATGGGAAGTTTTGGGTAGACATGAATAGACAGTTCAGTGGATGGATGGGTAGTTTTGGGGGAAGACAGATGGATAGACAGTTTGATGGATGGGTGGTTGTATGGGTAGTTTTGGGTAGACAGATGAATAGACAGTTGGATGGATGGATGGATGGATGGATAGGTAGTTTTGGGTCAGAGTTCTCAAAATGAATGGTGTATTATTTTGAACAATAAAAAAAAATATGTTGTCTCATATTCTTGTTTAGTTTCCCATCAAATTCGATCATATCTAACACTATATGGTGTGTATGTGTGTTTGTGTGTTAAATAACAATCTTGTTACTTAATATTTTGCTGAGAAGGAGATTCAATGTAAACAGCGATGTTTCCTGTGAAGAGATGCCCTCTGAGGGTTTTAGAAGAAAAGACATGACATTTTAGTCTTTTAAAACAACACTACTCTTTTTCATGGACCTCAAGAACCAATTTAGAGGGTTGTGGGTCCCACTTTTGGAAACGCTGCTTTAGAAAATGCACAGTCCTAAAGTTTAAAAGTATATCAGAGTCTTGAGCATTAAAGCTCATCAGTAATTTCCCAATCCCTGAGGAAGTGACTGCAGTTAATTGCATTATAGTACAAATACTAAAAGAAATCAAAATGTTCCAGTGCAGTTTGTTCTATAGCCGTTGTCTTTAGATTGAATCTCCTTTCGGCTTTCTTAGTGTTGCATTAACAACTGGTATTGTCATTTCAGGTTTTAGTTTTATTGCATTTCTCTTCATTGTTGTTTTTCATTCACTTTACTTACCCAGAGCCAAAGCCTTAGTAGAAGAATTGAGCCTTTTAACCCTAGAGTTCAGGTAATCGTTGCTGTCTACTAAATACACTTCTCTGCTATTGCTTTAATTCATTGGATAATGCACAGTAGAAAAACGACTATTTATTATCTCAGTTTGCACATTCGAAGAGCTCCTTACCTATTCATTGTTGTAGCTGTTTTAAGCACATTTTATTTGATTGTAAGGCATAAATCATATGCATGCAATGAATTAGCACAAAATATTTTAAGAGACACTCGAGTGTTGGCAGACGTGGAGTAATGACATAACACCTCTAACCCTGTGAGACGTTCACCTGCGGCGTTTGCCCGGGCAGAGGAGTACTGTGTCTCTTTAAATGTTTTAGTGATGCAGAGTTTGTCGGGACATAAAATTTGATTCTTTTTCCATGTAACATGAAACTGCGTTGAATCCTGATACTCTTCCTTACAGTTTAGAAAGAACTGATTTAGAGTACTTAATTGCTTTGGAGATTAATTCATTTGCTGACTAATTCAAAAACTGTATTTCACATTTGTAATTATACTAACCATGCTAAAAAGTACTAACATTGCTGGAAGTTTCATGTTGCAGTTAAAAGGTTATGTTGAAGGTGCTGTAAGTTATTGTACACATAAAATATTGCTACGTGATAAATATCACTGAAATAGGTGTCCTATGAAGTGTACATGTCTCTGCAACAACGAAAAAAAAATCTTTTAGGCTGTTGGAAAACTAGCCAATCAGAATGTCTCTCTGCCTGTCAGTCATTTTGACATAAAGCTGGCTGACATGTTTTTGGAGAATGGAGTTGGATAAAGAGCTATTTTGAGTTTCTAAGTCTAGCTCAAGTTTGCAACATATCTGATATAATTTTACAGCACCTCTAACAGTCCCTGTTTTTCCCATTTATATTTTCCCAAGTACAGAGACGTGTGAAATAAGCAAATTGTACCCAATTGTACCTGAAGAAACATGATGTGAATGATTTTAATGTTGTTTGCAGCAAAACTCAAATGCATTGTTAATGTCAACATTATGCACATTTCTCAGACATTTTCTCTCAGCAATATTTCAGTTTTTCTATTTTGGACAACATTATCGTCCTTAATGCACAGCAACTGCTGGTTCTGTTGATTGTGTAATGGTACAATTTGTTTGACCCAGCTCTCCTTGTAACACATACATTTTTTTTTTTTTTTTTTTTTTAACGTATGGAACGTCCTTCATTGCATGTTTTACTCTCCGGCCTGAGACATTTGTAGGCATTTACTTTATAGAAGTTACAGAGGTTTTTTCTTTATATAGATATTTTCCTATTACTACAAGCAAGTATGGGCTCTGGCTTAGAAGATCTAGTGTTTTAATTGTTAAGTTGGTGTTGTTTCTGTGTGTGTTTTGACTTCTAAGTATTTTTCTGTCATGTCCATACTTGTCTGAGTAGCGAGCTTGGTTTATCATGCATCTTAGCATGTGCAATACTACACTACAATGCATATCCAAACTCTCGTTTCCTAAAGTGTTTAAATGAAACAGCTGATGATGTGAAGTCCGAGAATTTTTTTTTTTTTTTTTTTTTTTTTTTATAAAATCTCTAACAGGCTCTGATGTTTGTCCCCCTGCAGGTCAAACTTTGGTATGACAAAGTCGGCCATCAGCTAATCGTTACCATACTGGGTGCAAAGGACCTGCCTTCAAGGGAAGACGGCCGACCACGCAATCCTTACGTGAAGATCTACTTCCTCCCTGACAGAAGGTGAGATTGGACAGTTACTTTTATGCCAGTAAGACTCACAGTGCTGGGCTATGTTCAGATTGACATGCTACCTTTCTAATCACACTATTTTTTGCTGTATGCAATATTTATAATATTCAAAGTGTAAATATGTATGACTTATATAAGTACACTCAAAAACCAGTGTAATTTTAGTATTATTTATTTTCTGTTACACTTGCCTAGTGTAAAAACTAAACAAACTAAAAAACAACAACTAAATTTAATTTAAAATACATTTATTTTGTGCTAAGTATACTGGAAATACATTTACATATTTATGTGCTTAATACAAATGCCCTGCAATTGTACTTTTGGTATACTAAACTGGTATAATAAAAGTCTGCCAAACAACTGATTTGTGACCCCTTTGTCTAGCAGTAGTATGGGGTCAAAATTATCGATTTTTCTTTTATGCCAAAAATCATTAGTATATTAAGTAAAGATCATGTTCCATGCAGATATTTTGTAAATTTCCTACCGTTAATATAGCAAAACTTCATTTTTGATTAGGGATAATAATGCTAAGAACTTCATTTAGACAACTTTAAAAGCGATTTTATCAATATTTAGAGTTTTTGCAACCTCAGATTCCAGATTTTCAAATAGGTATTATTAATATTGTCCAATCCTAACAAACCATACATCAGTGGAAAGCTTATTTATTCATCTTCCAGATGTATAAATCTCAGTTTTCAAAAACTTGACCCTTATGACTGGTTTTGTTGTCCAAGGTCACATTTTGTGCTTAGTGCATTTTAAACGTGTGGAAGTATTGCTGAGGTCCAAATAAAGATATGCTTAAGTATATTTGATTTTGCTGAAGTGGAACTATTGCAAGTATACTAGTATAGTGATTAAAAAAAAAAAAACATTTTAGGCATAATATTAAGAAATATGCATTTTGCAATAATTAAATACTCAAAATTAAGTTTAATTATGATTTTATATCAGTAAGTCTTAAGTGATATGTCAATAAATGTTAATGGATTTCAAGTATACTTGGTATAAAATAAATGTATTTTAAATAAATTATGGCATAGGTTTTTTTTTTTTTTTTTGCTATTGTTATTAACAATTTTTCAGTTTTGTTATGCGTCTGTCATTTTGTTTAATTTTTATTTTGAAAATATTACTGTTTAGGTTTTATTTATTCATTTATTTTGATTAGTTTTTATTTATTTACAGTTAATAATTTTAATACTTCAACTACAACTTAAAATTTCAGTTAGCTGCCTAATTATTGTTTAGTTTTTCAACATATTTATATTTTATTTTATTACAAATTTATTTAAATTATTAAAAACAGTAACCGTTAACAGTTCTAATCCTATGGGATGCTATGTTCCACAATACAATTCGATGCATTTTTTTTTAATCTCATATGATTGGACTGCCAAGATTTCAGGCATTTTTACTTTAAAAAAATTGATGATAATAATACAGTAAAAAATAATTTTATTAATTTCTTAGATGACTACTGAAAGCCTCTCACTGAGTTAAACATTGAATACAATGCAGTAATGTGACAACAGTGTTGCATACTGCTTTTTAAAAAGTTTATTGTTGCATGTGTCCTATTTCAAAAAATTTTAGTGAGTAGATCACTTTCATGTCCCGTTTGGCATTCACATATTTCCATGGCATTCTTCATCTTGTTGATTTCAGTGTTTGTTCCGAGGTTCTTTTACCATGATGGTAAATAAAAACAGTTTGAATCATTGTTTCTCCAGTGACAAAAGCAAAAGAAGAACAAAAACGGTAAAGAAATCACTAGAGCCCAAATGGAACCAGACCTTTATGTATTCCCCCGTCCACCGGCGGGAGTTCAGGGAACGCATGCTGGAGATCACGCTATGGGACCAGGCCCGAGTGCGAGAGGAGGAGAGTGAGTTCTTAGGAGAGGTAAGGACAAGACGAATCATATTCAGAAGTTTAGGCTTTTCTATCAGTTTACTAATTTTTTTGTATTTGTGTGCCATTTAGTGGCAGATAAATCTAAAATTGATCTTGCTTCAATAATAGATCTAACTAGTAAAAGTTTAGATCACAGCTAGTTTGCGTAAATAACGACAATACTAATACAAATCATCATAATAATTTTTTTTAACAAAATATGTTGTTGTTGCAGTAGTTGTTAAATCATGCAGATATGCATTAAAAATCTCACTTTTAGAGTTTCTTTGACATGCATTGAATTTGTTTATGGAATAAACTGTATTTATATGTTGTTATGCATTTAAATGTGACACAAATGTTTGTGTGTAGATACTCATAGAGTTGGAAACAGCGCTGCTGGACGATGAGCCACACTGGTATAAGCTACAAACACATGATGTCTCATCGGTACCCCTGCCCAAGAGCTCCCCCTGCCTTCAGAGACGAGCGCTGCATGGAGACAGTCCCACACGCAGACTGCAGAGTATGTCTGTTTTTCTCTCTGTCTCTCTCACTCACATCTTTTATGCACACAAAGCAGAAACATATGACAGAAAATCTCAGGTAAATGTACTGCTCATATATAACCATTTAGCATTTTTGCATACAATAACAACTGCTTATACTGCAGAATGTGGTTTTTCCTGTCACAAAATAGTTTCTAAGCATCTTTTCTGAATTCTTAGTTCTTTAATGTACTCTACAGTTGTATGCAAGCACAAATGCTTGATAAAATTATATTCAAATGTCTTTCGTATGTTAAATAATGAAAATTTGCTGAATATTTACTCACCTTCAGGCCATCCAAGTTTGTTTGTTCATCACAACAGATTTGGAGAAATTTGGCATTACATCACTTACTCACCAATGAAATTTTGAGAAACTTAGCATTACATCATTTGTTCACCAATGGATTCTCTGCAGTGAATGGGTGCCGTCAGAAGGAGGATTTTTTTATTATAAACATGCAGTTATTCACTTAACAAGATGTTAATTGATGGACTGGGGTCAAGTGGATTTTCTTGTGGATTATTGTGATGGTTTTTGTTTGGACTGTTTGTACTCTCATTCTGACGGCACCCATTCACTGCAGAGGATCCATTGGTGAACAAATGATGTAATGCTAAATTTCTCCAAATAAGGATGAAGAAACTAGAAAGAAAGTAATTTTTCAGTAAATTTTTAAGGTTTTGGGTGAACTGTTTCTTTAGTGATTTAAAATTTTTAGTGATTTTCAGCAGACCATGTGATTAGTTGTGTGATCCTTCCTTCTCTGAACTTGTATGACAACATTTAAGCAAAAATATTATTAATATATATATATCAGACGCCGCGTTAACCGGAAGTTCTCCGCCATTGACCGAATTTTTTATTAGTGACGGAAAAATCTGAAGGCTGTCCATTATTTTGACGGATTACACTGATCTATTGTAGATTGTAGCTCCAATCCCACCCTTGTCCAGTTGGTGGCGAGTGCGCTTCAGTCTAGTCCAGGCAGCAGAGCATGGGATACAGAACAAAAACGACACTGTCACGAATGTTTTTCTGTGCGTTTCATTACGCACAGGCGAGTACACAGCAGCTACAACAATCTATCACGGCACATTAAAAGCGCCAAAACTGAATTTATTGCATAAATTTCCTAATACAATGGACAGAATTTAAAATCTGAGACTCTGCTTAATATCAAAAGTAACACAAAGCGTAGACTATTGCTATTTATTGGAAGGAAGACACACTACGCACAGTTCATTCAAGAGCTGAAAACAGCATAGACCAAAAGATTGATTGTGATTTAAGAATTGATATTGGTTAATTAAAATGAGAATCTATTAAAATCGAGAAATCAACTTTTTTTTTTTTTTTTTTTTTTAACCCAGCACATTTTGTTGTTTTTAAACAGTACGGTGTCATCCTGTAGGTTCATGATTAAAAATTAAAATGTGAACAAAAATAACAGCAGTTAAATGTGTTATTCTAATTCGAATTTTTACGACCATGTCCGTCATATATATCTATATCTATATCTATATATATATGACCATTTGAACTTCAGTAGCAAAAACAGTGGAAATTTTCACAATGAAAAAACAGCTTGTGTTTTTTAAAAGCATTTTGTGTATGTATACTTGCTTTGAGTACTGTATGTTTCGGGCCTAAGACTACACACATTCATAAGCGCTCAGTGATCTGAGCTGAAATCTGAAACACTACAGCTGTATGTATGAGCGTTTGTGTCCTGCATTCATTGTTTTCTATCTTGACCTGGTTATTTTTGCAGCCAAAGGCCCGTTTGTGTACTGCTCAGGTAATGACCGCTGCATGCTCAGGCTGATCCTCTGCATTTAACCGTGTGTTTTTATACTGGATCCACCCTGCTGTCCCTCTCACTCCCGTACAAAACAAAACAAACACTGACTGAAATGGACCATGTCCTCACACCGCCACATTTTCCCACAGTGCCCTCTGATTCTTCCCAGTGCTGCTGTTTTTCCCTCTTTATTGCAGATCAGTCCATCCTCTTCATATACAGTACACTATAGTAAACACAGACTTCTGTCTGCTGTTATCAGTACTTATAGAAGGGCTGGATGGTATGAGTAAAAATCATACACAACATTATTTTTACATAATAGTCACAATATAGTTATCTTGGATTGAAAGATCAAAAAATGTAACAGTTCAAAAGTTTGTGGTTGGTAAGATTTTTTTAATGCTTTTGAAAGAAGTCTCTTATGCTCACTATTTTTATTTAATTAAAAATACAGTAAAACTGTAATATTATGAAACATTATTACAGTTTAAAATAACTCTTTTCTATTTTAATATATTTTAAAATCTAATTTATTCCTGAGATGCAAAGCTGAATTTTCAGCATCCTTAGTCTTCAGTGTCAAATGTAATAATAATACAAATAAAACTCGCTAACCCCAGACTTTTGAACAAAAGTGTTTATTAATTAATCGTGTAATGTTTTTTTTTGGAAGTTTATGGATACAAACCAACATTTCTGACTATTCCTTATAAATGAAAAAACGTTACTTATTTCTCATTATTGCAACGTTAGTTTGACTATTTCCTTTTCTTTTTTTTTTTTTTTTTTAAAGTTTATCTCTTAAATGTACAGGCACATCAGACCGTAAAAACGTATTTCTTTTGTCACTCGTTTTGTCAGCGTTTATTTGTGCAACTATATCTTCTGCGGTATAAACGTTAAAGAAAAACTCTACCCTTTTCTTTCATTCTGTGATAAATGCCATCATACAACCCAGTCCTAATTGGTCGTTTCATTTTTTCCCCTCTCTTTGTAGTTACTAGTTCTGTAAAGCTATGATAAATAATATAATAACTCTAAAACAAAGTTTTTGTGTGAAATGCCTTTGAATTAGTTTAGTTTCTTCTCTTTTAAGAGTGAGTTTTCTTGGTTTTTGGTTGCTGTGTGGTTTTGTACTTACAGCACCTGTTTTTAATCATTCAAAGAGACAGAAGCAAAGAAAATCCCCACAAATCATGTTCACTCCAGTAATTTTCTCTTCACTGACAGCAGTTAAAAGCACTAAAAAGCCAGCAATCTTTTTTAATATGTTCCAGCGTAATTAGGATGTTAGAAAGACATCCCTTACAAAGATTGACAATGGTACCATGAACTAAATAAGAAAACTGATTAAACTGGATGATGGGTGGTTATTAAAAATTCAGATTTTGACACTGATGCATTGCATAAGAAAAGTCTTATAAACTAAAATGTAACCCTAACAAATCAGTAAGACAGGTCGCAAGAAAACATCATGTGATTCTTTATAAATTTGTGCATCTCTTTTGACACTTTGGTGGTCAAAAAGAGACTGATTTATAGACCAGAGAGCTGAAGGAGAAAGAGCACAGAGCAAATGAAATGAGAGCAGGTTTATTGCTGTCTTGTCACCACCGCTAAAGCGCACGGGTCTGTTTGGTGGGCGAATGCAGGCTGGGTGTTTGTTCAGGCTGTAGTTGTGCGAATGCCGCGCTGCAGATTAACTTTCATTCTTGATCTGAACTGAGTGATGGAGCGGCCGCTTCCGAGTGTCAAACTCAGCAAACGTCAGCGCTGTGGGCTGAGGGACAGCATTCAGCTCGGTTTGTTCCTCGTGCCTGAAACGAAGGGAGAAGAAGATCCATTTTCTCACGTAATGCAAAGCTCAGTCTGCCTTGTTCTTGTTTTGTGGATTTGGAGGAGAGAGAGATGTCTGACTGACATGTACGGTTATCTGTAAGTAGTCTGAAATAGACAGGCATTTCGAGTGCAGATAGTTTCTTTACTACTTTTTTCATGAACGTCACAGAGGAAGATGAATGAACAGTCGTGTTTGTCAGTTGTGGTTAAGAAGGAGTTCTGTTCCAAATCGTAGTGAGCTTTTAAGGCATTAGGAATATTATACCAGTGTTGTTTTTTAAGTCATACAAAACTAAGACTGTTAAATATTTTTGGTTAGCAAAATAAAGCAAATATGAAATTAATTGATTTAAAATTAGAAATGTAAATAGCCAAAATAAGTTTTTAAAAAAATTACAAAAACTATACCTGAACTAAAATAATAATAATTAAAAAACAAAGCTAAATAAATGTTAGATAAATATTTTTTTTTAAAATCTAATAAAATAGAATATTTAAATGAAAACTGAAAATCTTAAAAATCTTGAAAAAGAATTTAAAAAAGAATAAAATAGAGATTGTGAAAAATGTCAACTATAAATATATAAAGAGTTTATTTGCAAAGACCGATAAACGCCACTTTAAAAAAAAAAAAAGAGCTGATTGCCATGCATTATTCTTCACATATAGCGCGATCTGAACCCTAAACACGTTTTGTGGCATCGCGAGTTCACGTTTTACTCAAGCGGTACAGTCTACGCTACTTTCACGTTGAAAGACATGCTAGCTGAGAGGAGTTTCGTCCAAGCTGACTAAAAACAGTAATCAAGGATGGATCATTTCGACGAACTTGATGAACCTTTTGTAAAACAAAATTATCTGCAGAATTGTTTAAGTTATTATTACTTAATCAAAACAATCCAACTGCAGTTTGATTGATATTACTTGATATGCGCAATAAAAAAATAGTTTCTTAACATATTTTTTCGTTCATTCATTATATCAATTTCCTGAAAAGAACTGATAAAAAGGGTTCATTTAAAATATAATTCAAATAAAATGTAAATAAAAATGTTATGAACCATTATTTGGAGGGGAAACATTTATTTGTTTGTTTTTTATTTTATTTGGTTTATTATTTTTTTTGTTTCTTGAATATGCCCCCTTATGTAGGCTGTAGATAGAAAGCTCATGAGATTTTGGAACAGAGCAATTATATAAATATGTTTATAGTGCAGAAACCGTAGAACAACTACATCAGATGATCTCGCTACAGAGCATACTAACACTTGTCTCTCTGTGTCTCTGTTTTTCTGCTGTAGGGTCTCAGAGGATCAGCGACAGCGAGTTCTCAGACTATGACTGTGAGGATGGTGTTGGCGTCGTGTCAGGTAAGATGTTCGCAGGAACACGGTGAAAACGACACCATCTGACAGAGGTGATGAAGACATTTACTGCTAAATTTGTTCAATATAATGCCACTCTTTGACTTTGAAGAAAAACATCTTATAAGACCATGTTCATTTCCAAATACCAATAACAAATAATTATTTCCAAATAAGGGAGTGTCTATTTACACTAAGTGCAAATAGCCCACCTTGTTGGCAGAGGCCATTTACACTAACTCCGCCCACCAACGTGTGATTGGGCTAATCGATACAAAAGACGATTGTTAACTTTTTTTTTTTCCCTCCCTTTTTAAATCTTATGTCATATTGGAAAGGCATTAATTTTCAATAAAAATTAAGTAAATAATCTAAAAGTTTAAAATAAAGTATCAGTTAGGGTAGGTGTAGGGAATAAATTATGGTATTTTCACTTGGTGTAAGTAGCATTTAATTGTTATTTTACTTAGTGTAAATAGCATCTATTTGCACTTAGTGTAAATAGCATCTATCGCTAAGAAAATATGCTATTTTCAGTTAGTATAAATAGCATCTAATTGCTATTTACATTTAGTGTAAACAGCATCTATTGTTATTTGCACTTAGTGTAAATAGCCTCTATAATAATAGTTATAAAGCATGCATTGTGATGAGATAATGTGAAAAAAATGTATACACTGTAAAAAAAAAAAAAATAAATAAATAAAAATACGGTACAATGTACTGTATTATGAATTAATTTTCTGTATTTATATAGGTGTTTTAGCTATATTTTTGCACTTAATTATGTTGGGGTTTTTTTAGGGTTAATGTAATTGTCTGCAAAATTAGTGCATATATGTGTATATATATATATATATATAATTATTATTTTTTTATTTTATTTTTTTTACCGAGTTGTTATTGTTAACCATATATATATATATATATATATATATATATATATATATATGATAAAAAAAAATACAAAATTAAAAATGTTGCCTTAAAGAAAATGAAAATGTGAAAAAAAAAGAAATTAAAATTAAAAATGGAAATTTTATTAATAAAAATAAACACTTTTGCATTTTTAATCCACTTTTGTATTCAAAAGTCTTAATTTTTTGCACTTCAGTTTACTAAATTAAGATGTGGGACATACATTCCACATAAATTCAATAAATTCCTGCTGTGCACAGTAAGAAGTGCCGGTAGTATGTTACAGATGTCTTCAGCACTTATCAGCTTAATACTGGTGCCAAAATGTTCATCTGTATGGGCATCTCAGACAGAAGGGAAAGCCTAAACACACACATCCACACACCCTTTTTAAAATTCCAGTCGTGCTCTTTGTGATAGAGGGAAACCCTTCTTCATTCGCTCTCTCTCTCTCTTTCTCATTGATTTTGGCTTGGTCTCTGGGCCGGTTGTAAAATGCTGATGCAGTGTTTTCCGCCGGGAGGAGATGATTAACATTCAGAGGAATTATAGATTGCTGCTTTGCTTTCATGCGCTCTGTGCTGCTGTAGTTGTTTTCTGGGCCGTGTGTTTAGCAGCATGATGCACTGGTGCCGATGCAATTTCTGCACTGGAGCATGTGGAGGTCACATTCAGAATGAGGATGTGTGTGACACCAAACTATTGCTACTTGTACTGTAACAGATACAGTAGCTCTGTTCTAAATGCTAGTGAGCTGCTTGGTTAGACAAAATTTTAGGCAGTGCAAAATTTGTTATAGAAGTTATCGTTTGAGGTCAGTACAATTTTTTAAAATTAATTTGTACTGTTATTCGGCAAGGATGCATAATTTTTGGTTAATATAATGTTATAATATATTTCTATATACATATGTAACTTTTAAAAAGGCTTTTTTTTAAACTTTTTGTTTATCAAATGGAAAATAAATAAATAAATAAATAAATAAGCAGCACAACTGTTTTTTTAACATTGATAGCAATAATAAATATTTCTTGAGGAGCAAATCAACAAATTAGAATGATTCTGAAGGAGTGGTGATGCTGAAAATTCAGCTTTACATCATAAAAATAAATTACATTTTAAAACATATTCAAGTAAAAAAATACTTATTCTAAATTGTAATAATATTTCACAGTAATACAATTTTTACAGTATTTTTGGCTTCAAAAATGTCCGTTATACATTAAGATAAAAAATATTATACTTCCATATCAAACATCAACATCAAACTTTATTAGTTGTAAACTCCTAATAAAAAAGTAAATAATAAGCCATTAGAAAGACTTTCTTTGATACATTGTTCTACCTTTGGCCTGTTTTAATGTGCGATACAGTAGTTGAACATCAGTCTTTTGTAATCATGCGAAGCACTGACTTTAGCGTGGCCGCACCGAATGCTGGGTAATGAAATGCCATCAGGCTGAGTGTGTTGATGCTCTTGCATGAGGAAAAAGTCATTATTCTGGTTTTGGTTGTGAAAGCTGTTTTCTGATTTAATGAGAATTAAGTGAATTCATGACTAGAACATATTGGCTTTATAAAGCAACTTTTACAGCAATTTAAGAACTAGTTATTACGAAAAAAACAGCAGTATACGATAGATCATTACAAACGTTTTTGCATGAAGGATTTATTTATTAAAGCATATTGCTGTCAGTAAACAGTTTAGCAGTTTTGAAGTACAGAACATGTAGTAAAAATCTTTGTTGCCACAGATGATTAGTGCACAGATGTTCATTAATTCTTTCTCTTTTCTTTATTTTATAGACTATAGAAACGGCAGGGACCTCCAGAGCTCCACCCTCTCTGTGCCTGAGCAGGTCTTATCGTCCAATCACTGCTCTCGGTCAGCCGACATCAACAGAGCGCGGTCACGGTCTCCCAGCATGCCTCCTTCTCAGAGGTAAGACAGATCTCCTTTTTCTTGTCTTAACCTTTTCTCTTCATAAACAACTGAACCACAGTTAAAGGGTTTTGGAATATCACTAACATTTGATTCAAGAGCCAACAGCACACAATAGCGTGTGTCGCTGAATCAACAACAATGATCATACACCTCTCAAACTGTGTTTTTGAGCCACAATACTGTATATTTATGTTTAGTAAAAGGTTGTGTTGTTTTTTTTGTTTGTTTTTTTAAGTAAGCCAGCAAGCATCAGCATTATTATTGTCATTATTTTACGTTTTGTAGCAGTTTTTTTAACTTGAAGTCTTATAATATAAGTTTTTGTTTATTATTGTTATTACTAATTTTATTTATTTATTATTTACATTTATTTATTTTTTTGTTATTTATTTATTTTTAGTGAAAAGTTTTCTAATAAGCAAGAAAGCGTTGAAATCATTTTTAAAAGACTTTTTTCAAAGATTTTTGCTTTAAAGAGGCTATATTTTATATTTTGTATTTATTATTTATTATTCATTCAGTCATTTTATTTATTAGGGTAATTTTGTATGTATTTATTTATTTATTTTTATTTATAATTTTATATTTATTTAGTGAAAAGTTATGTAGGTTTTCCTAATAAAAACCTGAAATAAAAAAAGCGCTGAAATAATTTTTTAAAGACTTTTTAAAATAGATTTTTGTTTTGAAGGGGCTATATTTTGTATCATTTTGTTCATTATAAAGTGCACTTATATTGTTATTTGTTTATTTATTTATTAAGTAATTTATTTATTATTTACATTTATTTATTTTTATTGTTATTTATTTATTTGTTTATTTAGTGTAAAGTTATTTAGGGTTTCCTAATAAGCAAACAAGTTTTTAAAAAATATTTTAAAAAAGATTTCTGCTTTAAAGGGGCACTTGTATTGTTATTTATTCATTTATTTATTTATTTATTTATTTATTTATTTATTTATTTATTTATTTAGAGGTATGTTTTAATTCATTAATTTATTTTTATTTAGTGAAAAGTTATTTAGAGTTTTCTAGTAAGCAAGCAAGCGCTGGAATATTTTTTTTTTTCTTTAAAAGGGCTATATTATAAATTAGATTATATTGCAATTATAATAGTATTTATGTATTTACTTTTTTACATTTATTTTATTGTTATTTTATTTATTGTTATTATTATTTATACAGTAATATTTATTTATTTTATTTATTTATTTAGTAATTTGACTTATTTACTACTTACATTTATTTTTATTTATCTATTTATTTATTCTTATTATTATTTATACAGTAATATTTATTTATTCATGTTTTGCTTAGTGAAAAGTTATTTAGAGTTTCCTAATAAGCAAGCAAGCATTGAAATAAAATCTGCTTTAAAGGGGCTATACTTTGTATTAGTTTTTCATCCTAAAGTGCACTTATAATGGCATTTATTTAGTTAGTTAGTTATTTTATTTATTTATTTTTATTGATATTTATTTATTTATGTGATGAGTTTGTACAGCTTAGTTCCAATAAAAGTGCAAGGAAAACCGTTTTTCTGTGGCCCATCATAACACTGTTTTAAAATGATCTTTGTTCTTGATCCAGTTAGACATGTGAGTGTTGGTGTCATTATACAGTAACCACATTTCTTCCACATGAAATCTTTGGGTTCATCCCATCATCATCAGTTCCAACGAAAACATGATCCTCTCTCTTCCCTCAAATCTCTTCATCTCTCTTCTGAAAGTCCATGTGTATTCTCTCCATCTGCCTGCAGTCATTTTCTCACCTTACCTCGAACCCGACACAGTCAACCTCATGACAGTCAGCTGGAGGAACTCAGGTAGAGCCATTACTGCCGGCGTCCGTCCCCATTAACGTCCCTGCCACGCTGCCACTAACACATCTGCGTTTCTCAAACACTGACTCCTTTTGAACTTTAATGAATCCAGGTTTTCAGTACAATGCATTCATAATCATGACATAAGATGCCACTAGTTTGATAAAGTTTTGTAGTTGAAAACCTGCATTCATGAGGGTCTCTGACACTGAGAAACTTGAACCCTCACAACCTCATGCCGACATAATGACACTCCTGGTGTAATGCATACATTATTAATATACAATATTCCTTAAGGTGCACTAAGTTTGTTATTTGATAGTGGTCTGAGACATTTGTGGATTTGGCATCATGCAAATATATTTATTGATTTATTTATTTTTATTTTTATTTTTTAACTTATTTTTTGCCAATGATTATTCATTTATTCCACAACTTAATTTGTTTTGCACACGGCAAATAGCACTGCTCACAGGTGATTTGACCCAGAATTTATTGCAATATTTTAAATGCTAATTATTTGCTTTTAATCAATACTTTTCTGTATTGAATGAATTATATTTGTAATTGAAAATAAATTAGTATTAAGCACAAAAATAAACAACATATTAAAGAAATAATTTAAGTAAACTGTTAAATGGTAAAAAAAGTAATTAATATTATTTTAATTTATTATTATTATTATTATGATGATGATGATGATGATTACTGCACTGTTAATTATATACAGGAAATGGTTTTATTTTAATAATTACTTAATTATTATTAAATTAAGTTTATTTGAAAATGACTAAAAATTTTAGATTAATTCCACCATATTTAATGACTTGTAAACCATTTTATATGTATTTTTTTAATGTGTGAAAAATGACTTTGTTTAAATCAAATCAACAGGTCACCAGTGACTCATTAATGTCGACACGAGGTTGAATGACTGAAAAACTAGGAAACACTTGCTGTGAAGATAATCAAAGTTGAAATAAGAGCACATATATTTCCTCACCCCTCTGTCCTAATGTACACAGTCCACGTGAATGTATATATTTCCCAAAAAAGTTGGAAAATATATACTCCATTAAATTCAACAAGCTTCTGTCTTTGTAAGAATGGTGAGATACTGTATGCCTTTGACTCATTCTTAAAGCATCATCGTCATTCTCTCATAAGGTCATCATAAAGAAACTAAGTACTTATTTTTACAGCTAGCTCATGTTTTGTTTTAAACATCTGAGAGAAATTATAAAGGGAAATATATAAATACAGTACTTCACTACCTTGAGCTTATTAGTGGGATCGTGGTTTTGCTTTGTGTGTGTAATCTCTGACTTGGTGTTTTGTGTGTAAAGTTGTCCAGCATGTGTTGTTCACTAGTAATGTATATTAATCTGAAATGTTTCTTATTATTGTTTACCATTTATAACAAACATATGTTGTGTGGTTAAAGGAATAGTTCACCCAAAAATGAAGATTTACAAATTATGTACTTACCTTCAAACCATTTAATGTAGATCTGGCTTTAAACAGAGTCATTTGTGTTCTTCACACTGGATCTCTCAGCACTGTTTACTGGTCACGTGACTGAGACTCATTAGCAAGTGAACACATCTGTAAGCTCGCGTTGTGCCACCGTTTGAACTTTGATCCGAGCGGATAAACAGTCCGAGTGGTGCGCTTTAAATAGCTAGTGCTCTTTTGTTCCGCTTTTGCCGCATAAGCATTATATCGATCATTTATTGAACTCTTGTTAGCGTTTATTGAGGAAATTTATATCACGCGATAATTGTCTTTCACGATTTATCGCCCAGCCCTACCTGTAAGTGAATTTTCATGTTTGTGTAAAATATTCCTTTAAACCCTGATGAAATTAAGTGCGTGTGTAATGCACACTCTGAGGATTTATGTAAGTCAGTTCCAAATATCTGCGTCTTTTTGGCAACCGTGGCAATAGTGTGTGTTCAATCAGTCAGCGGGGTGGTGGTCAGGTTACCGTGTCCTGCTAGGATGGCCCGTCATAGAGGCGTACAGTGACACGGAGGGGTACCGGTGCTGCAGTCTATTTGGGTCAGCCATTTATGGCCTGTCTAAAATGTCGACAGCCTTTTTGTTTCAGGACGAAGACATTATATGGGATGATATCCAACACCGAGAGCATCCCTGCTGCCCTGTCATGAGCTGGGCCAATTTCACTACCGAACAACCTCACGTTTAGAGCGCTCCTTGGCTCATGTTTTTTTCTGAACAAAAAATAACACAATAGATAATAAGGACGTTTATCCCCAAACCAAGAAACATTTTATCCCAAAAACGATGAAGAAGAAAAAGATGAAAAAGATGATGGTTACAGTGCTAAACATGCTTCTAACAAACTGATTTTAAAATACACTCAAACCAAAATTTATTCAGACACCTTTAACATTTCTCGCATTTTCACAGTTTATTCGCTATAGTTTAGAAAATGGTAATAAAATATGACAGAGTTAGGGGCCATTCACACAGAATGTGCCTTTGTGTCTAAAAACGTGAGACGCAGCTCTCAGAAATGGTTGAAAAAAAAGCGTAGCGTGGAACGTGAGGGTCTCGAGACACTTTTTTTTTTTTTTTTTTGGCCTTTTCATGCTTTTTTTGATGACAGGACAGTGGAGACTGACAGAAAAGTGTTGGGTGGAGAGGGGGGAGTGGGCTCGGCAAAGGTCGGGATTGTGGTTAGCGCACGTCAGTGCGTTAACCACTAGGCTATAGGCACTGACGAGACACGCTTTAGAGACGTGATGCAATAACAACAATATTCAGTGACAGAGATATTTCTGGGATATTTTTATAAGGAACAAGTTGTGATAATTGCTTGAAAAAAAGGTTATGTAATTCAGGGTATCCGAACACAGCCACTATGAGCGCCTCCTCCGGCATGCTGCTGTCAAATAAAACAGTTGTCATGTCAACTTGCTACTGTAAACAGAAGCTCGCAACTCTTGCCCCGCCTCTGAGTTCATCTGATTGGTCCACTGCTTTGGAACTGACATTGATGAACGGCGCTGCATGTAAAAGTTGATTTTTTTTTTTAACTTGACACGTCGTCTTAAAAATGCGGCGCTCACGTGAGAGGTGCTGCAAAAGACGCAAGACGCGAGCGTAACGGTCATGCACATCCGTCAAGTGCGTGTTTACATAGAAAAACAATGGAAAAGTACCACATTGGAATGGAAAAACGCATTCTGTTTGAATGTCCCTTTAAACTGTGTCAGAAAAAATTCATCTTGACAATGTCAGATAACTTTGATAGAAAGGTATGTAATGGATTACAATTAACCAAAAATTCAAACAGCTGTTAGTATGACAATATTTACACAACTATCAATACTTTGTTGACCAATTACCAAGCAATAATTTTGTTTAGTCTGTGGTGTAAAAAGAAAAAACACTTAAGCAAAACATGGTCAGGTCAAAGTGAATAATTTTCGGTCCCAAATTTTGATCAGTTTTACTGGTAGTCCACTGTATGAAGAATATAATATGGGTATAATATGTCATAGTTTACTTTATTTTGCTATCCTCACTTACAGTACATAAATTAATAATAGTGTACCCATTAGTTAAAAAAAAAAAAAAAAAAAAATTCACAAATGATATCTGGTGTCTGAATAATATTGGTTTGACTGTATACTGTGACCACTTTCATGTTTTGTAGGTTTTCAAAGTAGTAGTTGCATTTTGAGCGCGATCGTTTTTCTTTTATAATTAAAGTTCCCCGGCTGATTTTGGCTATTCTTTGAACTTTGGAGGTCTGCAAATAGTTTTAGAAGGTTTTAAAGTGTTTTAATACTAATCATATGTTTAAAACAATTAAAATAAAAGAGCTTGTGCAGATTGTCATGTCCTAAACCCATTCTTTGATCTTTAGGGATCATAAGAATTTTTTAAGAAATGTTTAAGCTGTATGTCATATGTCATTTAAAATGTTTAATTTGAGTAAATATAAATAGTATTTTACAAATATTTTCGTACTTTTTTTTTTTTTTTTTTTTTTTTTTTTTTTTTTTTTCCATTTTTCCATTTACTTTTGTACTCTTTAGCAGCTTTTATATAACTGTGTCACTTTATTTATCTCAGTAATTATTAATACATCAGTGCTGGACAACTTTTCGTACACTACACGTCTCTATGTTGTCTTGTGCTTTATTGTATGTTATAGACAAGCAGTGTTGGTTCCAGAAGTATTTTTCCCATTCATTTTCTCAATAATTGAATGTCTGATACTTGAGATGCAAATTGAAGATATGAAGTCTTGTTTTTTTGAGAAACAAAACAAAATTAGGTGAGTTTATATAAATATATGTCGGTAGGCTATGAAAACTAGTTTTCCTTTTAAATCATTATTATTTAGGTATATTTGTAGCAGTAGCCAACAATACACTGTATGGGTCAAAATGATCAGTTTTTCCTTTATGCCAAAAATCTTTAGGATAATAAGTAAAGATCATGTTCCATGAACATATTTTGTTAATTTCCTACCGTAAATATATCAAAACGTAATTTTTGATTAGTAATATGCATTGCTAAGAACTTAATTTGGACGACTTTAAAGGCGATTTTCTCAATATTTGGATTTTTTTTGCACCCTCAAAATTTCAGATTTTCAAATAGTTTCAAATCTCGGTCAAATATTGTCCTATCCTAACAAACCATACATCAATGGAAAGCTTATTTATTTAGTTTCCTTCATAAAATGTGGAGTAACCTGCAGCTATCTCTAAAAAAATGTTTTTTCCCTGAATAAAATGGATGGGATTTGTCCTTCTGTAAAAATGTGGGAATAATCTGTGAGTAATCTTTTCTTCCAGAGTTTTCAACAGTTATTTAATGGTTTAATCAATGTCTTGTCTATTTGTATGCTTCTGTGATTTGAGTGCTGTACAATTTGTGATTTTGGATTTCATTGTGCTAATCTGAACTTAATGATGCTGTTAATGTATCTTTCAGTCTTATAAAATCGTGTAGTATGCAGAACCGTTGGATTAGACTCATATTGCTTACTTCCAAGTGCCAAAGACGACCTGTTAGAGTGCTTTCCCAGAATGCCATGCGGTGTTCTGAGACTCCATCAGCCCGACCCAACTGACCTCACCCACACCCTGTTTCCCCCAATCACGTTTCTCCAGGAATTACGGAGCACCAGACAGGCACGAGTATCACCACAGGTCCCGTTCTGCAGACCAGCGGTCCGCGCTGGAGCGGCCCATGTACAGTCGTTCTCGCTCTACGGAGCGGCCGCCCGACAGCCCCCACATGAGATCATCGATGCCCTCCCTGCCGTCAGGACACTCCGCTCCACCCTCCCCTGCCTTATCGAGGTGATCCAGATCAAAGCAGCCGCTCACCCCGCAGAACAGCCCTGACTAATCAAACAAAACATCCCTCATGTGCTAACAAAGATCCCCTGCATCCAACCAACCAACACTTTGATTTATTTTTTGTTGTCCTCTCTGCAGCAGTGCTGTTTTAGATCTGCTCCATCTCATCTCTGTAGATGCACCAGATACTGTTAATTTCTTTTTAATGATTTGTTTTATAGCAAAACACCAGTTATACTTTGAGTGAGTGGTGTGAAACCTCCATTGGTTGTTATCCCTGTATTGTGATATTTAACTCATTTGTTTTTCCCCCGTTTGGTTCTTTTTGTGTCAAATGTTTTGTTTGTTTTTTGGTGATGGCGGAGAAAAATGCAAACTTCTCTTGCAGTATCACTGTGGAAGACTCACCTTCATGTGCCAAAGCATCAAGCATTTTGTCAAATGTAGTAAATGTACATGTTCATGAATACTTGAGTTGTTGTTAAACTAAAGCATAAATTAAATATAATATTTAGAATAAAAAGGCAGACCAATTAAATTATGATGATAAAAAAAGTTTTTAACAAAAAGTAATTCCAGAATCAGTTTAGGAGTTTTTTTAATTATTAAAAAAAAAAAAAAAAGATATATATATATATATATATATATATATATCTTTTTTTTTTTTTTTTAATAATTAAAAAAAACTCCTAAACTGATTCTGGAATTACTTTTTGTTATTTAATTTTATTTAATTGTATTGTTTTTTAGTAATTTATTTTTATAAAGAAATTAATACGTTTACTCAGCAAGGACACATTAAATTAACAAAAGTGACAGTAAAGATAATGTTACTAAATATTTTTGATCAAAATAAATGCTGTTCTTTCGAACTTTATATTCAACAATGGATCTTGAACAAAAATGTATCACAGTTTTCATGAAAACATTAAGGAATTTAGCTGTTTTCAGCATTTATAATAATAAGAAATGTTTTCCGAGAAGAAAATATGCATATTAGAATGATTTCTGAAGGATCATGTGTCACTGAAGACCTAGAGTAGTAATGCTGAAAATTCAGTTTAAGATCACAGAAATAAATTACATTTTAAAATATATTCAAATGAACAACAGTTATTTTGAATTGTAATAATATTTCACAATATTACTATTTTTACTATATTTTTCAAATTTATGCAGCCTTAGTGAGCATTAGAGATTAATAAAAAAAAAATAAACTTAAAAAAAAAACTTGCCTATCATAAACTTTTGAATAGTGTTAACCTTATTAAAGTACTGTATTTTATATTATTATACTACTTATCTTGTATTTAAAGGATTTTATCTTTAAAACTGTAAAAGTTTGCATGATGTTTAAGACATAAAAACCATTATCTTACCATATATGTAAAATATGCAAATAATACAAAATGCTGATGGGAAACCATGATGTTTGTTTACTGTTATTTTAATCCTCAGCATCATTTAAATGGACGTGCATGAATTAACAGCACATGTATATGTGAAATATCATATATATGACTGACTAAACCACTCCTTTTCAGCACAGTCCTTTTTAACCCTGTTTATTTATAATGTATAGTTAAGTTATAGCATTTTTCATTTTTGCTGATGCTTCATAGAGCAACTCTGAAATCTCTTTATGCATTTTTGTTTAATGTCCTATTATGATACTTTGTGTTGTTCAGCGGTTTCTTGCTAGTGCTGTCGCTGTCAGTGTTTAGGGTAGCATTAGGATACATGCACATGACAATGATAATAACAGTGGTTATTTTTGTCTACCAGGGCGCATCCTCGTGGTGGATCGGTTCAGACCAGCCCCACCGGGACCCCTGTGAACAGCAGGAGAGGGCGACAACTCCCACAACTGCCTCCAAAAGGGACGCTGGAAAGAAGTAAGTGTTTTTTATCTGCAGATTCTTTTGGTTTCCGTGTTGGCTCTTGCTCATGCGGAGATGTTTGTTTGAGAGGTGAGATTGCAGAATGACTGATTCGGCAAAAGAAAATCAAATGGTTTGCTATGGATACAGTCAGTAGTGCATCAAATCCTAGTTACAGTAGTTACCTGTTCTTTTCAGTTGGGGACTTGAAGAATTTATCTATTTTTAGAAAGAAAAACTTGCCTAAACAGCATTCATGTACAGTATTCTCTGTTGAAATTAGAATATGAGCAGGAAAAATATACTTTTATAATTATAAAATGGAAACATCTTTACAAGTTTTACAAAAATGTACATTTGTTAACATTAGTTGACTGTTGTTAATATAAAACAAAAGATTGATAAATACTTTAACCACTTGTCACTGACAATTACTGTTAGTAAATAAATTAACTAACAGTAGGACCTTATTGTAAAGTGTTACTTATAAAATTATGCTAAAATATTCATCGGCTTAAAGCCAAAAAATAAATAAATAAATATATATTTTTTAAAATACAAAAGTCAAATTTTGATTTCATTTGTGTGGAAATTGTAATTTTGTGAGTATCTTTCTAAAACTAGTGAACCTGTTAACATGAAATAATAAAAAAATACTTCTAAATCTTAGTTGATTTAAATTTTTAACATTTACTTATCATTTAAATTTAAATATTTATAAATACTTTAACAAAGTGCCGTTGTCAGTTACTGTTAGTTAATAAATTAACTAACAGTAACTAGTGGGACCTTACTGTAAAGTGTTACTTATAAAATTATGCTAAAATAGTCTTTTGTCAACAGTTTTTACAATTAGTTACAAAAAATAATGAAATAAAAACCAAATAGAAATTGAATAAAATATAATGGAAATTTAATAGAAAACTAAAATAGTATTTTTTCTTGTTTACTCCAGTAATTTCTGTTTCATGTACAACTTTGAAAAAAAAGAAAAATAATAATAAATACATTTTGAAAAATTCAGAAGTCATATTTTGAATTTTTGCAGAGAAATTTAAATTTTGTGACTTTATTTCTAAAACTATCAAAATTGTTCACATGAAATAACAAAGGAAAATACTTCTAGAGCATCTTAGTTTATTTTAGTTTTTAACATTTACTTGTATATCATTAAATTTAAAAGATTTATAAATACTTTAACAAATTGCCATTGTTAGTTACTGTTAGATAATAAATTAACCTTGCAGAAACTAGTGGGACATTATTGTAAAATATAAATTATAAAATTATGCTAGAATATTCTTTTGTCAACAGCTTTTACAACTACCTACAATAAATTAAATAAATTAATAAACAAAAATCTAACACATTTAATAAATTTAATAGAAATGTCATAAAATGTAATAGAAATTTAATAGAAAGCTAACATTTTTAATTTAATTTTTTTCAGGGAAATTCAGTTTTTGTGAGTTTCTTTCTAAAACTAGGAAATTTTATTGGAATTGTTGTCTACATTTAAATTAATGGGTAACTATGGTAACAGTTCCCCACCCCCACCCCCATTGGGTGGGCGGAGCCTTATTGCTGATTGACTGTTGAAGTGGTGTGTTAAGTAAGTGACAACAAAGCTGGTCATTTCCGTATATAAACCAAACAAAAAAGTGTTTCTAGTGTGAATTGTTCTTGTCTTTTTGGGATTGTTATGCATTATCACAACATTGCCCGTTCCATTACCCCATTGGCTGAATATGACACAGTTCCTGCTGTTATATTTGAGTGCGGGCGACACACATGGTCATGTAAATGACATGCGTGGTTTAGTTGCATGTGCGCGCTGATGTTTCCCTCTCTCATTCCTCTCTCAGAAGATGGAGATGAAGAACTTGAGCCTTGCCCAGGTGTGTAACATGTCTGTAAAAGTTTAATCAGTCAGAAGGAGCTTCTGATTGAATTAAACCTTACTGCAATGGTCTTGAGCTGGCATTTTCTCTGTAGACGGGTCTAGAATTCACATTAGGTCTTGGAGCTTTTTGTAAGTTAGATTTCATTTCAGACCCATCAGAATGCTCCGTCAGAAGTTATGAAGCCAGGTCCATTGCAAATTCTATGTTTAAATGTGAACGTAGACAGGTAGTTTTTGTTTTTTCTTTGTCTTCCTGTAGCAGTGATTTTGTGTAATGTTGTGATAAAAGATTTTCCACATGTATTTTTATTTTCCCAGTGACCTTTGTGTTGTTTTAGAAGCAGTCACAGAGTATTTCTGTCTTGTCCAATCACTGGTGGATTTCACAGATGTGTTGTTCTGTTTTGCAAAAAACGTTTTGAATCATTTCTCAAATGGCGTTTTTGCAAAATATTATTCATATGGAATTCTCATTTAAGGACCAGTTCTTGCTGTTTCTTTGGGAGAAATACAAAAAGATGCGGCTAAGACCATCTTTGACATGCAGTAGACGTATATAATTTAATTTCTGTTATTTTCATAATTTTGTTAAAACTAGATAATTGTCTAGTGACTTACAGTATAGTCACTGTGTGTTAAATGTTCACTCAGAGACTGTAATGTTTGCGTTTTTAGCTAAACTCCTAATTAGATAGATAGATAGACAGACAGACAGATAGACATATGGCTAAACAGACAGGAAAATTAATTTAAGAAGTCTCTTATCCTCAACAAAGTAGAATTTGTTTGATTAAAAATACAATAAAAATTATTTGAAATTATTACAATTTAATATATCAGTTTTTCTGTTTTAATTAGAGCTGTCAAATCGATTAATCGTGATTAATCGCTTTTAAAATAAAAGTTTGTGTTTACATAATGTGGGTGTACTCTGTATATTTACATGTATATATACTTAAGAAGTAGAAATATGTATTTTTTATATATAAGTAATATATAAGCAATATATATCATATAATCAAATATTAATATATTATATATACATGTAAATGTTTTTTAAATATATACATGTATGTGAGTATATAAATATACAGTACACATATATATTGTGTAAACACAAAGTTGTACTTTGGATGCGATTAATCGCAATTAATCATGATTAATCGACTTGACAGCACTAATTTTAATATATTTTAAAATGTAATTTATTCCTGCAATTGCAAAGAAACATTTCTTATCATTACCAATGTCGAAAACAGTACAGTTTATTATTTTTGTAGAACATGTGATACATTTTTTCAGAATTCTTTGATGAATAGAAAGTTCAAAAGAACATTTATTTGAAATAGAAATCGTTGCAACATTATAAAAGTCTTTACTGTAACTGTTTATTAATTTAATGCATCCTTGATGAATAGGACATGCAGAAATATTCATAGAAATATACATTTCTTTAAAAAAAAAAAAAAAGATGAACTGACCCCAGATAATACTTACTGTATATTATAGAGACATAGTACTCAGATCTGGGTCACACTTTATTTTAAGGTCCGATTTGCACTATTAACAAACCATTACCTATGGCTGTTACCTCAATAAACTACTAATTTGCTGCTTATTACTAGTTAGTAAGGTAGTAGTTAAGTTTATGGTCATGCAGAATATGTGCTTTATAAGTACTAATAAATAGCCAATATGTTATGAATAGGCATGCTAATAAGCAACTAGTTAATAGTGAGAATTGCTCCCTATAGTAAAGTGTTACCCAGGTCTCATTTGGGGTCAGTTCATCCAGGTTTAGACAAGGTTTAGGTTTGTAAATGAAAAATAAATTGTACACACACAAACAGACACATTTCCAACTGATCACACTTCTTCCACTCCCATCTGCCACATCCGTCGTATTTGTCACAAGATCTGGTCTGTTGGGACTGTGTGTGCGTCTGCCACTTTCCCAGCATCCATCTCTGCTTTCTGTCCAGCTGGTATTTACACTACATCAGCTGTTTGAAATACTCTCACCATTTTTTTCATATGACACTCACAATGAGTGCAAAGGAAGATTTATCAAAATTCTGACTTGTATTTTGTTCATTTGTGAGAATTCTTGCACTGTTTTTACTCCATTGCTCCTTTTGTTGTGTTAAAGCTTGTGAAATGAGGCCGAATGGCCCAGCGGTCAACGGCAGGAAAGGCAAGCCTCTAGGGTGTTTTTGCAGTGTAACTTTGCAGTATTTTCCTCTTCATTTTCCTCAAGAGAACATTTCCTCACCTAAAGGGCTGGGCGGGATATCAAATAATCGCAGTATATTTGTATTTGATTTTAAAGTCTGAACATGAAATCAAACTTGATTATATTTTCTTTCTTAATTTGCAATTCTAGTTTTATTGCATGCATGCAAAAAAATAGCTTAGGGTTAGATTTGCTAAGTTGATTACCACAGTATGTGTTGGTACAGTATAATTGTTCCTTGTGTTAATTTAAGGAGATTTGTAATTGTCGCCCAGTCCTTACTTTTCAAAATACGTCTTTTCTTTACTCAAAAACTACTTTGGATGAAGGATTGATGTGTCACAGGTCTTGCATGAGTGCTGCATGGATGAGTTGGTTTCTAGGTTTTTCTCTGACTGTTTCTAGGTCAGTCTCTCCCTCTTCACGTCTCCCTTGTGTGGGTTGTCAGTGTTTTAATGCATTTTGCTGTGAATAATAAGGGACATTTAGAGCGATTGTATTGAATTAAATTGATCTGGATTGTGTCTGGATAAATGTTGTGCCCTGTAGCTACTGACTCAAACTCTAAATACAGCCAGATAAACATTCAGCTCATTTAAAAGACTGCTCTGTTTAAACTAATTTTAAGATATTTCTATACTCATCCTACAGAGTGGAATTTAGATGTTTTGTATAGAATTTCATATTTTGATGTAAGTGTAAATCGGTGGTTCTGCTGACCGAATTAATTAGTAGGATGCAGTTACATGGCTTAACCAGCAGATGACGCACAATCATGTGTAGAAAGGAGCTGTTCACTGCTTCAGTGCTGAAACAAGTGTACCTCTTCAAATTTTTACAGAAGAATAACATCCAGAGACTGTATTTCAGGAACAAACACTGCTGTATGAAATATGCAGTGGCTTTAAAAAGTTTTGATTATCTAAGCCAGTCTTAATGTATTGCATTAAAAGCAAAATATCAATTCAAATGGCATTTATTTAAAATAAAAAATGCAACAAGCACACTTTTGGAAGAAAGTGTGTAACTTAAGTGTTTAAATATATTTGGCCACTGTACCTGCACAAAAATGAGGGAATGGCAATCCCTCAGTTTCTCTGTCACGCATCGAGCCGTATGTTAACGCTGCCTGTGTCTCTGTGTCAATGGCCTGCATGATAAGAGGTGACATGGGAGGATCAGCAGAGCTCAATGGTCAGTGCTGGTCACTCGTCTAACGGCCTTCAGGAGGAGACACACGTCACTGCTCAGACAGGTTTGACCTCTGACCTCTGATCTTGACCCTGTCTGCTCTTTCCGCTCTTTCTCTGAATTGAGCTCTGGCTTTATTAAGCTCTAAATCTCTGGATGAGTAAGTGCACTAAATATAGTCAGGTGGAGTAAATGAAGGTGAATAAGTTGTCAGTAGAACGTTTAATGCAAATTGCACACAAAATTAACAAGATCTGAAATCGGCTTGTTTCGATCTGATTTGCTGTATGATCTGCACACATTTTCAACAAGGTTTTCTGTATGTTGTTTGAACATATATTATATTATATCATATATATATATATATATATATATATATATATATATATATACTAAAGAAAATGTACTATGTTTGGTTGCTTTTACATGCAAAACCCAATTAATTATAAAATAAATATCATCTATATTTTTAGTATACGTAAATGAATCAAAAGAGTAGCATGTTCTTTTCTTAAAAGCATTAATTAAGATTAGTCAAGTTGTTTATTTTTAGTTTTTTGATCATCTATAACTATTGAAATTAAAATCACTCAAGTAATATATTAAGTATTAACATTCAGTTTAGCTCGATTATCTTTTCTTTCAAAAGATGTCATAAATTCAGTTTATTGATTAGTTATTTGTAGGGAAAAAAATAAATAAATACAGCGTGTATCACCATTCAAATGTTTGTGGTTGTTTGAAAGAATCGTTTGGTCTTTTATGCAATTAAAAAAAAAAACCCATAATAATCTATATAATTATTTATTTATAAATGTTTCTAAATTGTTAAATTATTTAATTATTTTAAAAAGTTTTTTTTTTCCTTTAAAAATAGAATTGTATCTGTAACAATGTACAAGTCTTTACTGTCATTTTACTATCATCAGTTTACTGCATCCTTGCTAAATAAAAGTATCAATTTCTTTAAAAAAATGATCTAAAACAGTAGTGTGTGTTTCTAAAAATATTATTTGAATTAATTTACTGTTTATTTTATATTCCTTATTTTCTTTTTTTTAGTTATTTTTAGTAAAGAACAAAAAATACAGCATTTATCATCATTCAAACGTTTAGGGTTGTTTTGAAAGAAAGTTTTGGTGTTTTATGCAATTAAAAAACAATAACAATTTATATAATTATTAACTTATACAATTAGTAAATGTTGATAAGTTGTAAAATTATTAAATTATTTAAAAAAGTAATTTTAATATTTTTTTCTTTGAAAAAAACTTTTTTACTGTCACTTCCATCAATTTAATGCATCCTTGTTGTAAAGACAATGTACATGTCTTTACAGTCACTTTTGGTCAATTTAATGCATCCTTGCTGAATAAAAGCAACAATTTAAAAATAAATAAATAAAATAAAATAAAAATCAGATCTGAAACCTTAGCAAATGTTTCTAAAAAGATATTTCTAAAAATCTTTCTTAAAATGCTGAAGATGTGAATTAAATTACTGTGCCTTTTATGTTCCTTTTTGCTCCTTTTTGAGACAATTATCCTTCAGTTCACAATTAACCAGTCACAGATAAGTAGACATGCTCTCTTTCGTGAGTTTTCGTTGTGCATTCACGTTGTACAATCGGAGCTCATTCAAACAGAAAAAAAGAAATATGCACAATTTCAGCATGTTGTTAAATTGTTGAGATGTTCATCTCCACTTTGTGCACAAAGCTGTGCACAAAGATTCTAGAGCTGCGTATGATGAATATAGCTTCAGACAAAGATATTACTGTGTTGAATGTATTACTGAGCTAAACGCAAATGAGACGACAAGCATCAGTGACAAAGCAGAAGAGCGTTTCTCCTGCTTTAAGGATCTTGGTCCAGAATAGCTTTCTGATAAGATAGTTGCGTGTGTATGTGTTTGTGTGTGTGTTGGGGGGTTAATAGGGTCCGTATTAAGGTCCGGCTAATGAATGTCCCATCAGTGCAGCCGTCTGTGTGGAATGGCATCATCTTGAGGGTGATTAATGCATAAGAAATGTGCTTGAGTACACAAGATCACGCAAGCAGGGTCGTGGCGTGATTAATGCCGCGGCGAATCAAAGCACGGCTCAAGAGAACAATGAGGAACGGAGAAAAAATGAGTCGTATCAGCAGATTGTGTTCTCTGTGAAGACACAGATAAAGAATTTGAATATAGAGAGGAGGAGGGTGGCCAATTAGTGCAAAACAGTGGACTTAGACGCCAGCGCCATTATATAAGATACTGAACAAATGATCTAAACGAGTGTGCTGAAGGATCAGCAGGAGTGACGTGTATGATGATGTTCAGTCTACATTCTTAAAAATAAAGGTTCCAAAGGATTTTTTTTGCAGTGATGTCATAGAAAAGCCATTTTTAGTTCTTCAAAGAACCTTATTTTTTTAGTGTGAGGGACTTTTTAATGATCTAAAGAACCTTTTTCTACTATACAGAACCTTTTGTGGAATGGAAATGTTCCAGATGTTAAAGGTTCTTCATGGAACCATCAACGGCAGTAAAGAACCTTTATTTGTAGTCAGTTTGTAAGATTAACTATAGTGTTTTTTGTGATATTCTTTAAAGTAGATGTAAAGTAGATGCATTTAGACATGCTTTGGATAGCTTTGGCATGCTTACATTAAATGGCAGCAATTTGTAGGGCAGTTTCAGAGTTCGTTGTTTAAGGCCAAATGAGTGACTTACGGCCGTTTCTGACGTGATGTGACTGTATTAAAGTTTAATTCAAAAAAACGTGTGGCCATTTAGAGATTTATGCATCTTTAATGGATGCATTATGCATTGCTGCAAATTATATACACTACAAACGCTTGCAGAATGTCCACTTTTAGCGGCAAAGAAAACTGTTTTTGGTCAAATTAGTTTTTTTTTTTTAACTAATTTGTCTAAAGCTGGGTCATTAATGGCAGAACAGCTCAGAATAAAATAAAATAAAATTGCTCTCATGCACTTACACTGCCATACAAAAATTTGAGGTTGATATAATTTTTTAAATGTTTTTGAAAGAAACCAAATGTTTTTATGCTCACCAAGGCTGCATTTATTTGATCAAAATGTGATTTTAATTTATTGTTATTTATATAGCACCGTTCAAAACTAAGCTACAGAGTGCTTTACAATAAAAGGATATAACCGTAGAGTAGTAAAGTACAAAAAAATTTTAAAAGTACTAAAAATAAATTAAAAAAACATAGTAAAAACTGTAATATTGTGGAAATAATATTACAATTTAAAATAACAGCTTTCTGTTTGAATGTATTTTAAAATATAATTTATTTCTGTGATGCAAAGCTGAATTTTCAGCACCATTACTTCAGTCTTCATTATCACATGATCCTTCATAAATCATTTTAATATGTTGAAAACTTGTTGAAAATTTTACGGGAAAACTGTCCAGAAAATGTGTTCTGTCAATTTTGATCAATTTAATATGGCCTTGTTGAATAAAATGATAGATTTCTTTCAAAAAAATCTCATTGACCCCAAAACTAAACCACTTGGGACCATGTGTTACAACAATTTTACATCTAACAAATTTACTGCTGGAAAATTACTATAAGACTTCAAATAACCTGGAGTACATTGTGAATTTTGTTTAATAAATAGCACAAATGATTGCTATTTTGCTTAGATATTGTAGCGTATGTGTGAGTGTTGTGTTTTGCATCCATATGTTCCTAAAAACACATGTGATTGGTGTCAGGACCTGGTCTTGTCAAATGAAGGTTATTTCTCTTCAGGGTTTGTGGAGACTGTCCTCCTCCTCTCTTCTATCCTCCTTTCTTTCCACAGGTGTTTTTTTATTCATTCCCGTCTGCATGTTCTATTAACATTCCTCTAGTGTTTCAGGATTTGTTTTGAAGCAGGGCTGGCTGCTCTTCGTGTTTTTTCCCCCTCTGAACTGTGATTTCTTTTTCCTCTTCTTTAATGATTTTTTCCTTTTTGGGACTTGAAACTTGTGTTTGTGGTTTTATCTGCTTGTTGTGTGTTGTATTTCCCTCATTTTTTGTGTGGTGTTGTTGTTGTTGTTGATGTGTTCCCTCCCGTGTGTTTTTGCCCCTGGTTTCTCGTCCCTTCTTTCTGCACACCTCCTCTCACACCCCTCTCCTCTGTCTGTCTGTCCGTTTTTGTGATGTGACCCCCTCACCCCTCACCCCCCCTCCCAGAAGACACGGACTCCCCCAGTCGGACAAACTCAGGTCTGTCCTTTCTTCTGCTTTGCTTTTCTCGTCTTCCTCCACGCCGCGTCCCAGCTCCTCTCTGTTTGTCGCACTCCCGCTCAGGAACAATTCACCCAAAAATGAAAATTGATTTATCGTGTAGAGAATCATAGACTAGCTTTGGACCGGTTAGAAAACATCAGAAACTGTTTTATATGGATATTCAAGCTAGTCAGGCTGCAGTGTGCACATAATGAATATTAGGGTTAATCTCACAAAGAACATGTCTTTTCTATTGAAGCTTGTTTCTGCCATGGAATAAAAAAAAAAGAAAAAAGATTATTGTGACTTGTTTCTCAGAATTGTGAGATATAAACTCACAAGTACAAGTTATAATGTGAGAATTGTGAGTTACAAACTTGCGTTTGTGAGTTATAGTGTCAGAATTGTGGGATTTAAGCTTGCAATTCTGACTTTTTTCTCGCAGTTGCAAGTTCAAATCTTGCAATTCTGTGAAAAGAAGTCAGAATTGCAGGATATAAACCGACAGTTGCTATAATGCTTATAATGTCAGAATTGTGAGAAAAACTTGAGAAATAAACTTGCAATAGCAGGTTATATAGTCAGAATTGCGGGATATAACCTTGCAAATCTGACTTTTTGTTCCCTTGCAACTGCAAGTTTACACCTCACAAGTTTGACTTTTTTCTTACAATTATGAGCTTAAATCCCACAATTCCTAATTGAGTCATAAACTCAATTCGAAGGAAAAAAGCTCACCATTCTGATATTTTCTTGCACTTGTAAGATTATATTTGACAATTCTGACTTTGTAATTCACAATTGCTAGTTATTCTAAATATAAAAACAAATTGGGTGAAGATGTGAACTTGCAATTACGGGGGGGGAAAAAATGAGGAAAGGCACAAATACCTTTTTTTATTCAGTTGTAGAAACAAGCTTCAAAATGTTAAAAAAATAATAATAATAATTGATTTAAGTAATGAGATTTGGGGACTGTGCAAAAAATCTACAAATAAATAAAAACAGCCTTCTTAAAAAAAATAGGCTTAATTTTCTTTGCGTAAATTCTAAAAATATATTAAAATATTTGTAAAAAAATATATAAAATAATATAAATAATATTAATAACGGAATAATCAGTTATCACTTAGAATACACTATTTCATATTGTATGAGATGGACTTTTTTTGACAGGCTTTGTGAGATTCAACTGTTATAAGTTTGCATTGCAGAACACATTTAAATCTCTTCAAATCTGCAGTAGCTGTTATCATTTTTGTATGTAGTAATGAGTGTAAAAACTATAGAGGAGTAGTTGCTGGGACTGTGCTTGAAAAGCGAACACCATCTCTTTCTGCTGTTTGGTTGTCTTCGGTTGGCTTTTTAAATCCATCACTCCTTCTCTTTGCCCTTTTTCATGAGTGTTCTATTCACCTAGTTTTGGGTGAATTTATTGCAAATCATAGGAGTTACTCTTTGCTGTGAAGCTCATGAGCTCCCGTATCAGCTCCAGTCATGATCCTGTGTTACTTTTTCGATCACTAAGTACTTTTTCAGCAGCCTTGGTTCTGGAAATATTTTTCCCATTTATGTTCTCCATAAGGATTTTAAATAATAAATTTAAAATAAATAAATAAATAATAATACTTAACATCAGAAAAAAAAAAAATATTTGACAGTTATTGCAAAATATTTCTGTATTCTGTACTCTTCAAAAGTTTGGGATCAGTAAGATTTTTAAATATTTTATACGAAGTATCTTACATTGACTAAAGCTGCTTTGTTTTATCCAAAATGTAGTAAAAACTGTGATATATTTTTACAATTTTAAATAACTGTTTTCTATGGAAGCCCGTTTCCGCCACTGAATAACATTTTTTAAAAATTTTTTTAAAAACTCAAAATTCTGACTTTTTTTCTCCGAATTGCGTGATACAAACTCAGAATTGTGAGATATAAACTTGCAATCGTCAGTTATAAAATCAGAATTGGGACATATAAACTTATATTTCTGAGAAATGAAGTCAGAATTGTGTGATATAAACTCAAATGCAAGAAAAAAATCAGGAAAATACAGTAGTCTTTTTTTTTTTCTCTGGACTTTATAATTCGTAATTGTGAGTTTACATCTCACAATTTTGAGAAAAAAAAGTCAGAATTACGAGTTTATATCTCGCAATTCTTACTTTATTTCTTGCAATCGTGAGTTTATATTTATGTATTTTAAAAATATAATTTATTCCAGTGATCCAAAGCTGAATTTCCAGCATCATTATTCCAGTCTTGGAGTTTCCTTTCAAAATCATTCTATTTTATTTTATTTTATCGATTTGATCAAATTGAATGTGTCCTTGCTGGACAAAAATATTAATTTCTTTCAAAAACAAACTGTATTAGCCTCAACCTTTTGAACGTTATTGTATACAGAAGGAGATAGTTAAATGAGACAATCATTTGCAATGTTTTATGGCATTGGATGGTCAATGAGGAATTTTTTTTTTATAGAGATTTTCATTTCCACAGTAGCACTTCCTTTTTTGATTGGTAGATCTCTCCTCAGAATTATGAGTAATACGGCTATTTAATGCTATTTTATGTAAATGGAATTGAATCACACTACATAAAATGAATTTCTCTACGGAGAAAAGCAATGGGATTTTATACCTCCTGAACCCAATTGTTGCATACAGTTTATGGTTATGGCTTGAGCTAATGAAACTGGCTTCATGAGAGCATAAGTGCAGATATATCACATCATAGCTATTTTCAGAAGGTATTAACGTCAGTTTTATTTGCATCCACCTTTTTCATCATTTTTTTTTATTGGTGTGCTTGTATTTTCCACATATCTCTTTGAACAACTTCAAAGCAATAGAGAGCGTTTAGAGAAAGAAATGTGTTGTATGGGTTTGGCATTGCAGATATTGAAACTTTTATATACGGATTGACTTAAAGAAAGATTTCCCATAATGCACAGCGTCCTAAAAGCAATTTCAGTTGTGAATGTGGCATTAAAGTTAAAAAAACACACTGCACGTATGAACTGCGCTATAGCGCTGCAATTAAATCCAATTAATCTAATGATTCTGAGAGCACTAATCATTGGGTAATTTGCTGAACATGTTAATTACTTAACAGCGCAATTGCTATTGGCAAGAGAAAATTGCTATTGACATTTACGGCACCTGCGCTGACAAAGACAGATGTAGTTTGCTTTACACGGCTCAATGCCACAAACGAATTCAGTTTTTTGCTTGTGCAAACGTGCTAGTTGTAGCTTTATTCAGGCTTCAGAAGTATATATGACTTTGTGCTATGTGAAGCATCAAATTGTGCTTTGTAGGCGATTTTACTTGGCGTTCAACAAAATAGTCTCAGTATTAGTCTTAGTTTCGGCCAGTAAGCATGCAACCACTCTACAAACTGCAAAGTATGCATAAGTATTTAGTGCTAAATTATACAGCATTTCATTTAAATGAACTTTACACATGCACTTCATTTATTGTATGCTCTGATTTACAAGTAGTTGAATGATACTTTATCATTAGATGATGTAATGTATGTGTCAGGGTTGTGTGACTTGTGAGTAATTTATTTCACAAGAAAATTTCAACTCCTAAAAATACCTCAAAAAAAAAAATTAGTGAGCCTCTTGATTTTTTCATTTTTTTTCTGCTGTGTGCTGCATGATTTACAGTATGCCAATGTGTATGTGAAAAGACGTTTACACAGAAGCTTCTATAATAATGGTGACAGGCATTTTCATAAATTCTCATATGCTTAAATGGTAGTTAAAAGTGGTGCTTTAACATTTCAGTTTCCCTTCTAATCATGCTGCATTGTAAGAAAAAGCTAGTGCTATTAGTTTAGCATTGTACATTAGTGATTTCTTCCAGATCAGTGCCTTATTTAACAACCTTCTAAACATGCAAACTCATTGACATCTGCTGTGATTCATAGGTGCTATGGATGTCGAGGAACGAACGCGGCAGATGAAACTGAAGATGAACAAGTACAAACAGGGAACCGGCTCAGATTCAAGACTCGAACAGGACTATCACAAGGCAAGTAAATGCGGTCTACCGCTTTAATATTTAACGTGAAAAACACTTCAAAACATACTTTTTAAATGATTAAACTTGGTTATAATATACAAGTAAATGCTTCTGTTCATCACTCAGATTTTAAAATAATAATTTAATTATAATTGTTTAAAGACTAAAATAAATAAAACATACTGTATGCATGCTTGCACTCTAAAAAAAACAACCCAGCTCGGGTTATTTGACAACCCAGCGCTGGGTAAATATTGGACATGCTGGGTTATTTTGGTTAAATGTTTTTACCAAACATGCTGGGTTATTTTATTTAAGTCAACTGTTGTTTAAAAAATGATTATATTGCTGGTTTAAAATGGACTGGAACTTATAAAAACACACACAGAATTACTAGAGGCAACAGCAAAAATCAAATGATGACATTTATTATTAAGCAAGAACACATGGACAAAATACAAAACAAATTGAATTTATTTGGGTAAATACAGCATAGTTTACAATATTACATACATTTAAACTCGTTTAACATTTAACATTTTAGACATAAAAAATGTAACATTTAAAAGCAGAATTTTAATTTTAGTGTATTCAACTGTTCTCTGTAATCACTTTTTACTGAAATAGCGCTAATCCTCATGCCGGTGTGTCGCCGAAATCTGAGCCGGTGAAGGGCTGCTGTTCGCTGGTTTAACTGTGTACTTCAGACCGTGGCCTCGCGTTTCACTCGTAGCTGAAAGATGCTGTGACTGACTCCAAAACCTGGCCATAAACATACAGTACTGACATTAGAGAACATATTTTAAGATGAAACTGAGTACAATAACAAATAAAATAACAAATTATTTTACTTTATGTAAGGAAAAAGGCGTTTCCATCCTGCATTTCCATCGCTGCTGACTGACATCTTGTCTTTATGTTGCGTTGTGTAAAATAATACAATTTACAGCACTGTAAAAACTTTATAAAGGAAATAAAATGTATACAAACCTCTACTTCGCTGAAGAAGGTGGCACTGAGAACCGCTCTGTCCTGTAGAGGACTCAAAAAACACATGCTCTGACTGACTGTCAGCAGTTGGGTTGTTTCTTCAGAGACAGGCTCAACCCAGCAGTTGGGTAGAAAAACTAACATTAAAAAATAGCGTTAAAAATGACCCAGCAACTTAGTTACAGAAAACTACCCAGCACCTGGGTAAAAATTTTTCAAAATAACCCAATAAAATGACCCAACAAGTTGAACCCAGCATTTGGGTTAAAAAATAATCCAGAAGCTGGGTAAAAATATTAAAAAAATAACCCAATAAAATGACCCAACGTGCTTAACCCAGCATTTGGGTTAAAAAAAAAAAAATAACCCAGCATTTTATTTTATTTATTGACCAAGATCATCTTTCACCCCCTTAAAAAGCATGAGTTTAGCTACATTTTGGTTGTAGCTTTTAGTTTTAGTTGTAGCTAAACTTTTAGTTGTAGTAGTTGTGGCTGTAGTTAAACTAAGTCCAGGTAGTCAGCAAACCAGAGCACTTTTCAGCCATTCAGACTGCTTATTTGAACTTAAGAGATCATAGATTAAACATGATGTTTGTTTGGCAACCCATTTCGAGCAGTTGTGAAATTTTTATAGACATATTTATATACTTCCAGGTTCAGGTCACTGCTCTGTATATACATTAGTATTTGTATACACACTGGACATTGTGCTGAGATTCAACGCCATGTACGGCTATATCGTCTTCCCTTAGCATGCTTTTAAGTGCGTGGCATGAAAAGCATTATACAGGCCCAGTTCTGCAGGATTCTGTTAAATGCAGATAAGGACTTGGTTTGTTTGCTCTGTCTGATAGAGGCGCCAGTGAGAACATAATGTTTATAATGATCATAGCGAGTCATAAACACCTTATAAACAAGTATGTTACATAAGACGCTACAATCCCTCTCCATGGCCAAGATCCAGATAACCAGGAATACTTTGGTATAAACGTAGTGACTTTTGTTTTAATCATGCTTCTTTGTAGGTTACATTAAAAACAAAACAAAAAAAAAAATTAAAAATGGATGAATTTGATGCTTTTATCCAAAGCAACTTAATAATGTTAGGTAAACATTTGATCAGTTCATGCATTCCCTGGGAATCTAACCCATGCTGTACTGTTTGAGCTTAAGGAATGCTCATGAATTTATATTTTTACTATATTATTATTATTATTATTCGTGTCTTATTTTGAATTTATTATTTTTGTTTTATTTAATGTTTTTTTTATTATTATTGTTAGTGTTTATTTTAGAATTTTAGAATTTTGAATTTTAAAATAAAAGTTCCACTTGGCATTTAACCTCTTTGTATTTTCTATTTTGTCGTCTGTAAGCATCTGACCGCATGTTTCGTGTTTGTTCAGCAGCGTTCGGGAAGGGACCCTCAGCGTGGAGAAAACCTCTCGGCCAAGTCTTCGGACAGTGATGTCAGCGACGTGTCCGCTGTGTCGAGAACCAGCAGTGCGTCTCGATTCAGCAGCATGAGCTACATCTCTGTCCAATCAGAACGGCCGCGGGGCAGCCGCAAAATCAGGTGAGACGGCCGCTTCTCGAGTCAGGATAACTATCAAACCAGTGCGTTACAGTTCAGTCCGTAAACAGCGAGAGCTCCCAAACTGAGTTCTTTGAGGCCACGTACACACTGCAAAGTTTTGGGAGTGACAACCGCATGTATTTGCAGGAGTGAATTCCTCATGTTTTGGCGTCTCCTTGCTGTGGAAGAAACATGGGTATTAATAGTTTAACGCATTTGGTGTTTTGGACCAAACTAATGTTAGCATCTGGAAACCACAGTTATTTTAGTATTATTTCTATATTTTAAATAAGCTTTTATTTTTCTATTTTCAGTTTTAATTTTAGATTTATGTGATTTTTGCTTTTTTTTTTTTTTGAACATATATTTCTATTTAGCATTAATGTATTTGTGTTTTGGTTCTAGTTTTAGTCATTTTAATTAACATTTAACATATCTATCTGTCTATCTGTCTATCTATCTATCTGTCTATCTCTCTCTCTCTCTCTCTCTCTCTCTCTCTCTATATATATATATATATATATATATATATATATTTTTTTTTTTTTTTTTTATGTAATATTTATAGTTTCTTTTATTTCAGCTTTATTTAAATATTTAAAGTTTAAATATTTTAAACTAAAATGAAGTTTTAGTTAAAAATAACACTGCTGGAAATATTATTATCATTTGGCAGTTATTAGCAAACCGAGGCAGGAAGTTTATGCGTGTTTAGTCTCAGCCTCATGCCCTCATACCACCCACCATCTGAAGGCATACTGATCACATAACTAGCATCTCTATCCAAAACCCTGCAGCTCTAATCTGATTGACAGACTTCCAGGAAATGTGTTACCAGTCCACCTGGAAACATAATATTTGCAGAGTTGAAAATGCCTTATGGCAATTTAATTCCTGAATTTGAAGTGAGAATGCAAACAGGATGCAGAATTTGAATGTAAGGAAGTTAAAGTCAAATACGTACAAAGCAATTCGTACACTGCTGTTCAAAAGTTAGTATGATTTAGTATGATTTTTAATGTTTTTTTTTTTTTAAAAAGACTTTTCTGCTCATCAACGCTGCATTTTTTTAAATTAAAAATACAGAAAAAAATGTAAAATTGACATATTATTGCAATTTTAAATAGTAGTTTTCTGTTTTAATATACTTTAAAATATAAATTATTTCTGTGATGCAAAGCTGAATTTTCAGCATCATTACTCCAGTCTTCAGTGTCACATGATCCTTCAGAAATCATTCTGATGTGCTGATTTATCGTCAGTGTTTAAATTGTTGTGCTGCTTAATTCTTTTTTTGCAACCTGTGATGCTTTTTTCAGGATTCTTTGATGAATAAAATGTTAAAAAGAACAGCATTTATTTAAAATAGACATATATATTCTAACAATATACACACTTTTTATTCGTCAAAAAATCCTGAAGCACAGCTGTTTTCAACATTGATAATAAATCAGCATATTAGAATGATTTCTGAATGATTACTCTGAAGACTAAAATAATGGCTGATGAAAATTCAGCTTTGCATCACAAAAATAAATTATGTGTTAAAAGATATTAAAATAAAAAAACAGTTATTTATATTTGCAATAATACAGGTGCATGTTAATAAATTAGAATGTTGTGGAAAAGTTCATTTATTTCAGTGATTCAATTCAAATTGTGAAACTCGTGTATTAAATAAATTCAGTGTGCACAGACTGAAGTAGTTTAAGTCTTTGGTTCTTTTAATTGTGATGATTTTGGCTCACATTTAACAAAAACCCACCAATTCACTATCTCAACTATTACTTGGTAGGGGCTCCTTTTGCTTTATTTACTGCCTCAATTCGGCGTGGCATGGAGGTGATCAGTCTGTGGCACTGCTGAGGTGGTATGGAAGCCCAGGTTTCTTTGACAGTGGCCTTCAGCTCATCTGCATTTTGTGGTCTCCTGTTTCTCATTTTCCACTTGGCAATAGGTGAGTTCAGGTCTGGTGAGTTTGCTGGCCAGTCAAGCACACCAGCACCATTGTCATTTAACCAATTTTTGGTGCTTTTGCCAGTGTGGGCAGGTGCCAAATCCTGCTGGAAAATGAAATCAACATCTTTAAAAAGCTGGTCAGCAGACGGAAGCATGAAGTGCTCTAAAATGTCTTGGTAAACGGGTGCAGTGACTTTGGTTTTCAAAAAAACAGTGGACCAACACCAGCAGATGACACTGCACCCCAAATCATCACAGACTGTGGATGCTTAACACTGGACTTCAAGCAACTTGGGCTATGAGCCTCTCCACCCTTCCTCCAGACTCTAGGACCTTGTTTTCCAAATGAAATACAAAACTTGATCTCATCTGAAAAGAGGACTTTGGACCACTGGGCAACAGTCCATTTCTTCTTCTCCTTAGCCCAGGTAAGACACCTCTGACGTTGTCTGTGCTTCAGGAGCAACTTAACAAGAGGAGTACGACAACTGTAGCCAAATTCCAGACATGTCTGTGTGTGGTGGCTCTTGATGCCTTGACCCCAGCCTCAGTCCATTCCTTGTGAAGTTCACCCAAATTCTTGAATCGATTTTGCTTGACAAGCCTCTCAAGGCTGCGGTTCTCTCGGTTGGTTGTGCATCTTTTTCTTCCACACTTTTTCCTTCCACTCAACTTTCTGTTAACATGCTTGGATACAGCCCTCTGTGAACATCCATCTTCTTCGGCAATGAATGTTTGTGGCTTACCCTCCTTGTGAAGGGTGTCAATGATTGTCTTCTGGACAACTGTCAGATCAGCAGTCTTCCCCATGATTGTGTAGCCTAGTGAACCAAACTGAGAGACCATTTTGAAGGCTCTGGAATTTGATTAGCTGATTGGCATGTCACCATATTCTAATTCGTTGAGATAGTGAATTGGTGGGTTTTTGTTAAATGTGAGCCAAAATCATCACAATTAAAAGAACCAAAGACTTAAACTACTTCAGTCTGTGTGCATTGAATTTATTTAATACACGAGTTTCACAATTTGAGTTGAATTACTGAAATAAATGAACTTTTCCATGACATTCTAATTTATTGAGATGCACCTGTATTTCCTATTATTACTTTTTTCTGTATTTTTGATTAAATAAATGGAACTTTAATGAGCATAAGAGACTAAAAATCCTACTGATCCCAAACTTTTGAACGGCAGTGTGTCATTTTAGCTAAAAAAAAGTTTGTCAACAAAGTTAAAAAAAATTCTAAATTCAAAGTCATGTTTGTAAAATAATCAGTACTTATTACTTGATGAACATTAATTTTCTCCAACTGATTCTCCAAACTGTGTTTGATCACTTCAAACGGTCTCTTTCAGTTTAAGTGGACAGGTCTTTGTCCAAAATATTAGTCTGACTACATGAAAATGTAATTCTACATGAATACGATTAATATTGTTGGCTCTGTAATGAATTGCTTGTTATGTTCCTCATTTGTAAGTCATTTTGGATATAAGCGTACTAAACTGGTATCCAAATTAATAAATGGGTCAAAATGTATCTCATATCAGAATCTTCCAGGCGTACATTTTGTTATAGAATGAGGTTATCACTCCTATAAATACCTGCTGTGTGCAGAACAGGATTAAGCACTCGGAAAAGGAGTGAGGATCATATTTAGCTGCAGTGTGTACATGGCCTGAGAGAAACAGCAGCTCTGTAGGCTTTATCATTTTCTGGGTCTGAGGGCGTTCAAGATTGGGTTCGGTTTAGGTGAGTTTGGCTCCAAATCAATGCGGGCTTTCTAAAATTGTCTATACATTTTAAATTGAATATGTACTTCCTTTCAAACGCTTGAGGTCAGTAAGATCCTCCTATTAGAATGATTTCTGAAGGATCATGTGACACTGAAGACTGGAGTAATGATGCTGAAAATCAGCTTTGCATCACAGAAATAAATTACATTTTAAAAATTTTTTAAATGCAAAACAGTTCTTTTAAATTGTAATAATTTTTCACAATTTTTACTGCTTTTACTGTATTTTTGACTAAATAGTTGAAGCCTTGGTAGGCATAACAGACATCTTCAAACCAACATTGTACTGACCTCAAACTTTTGAACGGCGAAATGCTAGCAAATAATCACCAACAACTAAGCACACTCTCGTCTAACACGCTAGAGGTGAATATTTAAGTTCTGCAAGCTTTGAAACACATTTTTGTTCTGTTATATGTGCATACTGTCTGGCTTCTGTTGGTTTTACTGTTTGCATTGTGTTATTTTGTTGTGTTGTCATTCATTCATTCTTACTTTACGGTTTACATTCAGGTAGTGTTGACACCTGTTTTTTTCACTGTGCTTCATTTTTGTTCTGCATGCTGCTTACACCTCTGCTTCTACTTCTGCCGGCCACGCCCACAGCAATGCAGTGCAGGGGCGGAGCCTCTCCAGGGAGGGGGAGGACTCTGTTGGGGAAGCGTTACAGGAGGAACAGGAGAAAGGAGGGTTAGAGGAGGACAGTGGGAGGAAGAGGGGAGGAGGGGGAAAGGCAGGAAAGCTGAGGAGACAGACAGATAGTGTAGACAGAGAGGAGGCAGAGCTGGAGGAGGAGTCTGAAGAGGGCGTGGCCCAGAGGACGGTCTCAGAGACGGACCTCAGGTAAATTATAGCCATGGCATCCAGCTGTATCTCATACCGTAGCTACAAGGCATTCCATTGGATACAAACATACTGCTGGTGTATTCTGTTCATGACCAAACAAGGTGCACTTAGAATGATTTATACTCTTTCCGAGTATTACCCTTAAAGTCATAGTAATTTTAAAATATAAATAAATAAATAAAGTTAAAAAAAAAAAGTATTTATTATACTTAAAGTATTTTAGTATTTATTTATTTATTTTGTGTATGTGTGTATGCATTTCAATAAAAAATGAAATATAACATAAAATACTGGTAAATAAAACTAAATATTTACAAACATTACATCCAGTGTTATTTTAGTGTCATTGTGGTACTATTATAGTTTTCACTAATATTTTAATTAGTTTTATCTTTCTATATTATATATTTATATTTTTATGAATTTTAATTTTAATTATATTAATAAGGTTTTGTTACTTTGTGTTTTGTCATTTTTATTAGTTTTTTTTTATGTCAGTATAGTTTTATATATTATTTTTTAGATTTGGAGATTTTAGTTTATCAATTTAAACTAAATAAAAATTAAAAATAGTAAAAAGTAGCTTCTTTATTTATTTAGGTTACAATGTTTTTCTTAAGGTTTTAGTTCCCATAAATTCACAAGAAATCCTTTGAATTACAGTATTCAGAACAGGAAAGGAAGTATAAAATAAACTTATTTATTTATTTCAGAATTAATATAGAACACTCATAAATAAAACAAAATATTTACAAACATTTACGTCCAGTGTTAGTGTCGTAGTTCATCATTTTAGTTTTAACAAAAAAATGATACATTTTCCCTTGGTTATTTATTTATTTATTTATTTATTTATTTATTTATTTATATTCGATTAACATTTATTTTATTTCAAATAAAGATTTTTTTTTAAAAGGTTTTAGTTTCAGTTCCCATCAGTCCACAACAAAATCATTTGGCAGAACAGGAAGTATAAAATAAACGTAATTTGTTATCATTATTATTATTATTATTATTATTATTATTATTATTACTATTATTACTATTGTTATTATTATTATTATTATTATTATTATTATTGTTATTATTATTATTATTACATTTACATTTAGTCATTTAGCAGATGCTTATTATTATTAATAATAATAATTATTATTATTATTATTAATTATTATTGTTATTATTATAATTATTATTATTATTATTATTATTTCTTAACTTTAAAAAAATAATTTGTTGCCTGTTTAGTCATTAACAACAACAACAACAACAACAATAATAATAGTAATATAATAATAAATTATGATGATTATTATTATTATTATTATTATTATTATTGTAGAACAGAAAGATTGATCTATATTTGAATTTAAAAATAATTTGTGCACATTTAGGATGAGAACTAAACAAAAAAATTCAGCGCTATCTTGCAGAGTTGGGAATAGGGAATTGGACAGTTGAGTTGGGAATTGGGTTATTAAGTCAAGGATACTTTTTTAAATTATTGTAGGACGACCTAAATAATACTGTATTCCAGATATAGCTTGCTGAAAACTTGAACTAAAACTGCCAACTCGAGTCCAGTGAAATGAGTGTATAGATACAGTAGATGGCAAGCCATGGTGATTCGCTCATGATGAATGAATCAGTTTCAGTCATGTGCTAGTGCTGCTTATGTATGTTTAATGTCTGTATGGCATTTTAATGTGCTGCTGTTTGTATATACTGCGACTAAAATTCAACACTCATAAAGCTTTATTTGAGGTTTATTAAGAACTTGAAATGTTTAATGTTATGAAATGTTTTATATCAATGTCTGCAGACCTTCTAATAGCCCTTTTACCCCCATAAAGGCCTCCATTCAGATACAGCTTCATACTCAATTGATTTTATAATGCTTTTTGACCTTATTATCATGACAATTAAGCAGTCCCTGATTCTATAAGTACAAGAGTTACTTTGTATTTGATGTGATTTTATTTTATACTGTGGCTAACAGCCATTCTCATTCAAATGAAAAATAATATTTGACATAAATGTTATTACACTAAACTATAATGGATATGCTGTAAATAGCTTTTTAAATGCTTTTTGCAGTGTTATTTTAGTATGGTTGAGAAGCTATTGTAATTTATAGAGTTTGTAAGGTAAATTTTTAAGTCCGTCAGGCCGTATTTGTGATATTTCTGAACTCATAATTTCTCACTGTTGACACTGCACTTGTCATCTGGGCCTCTGAGCGATGCATTAGGCTCTCATGGGGTTTGTAATGAGGAAGATAGGAACACGATTTTCTTTGTTAATAAGTGACTGTAAGCGTAAACAGACCTTTGAAGCGTATTGTTGATCATATTGCGTTAACCGAACATGCGAATTGATGAACGCAGATTGTGCATAAGGAACGGTGATTTGGCTGAAGAGGCAAAAAGTGTTTGCCTGTAATGTCATGCGTTCTTCAGGTGATCTTTCTGTCTGTCTGTGTTTACTGAGGCGTGACGGATAAGTCAATACGTGCCTTGAGAAAACAGGAAGTGATGTCAACGGCGATGGTGGAAGAGCCACAGGCATCGTCTGCCTCATTAGGTGACTTGTGTAATATATGAGAGGCATGTGTTCTGGTGGCAGTTTTTTTGCAGCTTAGTTATGCAATCTCATAACTAATATGCACGTATGAAACTAGCAGGTGGAGAAAAGAAGGAAAACAAAGCCATAAAGAGGTTACTTAGCATTGCCTTAAAAGGCACAAAGAGGCATTGAGGTTTGGGAGTGGTCGCCGAAGCATGTGTTCCCAGTACACAGACAGTCATGAGATATTTCATCTCTTTCGTTTCTATTGGTTTTTGTGGTATTATTATCCTCTAGTCAGACGATTTTAAATGCAGTGTCAAATGCAGAAGTCCTTTATTGCACAAATCGTTTTCTAAATCAGTAACTTTGGCTTGTTTTAGAGTAAAAATGTACAGTATAAGCATCCTTAAAATAAATGCACTTAATAGGCAAAATTCTTTCACATAGACTTGTTTTCAGAGAATATATCTTAATTTTAAAGTTACATGTAATTTTTCATTTAATTTTTCATTTTTAAATGTACATTTTTTCAATTTAAATTTTAAAAATGTTAAAAATCTTAACATTTTCTTAACCCATGACCTCATTGCACTTTATGATTTATTTGTAAAATAATAACACACACACACACACACACACACACACAAAATAATATCAATATAATACAATATTTGCCAGTGGGATAAGAAAATTCTCTTAATAATTAAATGCATTAAAAAATTAATTGATATTATTCACAAATATCACATTTTATTGAGATGTATGTATGTGTATATATTTATATATATACAGATACATTCATGTATATATTTAAGAAATATTTACAAGTATATTTATTATAATTTTTTATATAATTTATATTATATATAAATAAAATATTTTGTACATAACATATTTCTCTTAAATATATACTTTAATTTGTGTGTATTTAGATATACGTAATAATTACACACAGTACACACATTTATTGGGCAAATTAAAACTTTTATTTTGTATATGATTAATCGTGATTAATCGTTTGACAGTCCTAATATATAATTATTTAAGACATTGGTAATACTTTATAATAAGGTCTATAAATTAATGAGCAATGCATTTGTTACAGTATTTATTGATTTTTGTTAACATTACTTATAAATATATAAAAATGCAACTGTTCATTCCAATAATAACATGCAACTTTTGATTTTACATATGTTTTTTATATACCTAATTTCTGCATTAAATGGACAACGTTTTTTTTAAGCATTTAATTAATATGCTATTAATACTGTTTCACAGTCAACACCATCATTAGTGAAACTGAAGCTGCTGTGATAATGTGATCAGATGATGCTGACTTTCTGCTCTGTATCAAATCATTAGCATCTCATTTTCAGAAATGTCAAGTAGAGAGCGTCTGAGTAAGCTTTGAAAGCTAATTCTTCATTTGCAGGATGCTGTATACACTTTCTGTATAAGCCAAGCATGAGAAAAGATAGATGCTGTAGTCTCTACCACACTTTAAGAATTCACCATTTTTGATCGGGAGTGGAAGTTGATGATGGGACTAAATTTCATTAGCATCGCCTACAGCGGTTTAGCGCTGCGTCACATTTCATTTAAAGGTCAGTTCTCTGTGGAGTAGAGCGGAGAACATTATAGCGCTGTTCTAAAAACCTAGTGAGCTTCGAAGGCAGTGTCTTAAATGAAATACATAGGTTACATACACTTTGCAGAATCTGCAAAATGTTAATTAGAGGACGGGTCATACAAAATGAATGTTATTTTTTATGTAGTACTGTCTTGAATAAGATTTTTACGTCAAAGATGTTTACCCAAATTTATAAAAATGACCCTGTTTGAAATGACATGTGCTTGATTTTTAATACTATGTTGTTACCTCACTAACAACAGATGAGGGGCTTATACGCCACTTTAAAGGTTCAAACATTCACTGAAGGCTCTAGGAGGAAACATTAAGTGCATTAAGAGCAATTTGAAGATCAGGGTAAATTGTACTTACTTTGTCTTCAGAGAAACATGCAAGTATCTCTTGTAGCTTCTGAAGAGCAGGCCAAATGAAAAACCTTCATGTCGGTCCAAACCCGTAAGACCTTCATTCATCTTCGGAACACAAATTAAGATATTTTTGATGAAATCCGAGAGCTTTCTGACCCTGACAGCAACACAACTACCACGTTGAAGGCCCAGAAAGATAGTAAGGACATCAATAAAATAGTGCATGTGACATTAGTTGTTCAACCATAATGTTATGAAGATATGAGAATACTTTTTTTGTGAAAAGAAAACAAAAATAGCTAATTTTATTAAACAGTTTCTTCATTTTCTAACCCTTGAAGTGCATTAAAAGCATAAAGAACAATATTAAGATCAAATTGAAGGTAAATTGTACTTTGTCTTCTGAGAAACATGTAAGTATATTTTGTAGCTTCTGAAGGGCAGTACTAAGTAATAAAATACATTTAAAATCAGAAAAATGTAAATCTTCATCTTGTTCAAAAGTTTTCACCCCCTTGCTTCTAAAGGGATAGTTCACCCAAAGATGAAAATTCTGTCATGAATTCCAAACCTTTGTTCATCTTTAGGACACAAATTAAGATATTTTTGATAAAATCCAAGATCTTTCTCACCCTGCATAGACAGCAATGCAACTGACACGTTCAAGACCCAGAAAGGTAATAAGAACATCAATAAAATAGTCCATGTGAAATTAGTGGTTCAATTGTAATGCTATGAAGCTGCGAGGAAAAAAAAACAAACTTTTTTTTTTAAACAATTCCTTTATTTTATAGCACTTGAAGTGCATTAAGAACAATTTGAAGATCAAATTGAACAGTTAGTAAATTGCACTTACTTTGTCTTCTGAGAAACATGCAAGTATGTTTTGTAGCTTCTGAACGGCACTACTACATGAAAAAGTATATTTAGAACAAGAAAAGTTTATACATCCTGTTCAAAAGTTTTCACCCCCTGCTGTTAGATGGATAGGTAACCCAAAAATAAAATTTCTGTCATTAATTACTTACCGTCATGTCATTCCAGACCTTTAAGACCTTTGTTCATTTTTGGAACACAAATTAAAATATTTTTGTTGAAATCCGAGAGCTTTGTGACCCTGCACAGACGGCAATGCAGCCGCCACGTTCAAGACTTTTTTTGTGTGCAAAAAAAATAAAAAAAATAATAATAATAATAATCAAAAATAACAACTTTATCAAACAATTCCTTCATTTTCTAACCCTTCAAGTGCATTAAGCATTAAGAACAATTTGAAGACCAAATTGAAGGTGAATTGTACTAACTTTGTCTTCTGAGAAACATGTACTAAATGAAAAAAATCTTTTAAAATGAAAAATGTGCACATCTTCATCCTGTTCAAAAGTATTCACCCCACTCCTGCATTTAAGACAGCATGTTTTCTTTCTGGCATTGGATAAAATAGTTAATTTTCAATAAATTTGAACATTTTTGTCAGTACCTTTCATTAGGCTTTGTCCACCACCTTGTTTTTTTTTTTTTCCACTGAGTTTGTCATAATATATTGTAGCATTTTTTCCATGACTATAGAGAATAGAATGTAGAATGTAGCCAGCAAGTATATATCCTAAAGTGCAACATAATTATACTGCCTAGCTTTTGAAATAGCCTCTGTGTCAACCATTTTAAAGAACAATTTAAAAATTTTAAAGAACCTTTTTTTTTTTTTTTTTTTTTTTTGGACTACAAAGAACCTTTTTGAAATTTGAAAGTTTCCATAGATGTTCAAGGTTCTTCATAGAACTGATGATGCCAATAAAGAACCTTTACTTTTAAGAGTGTAGGTCCTTGTATTTGTGTTATTCACTAGACCTTTTTTCATTTTGATTTTAAAAATCACAACCCACGTTTGCTGACAGATCAGACTTTGACACATTCTTTTAAGAGAGGATGCGTGATGGTTAACAATTTTGACATTATATTTTGTGTTATTTAACAAGGTTTTTTCCCTTTGTTTGTGAGATGAAGATGAAACTGTCAACATCTTCCATCTATCAGGCTGCACCATGTCAGTTTCCAAAAATAACTATAGTGTGTTGATTAAATACTGTATTAGTGTGCAGCTCAAGGGCGTATTTATTTTATTCAGGCCATCTGAGCTCTTGAGTATTCGTCATGAAAAGAGTATGTATTAATAGTGGTGATGGTTGAATTTCATGCCATAACTGAATTTGGAGTCCTTAATAGGACACATTCATTTAGATAGACAATTAACTGAAACGCCAAGGACCCAGGGCACCGTTTCCATAGAAACCGATTTTCCGCATCACCTCGTCTATATAAATTCAAGGACGGTGATGGTGACCGCATTCTTCTGTCTTTTTGTCATCATATCAGTTTTGTCCCTTCCCATCGGGCGCAGTATGTAATTATCATGCGTTCACACAGGTTGCATGTTTCAGACATTGTGGGAGTTCCATCTCGCAGTGAAATATGAATTTAAGTATGTTGCGAATTTGAAGGCTCGGTTGTGTTTTCTTGAAGTTTGGCAGTGCATAGCGTTCATATCAAGGCAGTGCAGTGCCGTGAACCTGACAAAAATATATCCAAGCATGCACATTCTTTCATGGAGAGAGGATGTTTTATGCTTACTCTGGTTTTAGCACTGCAGAGGTCCACATTTGAGGTGTAGAATGACTCAAAATCTAGAAAATGGACCCGAGCCACTGCGTGCCACGAAAAATAGCGCGCAGTTTTTGTTTGGTGTAAAGGAACATTGTGGCCTAGATGAAAATGCACTTAGCAAAATCTGCATGAAAAAGGAACAGTCTGTTCAGCTGGGGATGAGCAAAAACATCCCCGGAGAGACACTGCGACGCTCCAAGTACATTTGCCTGAAGGATGGTCTTATCTGCCAAGACCTCCTGATAGACCATCAGGAGAAGCTTTGGATGGAGACTTTGGCCTTTGCTAGAGAAATGTCCACTTTGGCTGTAGCCGTAATGTTCTTTTGTGACCATCATATGATCATGGTGTAATTCAGTGGCACATGGCTGATGCTCAGGTGACCTTCAACATAAAATGAGATGAGCTGATGTCATCATGCGGTAGTTGGAAAACTATGCCTTTTTCCCAAAATCTAGTGAGCTGCCTTCCTGCTATACTGTTTACACAGGAAAAAAAAATACATACATATAAGTTTATATATATATATATATATATATATATAAGTCTTTATTTGATTGAAGAGTTAGACATAACTGTTCAATAAATCATTCCCCAAAAATCATTTTATTTAATTTTATTTAATTTTATTTAATTTAATTTAATTTAATTTTATTTTTTATTGATGTGTTAGACACAACTGTTCAATAAATCAGACCCCATAAATCTCATTATAAATTTATATTCATTTATTATATTTTATTAATCAGACCACATAAGTAATTTTATTTTATTTTATTGAAAAGTTAGACATAACTGTTCAATAAATCAGACCCCATAAATCTTTTTATTATTTTATTTTATTTTTATTAATCGAGTCCCTTAAGTCTTTTTGTTTTATTTTGTTTATAAATCAGACCCTAATAAATTTGATTTTATATTTTAAATCAAGCCACGTAAGTTATTTTTAAATTTAATTTTATTTTATTGGAGAGTTAGACATAAGTGATTTTATTTTATTTTATTTTGTTAGATATGTTTCATCAATTACCTTGTTTCAAAACAATTTTTAATAAAGCGATTGCAGTACTGTCAGTAATTTTGTTAGATAATAATTTTAAAAGAACAAGATTTATTTTATTTTATATTTTAAATCAAGACCCATAAGTTGTTTTATTTTATTTTATTTTATCAACAAATCAGACCCCAAAAATCTTTCTTTTATTGTATTTTATTTTATAAATCCGACCCCATTAACCTTTATTTTATTTGATTATTTTTATTTTATTTTATAAATCAGACCCATAAATCAAGCCCCAGAAGTGATTTTATTTTATTTTATTTTTTTATTATTGTAGAAATCTGACCACATAAGTCTTTATTTTTAATTTAATGTAATTATATTTTAAATCAAGCCCCGTAAGTGATTTTATTTTATTTTAGAAATCTGACCGCATGAGTCTTTATTTTTTTTTATTTTATTTTATTTAAGAGTTAGCATTTTTTTCTTATCATTTACATTGTTTCAAACCAATTTTTAATAAAGTAACTGCTATACTGCCAGCAAAATATATTAAAGACTAATCATTTTAAAAGAACAAGATCATTATTTCATTCTACGAGTCATTCAGTGTTCCCATTTGTGATGTGGGCCCTGTCTGCAGGTCAACTCAGTGGTGCACATCCATTCACATATACACTGTCACATCTCAATGAATGGTTACACTGCATAATATCACCCTGGCTACTGGTCTGGACTGACAACCAGTTCAAAAGGCCTTCTTTATTAATCGCAGAACGAGTTTTATAGAGCAGACCAGATTCAAACACACCAAAGTGCCTGAAGCCATCGAGGCATTAGTAATCCTTCAGTAAACAACCCGTGCAGGTTGTCAGAATGCTCAATGATCCGTTACAGATAGTGTGTGACTTCTCTGTTTGCTCCTCTGGTTACTGTGGTTTTGAGTATAGAAGTGTTTAAAAAAAAGATGAAATTGCAGTTAAGTCTACATTCTACAACTGTTGCCTTTTTTTTTTTTTTACAGATTAGACCTCGTCCATCCATATAAATCATGAAGTACAACCACATTATGTTCTGATATGTTCTGATCATCTTTGTGAATTTGTTTGCAAACTTTTGCATGGATAATTCCCTATCTGTCAATCATATGGTGAGACATAATCCAGAAAGACAGATGTGTGTTGTCATGAAGGATTTTGTAAATTGGCATCCAGCGTTAATCTCCACCTGGGTTTTGTGTCGGTCACAGCTCTCTATGAGCCGTTCTCATTACAGTGATGAGAGGAAGGTAATGGCCATCTGAAGCCCTCCAGCGGTGCGACACTTCTGTCTGTGAGAATATGAGAGTCTGCCAACATCTCACGTTCGGCGCTGCTGGAGGGAGCCGTCTGCATGATAAATATAGCGTCTGGCAGCATCCCGGCCAATCAATCAGTCAGTGGAACAGTAGCTGTTTAGAACCGTGATTAACTCTCACACTGTTGCGTTGGGTTGTGATTTTCCCCAGGGACTTGTATGGCTATAGTTGGGCCAGAAACAAACACATTTATTTTCACTCTATTCTTATTGCTCCGCAATAACAACATTTAACCGAAAACTGACTCTATGGCATTTTGAGCTATAGTTTGCTGTTGCACCCCTTGTTGCAGCTTTGACAATGTAGCATGTATATGCATTCTGTGATGAATTGAGTCCTAAAACATTTGAATGGATCATAATTTTTGGAGAATTTTTGAGGGTTTGTTCTTTGTCTGTTTTCTATGTTAGCAGTTGTTACTTGTAACTAAAACTTTTAAGGTTTTTTTTTTTTTTTTTTAATTAAAATAAAGCTAAAATTAAATATATATTTGATAAAATAAATATAAAATAAAATAAAAATAAATATTTGATGAGAAACTTAAAAATTAGTAATGTTGTCTTAGCAGCTAACTGAAATAAAATACATTTAAGTAAATGAAAACAAAATAAAACAAAAATTAATTAAAACTACATAGAAATGTTTTACACTAATGCACATAAAATATGAAAACTGAAAATGTAAAGCTAAAAGCTAATTAAAAATAACAATAAATGCTATAATGGCAGTAACTATTACTAAAATAATGTTAAGATAAATCATAAAAATTTACATTATTAAAAAAAATGAATAATGTTAACAGTGTTTTTTAATGAATTGAAATAATGATTTCATATGTGATTTATTTGTTATTTGTGGGTGTAAATGGGAGTTCACAGCTATAAATAGTGCAGTGATGAACTATACTGATACTTCTCTTTCTCCCAAAAAATCAATCAGTCCCAGTTGTTTCAGGATCTAAGATTACCAGATTACAGACGGATTGATGTGGCACGGCTGTATTTGAGCAGAAAGGGCTTCTGGACAGGGCTGTTTTTCTAAAAGGCTAATTGTAGTAATTGAAGAACATGTTGTCAGAGCTCATTGATTTCCGTCACATGTTTCTGTGGCTGTAATTGCATTGATGATGAAGAAGAGCAGACCTATGGCCGCACGTGTATCATTTAAACACATTTATAATCATTACGATTTCATTAGGATCCTTTGTCCAGGAAGTCATTTGTCTTTTCGCTTCACGGTTCGCTCACAGCCGCTCACAGATGCTAATTTAATCTTTTTACACGTGTCCTCATTTTTTTGTCATGCTGAAAGAAAAATAGACCAGTCTGTGTGATATATAGAGCAGCGTGCATTTCAGTGTGAGTGAGTGAACTTAACAAATCAAACTCAATGTCATTTCACTGTATGCTTCATGCGTGAGATGTTCCTATCAGTTAGGAAGAAATAGGTGAACTGGTGTGAGTTTTTATGCTTTTTTAGGAACAGTTTGTGGGAAGTGTGAGAGCTATGACTCTTAAATGAATCACAGTGAGCTGCTAGACAGCTCAGGTTTATTCAAGATGATGAGGGAAGCAGCTGTAAATGCATTTTCAGCATGGACAATTATTATTATTATTTTTGTACCTGTGCATACTGTCTATTTTTAATGCTTATTATTTCATAAATATTACTTATGTGTAGCAACATTGCTTCCTATGCGGCACTCTCCTGATAACATTTGTTTAATTAGTAATTTCACTGAAATATACAACATAGAAATCTATAAATCGGTCTATTTTCTGTTTAGTTTTGTGTTTATTGTTATTCTTGAATGTCAGTCATATGTGGTAGTTTTGCTGGCCTGATTCTGAGTCAGAGTAAGTACTGTTTTTTGCATACTGTGTAATAAACATCAAATACTGCACACTATTTTTATATTTAATATGTTGTATTATTAAAATTAGTAAATGTTTTAAACAATAGTATGCTACAATGTGACATGATTTCACTATGCTGCATTTTTCATTTAGGTAGTACAACCATACAGTTTTTATCTAAAACAATTTTTTTTTTTTTTGGTATTTTTAAGTAAGTTATATACTGAGCATTTTGGCAAACTTATTTTGTCATCCAGGTATTACATGCATACAGAAAAAAAAATATTATCTTCATAATGATTTTATGATTATGATTGTTTTTATTGTATTTGGTCTTTTTTATTATTTTGTATTATTTGTAAAAAAAAAAAAAAAAATGGTTGGGTTCTCAAACTGCTCATAATGTGAGGCATTAAATATAACCATAACAAAATAAAACAATAAATAATAGTAATAATAGTTTTATTGCACTTTTAGTTAACATTTTTTTATTTAAAAAATTAGCAAAATAAATTGTGATAATAATATCATATTTAAAATACAATTATTTTATAGTACACTTAAAAATACAATGCTAATACCTTTATATGTATACATTTTTATTTATTTATTTATTTTTTTACTTATTTTTTTTTTCAAACTAACTTTTGTAATTATGATATATATATATATATATATATATATATATATATATATATTAATTGCATTTGGTCTTTTTTTATTATTATGTATTATTTGGAGTTAAAAGAAAATGCACATAGTGTGAGCCATTAAATATAACTATAAAAAATAAAACAATAAATAATAGTAACAATAGTTTATTGCACTTTATTTAGTTTTTTTTTTATTTTAAAAAGTTAACAAAATAAATTTATAATACTACTATTTTAAAATAAAAAAAAATGTGTAAAATAAAAATACTATTATTTTATAGTACACTTAAAAAAATACAATGCTAATACTACGTTTTGTTCTTTATTTATTTATTTATTTTTTACTTTTTTTATGTGAATTTTCAACATTTTCTAACGTTAAATAAGCAGGCTTTCATTTTAGCGGGTTGCAATCAAGTATATTTCGTTCTGAAACCCGGCAGCGCAGTGTTACAGTTAGTTGATCTCAGACAGTGATCGTGCGTTAACAGCTGTCAACTGTGTCGGTGTGCAAATAAGCAGTCTTATTTACACAGCACTTTTTTTTATCGCCACTTATGTACACTTCTGTCAATATCCAAGACATTTGAACTGAAAAACAACATAAAAGCACTGATTAAAATAGAATTTTTGCAGTGTGTGTGGACAGTGCCAGATTTTTATTTTAGCTTTTAGTTTTTAACTAGTAGTTTTTGTGTTGTTTTCTTTTGCTTTTAAGGTCCAAAGGCCTTGCAAGCCTTATTTTTCACTCTCTGTTTGATTTCATTGACATTAATATTAGTGTTGGAACTAGCAATGGCTGTTTAACATTGTAGACAGACGATCTGTTGGTAGTTGGATATATCTTTTTCTTCATTTTACTCAGTTTACTTATTGTTAGACGACTAAAACTTAACACCTAGAATATAAGGCCCATCCCAAAACTTTACAGTGAAGCACCCTGAGCTGATTGGAGGCCTAATCCCTTTAACCTCTGACCTGAATCTCCGTTCCCCTTCTCCCTCCACTTACCTAACTCTCTCCTTTCTCTCCTCCATCATCCATCCATCCATCCTCTACTCTTCCCCTCCGCCGCTCCTCCTCCTCCTCCTCTCTTCACGTCTCTCGTCCACGGGCCGCCACTGACAGTGAATTTACATCCAAAATGAAAACCAGGCAAATGGGAACGGCGGCCGGGGGCAACATGACCAAGAGCACCAGCATCGGCGGCGACATGTGCAGTCTGGAGAAGACCGACGGCAGCCAGTCGGACACGGCCGTGGGCCTGGTGGGAACCGTCGACAAGAAACGGCGCTCCAGCATTGGAGCCAAGATGGCGGCGGTCGTGGGGTTGAGCCGAAAGAGTCGCAGCGCCTCGCAGCTCAGCCAGACAGGTAGGAGACCTATAATGTCTGTCCGTTTCATGTTTGTCTCTAACTCAGCGTCCTTTGTTGTCTGTATTTTCTTCTCAACCCTTTAATCTGCGTGTTTTTTTTTTTTTTAATCTTGCATCAGCTCTAACAACCTAACAACTTTTATTTGAACAGCCTGTTTCTCAAAAGTGTAAATTGGGTCGGAGCAGGACCGAGGACCGCCGAATAATTGCGACCCTCTGTTTCACACCATTCTTTCTTTCTGTTGCCGTTTCTTTGAAGTGACAAAAGTGCACCAACTGTTTGCAGCTTTTTATTTCAGTCAAGTGTGCAATTAATGAATATCCAGCTGCTTAAAGTTTGAATCATTCTGTTGCATTATAATTGTTTTATATGGCATAAAGCAACATGGTATTACCATATTTTTGGACATGTACTGTGTTAATATCATGTTTTTTGACATTTCTCATTGCAGTGCTATGGTATTGTTTGACTACATAAAAATGTAATCATTTAGTACTATGGTATGTTTCAAAATACTATGATATTACTATAGTACATGTCCAAAACATGGTATTTATACATTGTCATCGTGATACCAAGTCTTTTTGTTAATGATGTACAAGGTTGAATATGTTTTTATGTTGTGGTAGAGCGTTATGATTGTTTTATTCAGTGCAAACACTAAGTAACAAGGTATTACCATGTTTTTTTGGACATGTACTATGGTAATGTCATGTTGCAGTACTGTGGTATTCTTTAACTACATGAATATGTCATGGTATGTCAAAATACTATAGTACATGTCCAACAACATGATATTTGTGTTTTATCATGGCAATACACAAATGTTTTATTGATGGTATCCATAAAGTTTGAATATTTTTGTGTTGTGGTAAAGGATTGTTTCATTATGATTGTTTTATTTGAAAAGGCCGGTTGCTGGTGCGTGGTTTTTGTTTGGTAGCTGATTTAAGGTGTTTCTTTTGCTTATAAATCTTTCATTGTTGTTACGGTGGTTGAAGCTGGTACTTTTTAGGTTCAAACCCTGGATGGAGCTGTCAATGAAGCATTGCTGTTGCACTCTTGATGATTTTTTTATTCTCAGGTGCCGCAGTCTGAAGCGTATCACACTGCAAACACATCCTCAACCCTTCTACTTGCACTCCAACATACTTCTGAAAATACCATGGTATTATTGTGGTATACATAGAAAAAATGCTTAAATCATGGCATGTTTTGGTACTATTTTTAATGTTTATTCTCTTCTCACAGTATACAGTGTATACAATAAGTACCATGGTATTACCTCATTTTTGGACATGTACTATATACTTGGAAATAGTGTCATATACTTTGTAATACCTTGGTCTACAATGTAAATTCCATGCTGTATGAATATGATCATGCAGTATCAGGATGTATATGAAAATACCATAGTATTACTATAGTACATGTCCAGAAAAGCATGTTTTTTCTAACATTTACCATTTTACTGTACATTTTTTTTGTAAATACTGTGGCGTTCTGTGAAGCACCTTGGATTACTGTGCAAAAATCATATATTATAAAGCAAATTAATATTTTTATGTCAGTGGTGCATTAAATTGATCTAAAATGACAAGTTATAATACGTTTCAAATAAATTCTGTTCTTTTGAAGTTTCTATTCATCAAATAAAATAATATAATTAGTAGTAATTTTAATAATTAAAAATATTATTATTATTATATTTAAAAACTTAACTTTAATGTTTCTGTTTTTTAATGTTGGTAATAAGAAGTGTAATATTAATTACCACAGCTGTTTTTAATAATAATTGATGGTGATAGTAATAATAATACATACACTACAGTCAAAAGTTTTTGAATAGTGATTTTTAATGTTTTTTAAGTAAGTCTCTTCTCCACTGTAAAATATTTTTTGCTATTTAAAATAACTCTTTTCTATTGGAATCTATTTTAAAATGTAATTTATTCTTGAGGTCAAATCTAAATTTTTAACATCATTACTCCAATCTTTAGTGCCACATGATCCTTCAGAAATCATTCTAATATGCTGATTTGCTGTTCAAGAAACATTTTTTTTCTTCTTCTTCTTCTTCTTATTATTATTATCAATATTTAAAACTATTTTTTTCAGGATTCTTTGATGAATAGAAAGATCTAAAGATCAGCATTTATCTGAAATAAAAATCTTCCATTCAAAAACTGACTACAGTCAGTATTATTTATTTATTTTTTGATTATAGAAATTAATAATTTTATTTAGCAAAGATGCTTTAAATTGATCAAAAGTGATGATAAAGACATTTATAATGTTTGAAATGATTTCTATTTCATATAAATACTTTCTGTTGATCAAAGAAACAAAAAAATCCTGCTCAGCTGTTTTCATAATAATAATAATAATAAATGTTTTTTGAGCAGCAAATCAGAATATTAGAATGATTTCTGTAGGATCATGTGACTGGAGTAATCGTGCAAAAAATCAGCTTTGAAATCACAGGAATAAATTACATTTTAAAAATTGTTCAAATAAATAAAATATTACTGTTTTTGCTGTACTTCGAATCAAATAAATGCAGGCTTGGTGAGCAGAAGAGACTTCTTTAAAACACACTAAAAATATTTTGACTGGTAGTGTATTTCTTGAGCAGCAAATCAGCATATTAGAATGATTTAATAACTGGAGTAATGATGCTGAAAATTCAGCTTTGTCATTACAAGAATCAATTACATTTTAATATACATTCAAATTGAAAACAGTTATTTGAATTTGTAATAATATTTCACAGTAATACTGTTTTTAATTAATAATTGCAATAATTGCAGCTTTGGTGAGCATAAGGGACTTAAAAAAAAAACATAAAAAATTCTACCAGCTGCAGTAGTTAAGCAGTAGTTGTAGTAGCTTGGATTACCTGTTATTTAAATAGCATGTAATATGATGATAAATTAGTAATGTGGTACTGGGCATTATAGTATTGATATCTGACACAATGATATCACTACAAGACTTTGTTTTTTGGGGGGGAATACATTATTAATTCTCATTTGAAAAAAACTGCAAATATAGTTCTCAGGCACCTCCTTAGTTCTTTTACATATTACTGATTTCTCTTTACATCGCTCTGTGAGCTCTAGTTATGATTCACATCATCTCTGCAAAGCCTTTGTTTTCCCCCATAGTCTGTCTGTCTCGAGTTTCCATGGTTTGCTGTAATTGATGAGTGTGAGAGAGCGTTTTTTTCCCATGTGGGCACGTTTATCTCATTTGTTGGAGTCAATGGGCGACTGATAAAAACACTCTTTTGAAAATGTCACTCTGTTTATCCTGAGGTCAGTGGATTTCTTTGCTGTCTGTAGCCCACTTTACCCTCTAATCACCTCATTGGCTAGCACTGGCTGGCTCGGGTCTGAATGGTGGCGTGCAGGTAGATCACATGCCCGAAGAAACGAACACAGCCCTTCAGATGGCTCGTGCTCAGCCTGCACATGGCAGGTGGTCGGCAGTGTGTTTTTAATAAGTTGGGCTGGTTGCCAGGGGCCGTGGCACTTTGTCATGTCTCGTGGGGTGTGTTGTGTCTTCTGCTTGTCTGTGATGTCTTTGAGCATCCTTCCATTAACAGTCTTTGCTCGCAAAAAGAAAAAGATGATGAAAACACAGACCACAGTTGGTCTTTTTTATCTGGAAGAAATTTGGCAACCTAGTATGCATTTAGTTCTTGCATAAAGCTAATGTTCAAATAAATTCATACAGAAAATTGGAATAGCGTTTTTTAAAGAACTGTGGGACTTCCATCCACTGTATTCAAGAGAACAAAATTGAAAATGGTCACTTTCAGGGAAACTGGTGCAAAATAAAAATGGAAATGAATGTTGAATCCAATGGGTAAAGTCACTTTTTTTTAATTAAATGTAATTCATTTATTATTTGTTAGACATTGTTTCCAGATGTAGTATTTATTAATGATTAAAATGAATTGGCTTTTATTTGTATATTTTATTTTTATAATTTCAGTTTTCATTTTAATCTTAGTACTTTAATTTCAGTTTGTAGCAAAGTTGAAGTTGACAACAATTTTTAATAACATAATTTTTAACAATAATAACAGCATTTGAAATGCTGTAATTTATATTGTTCTGATATTTTTTTTTTTTTTTATCAAATGTAGTTTATTGATTGTTTGCTGGCAATCATTCACAGATGTAGTATTTATTAATATATTTTTGTTAATAAAATACAATTTTTTATTAGTTTTAGTTTTTTTTATATTTCTGTTTAGCAAGATTTTTTTATTTTCAATTTAGTTTTAGTAAATTAAAAAGTAAAACTTTTTTCTGTTAACATCCAAGGCAACTTTTCTCATTTCCATTTGTTTTTAAGCTAAAGTTATAAAAAATATTTTATTTTTATTTTATTTTATTGTATTAATATGTAACAATAGTGCAGTAAATTGATTAAAGTTGACATAATTGTTTGTAACAATAGATGATTCTTGGCTGTTTCAAATAAATGCTGTTTTTTTTTTTCTGTTTATCAAAGAATCCTGAAAAATCCTGCAAAGAATCCTGTATCACCTTTTTTCACAATTTGTTTTTATTAAATGCAATTTATTGTTTGTTATACATTGTTTCCATATGTATTTATTATGTATGTATAGTATTTATTATTAATATAATTGGCTTTTTTATATTTTATTTTTATATTTTCAGTTTTCATTTTAATCTTAGTTTTAGTCATTTTGATACTTTTATTTTATTTATTTATTTTTTTATTATTTCAGCTTGTATGCTGGCAATCATTGACAGATGTAGTATTCATTAATATTTTAATGTTTATTATTAAACTTTTATTTTAATTTTAGTAATTTTGTAATGCACTTTTGTCATTTTTATTAGTTTATTTAATTTCATTTTATTGTATTTATTATTTTATTTTATTTCAGCTTTATTTCAATTAACAAAAACAGTTTTAATAATGTTAGTGTCAGTTTTAGTAAACAATAATAATACTGCATCAGAGCATTGTTTACTGTACGATGATATTGTTCGATCATGACTTAAGTTCGATCATGACTTAAAGTCACGTGACATTTTTGATGCTTAATGAGTTATGTATACGGTAAATGTTTGTCTGATAGATAGATAGATAGATAGATAGATAGATAGATAGATAAATAGATAGATATGCATATGTCATAAATTTATATAACATCTTTATGTAGCTAATGACAAATATAAGAGACAAAACAGACCATGCAGATTTTCTTCCGTTTTGGAGTACAACTGAGAATTTCAACCAACTGTGTGAGATATGGGTGTTCATATTAAGGTCTGGTGTGCTGTTTTATTTGGTGCTTTAGAGAGCCTCCTGTTCAGTGTCACGCTCAATACAGCGGCACGCTTTCACCGACTGCAGGAAATCGGCTCTGGCTGAGATGTGCAGCTCTGAACAACAACACCGGCTCATGAGATGTGAATCATAGAGCATATAAATTTTTCAGGCAGAGCTTTTAGGTGGCGTGCACATGCAGGCGTTTGAAATCCCTGGCTTGTTTCTCAAAGCCGAGTCCGACTCTCCGGCTGCTTCCTACTCCACTTTGTTGAGCTTAATTGAGAGAGCCTGACAGTATCCTAGAGAGGGCATACTGCACAGATACACATTTCAAAAAGAGGTTATTCTAGGCCTTCACTAAATAAAAAGATGGGTTTGTGTGTTTGAAATGCGCTTACACTGGACTGCTGAAGATCTCTTGAGACTGTTGTCCTCAATGTCTAGTTCACTTTTTTTTTTTTTTTTTTTTTGTTTTTTTTTCCACTATGACTTATTTTATGGTGCATGCAGATTTAGGCTCACTGTAGAAAATGCATGTGTGCATTTTTATCTGGAGTTATACTATTTTTGCTAATGCCCATAGTTTATTAATGCATTCAGGTTTGCAGTTATTTTTATTTTATTTTATTTTATTTTATTTTATTTTATTTTATTATTTTTATTTATGTTTTGAGGGGGCACCAGGGTCAATCTGTGTTACATGGTGCCCAAGATTACTGGAAAGAAATTAATACTTCAGCAATGGTGAATGCAATCGTAAATACCTTTTTCACATTTTTTTTTGTTTATTAAATGTAATTCATTTATTTCTTATTAGACATTGTTTCCATATGTATTATTAATTTGCATTATTAATAGAAATTTGCTTTTTTAAATTTTTTAATAATAAGAGTTATTAATATGAATTGCCTTTTATTTTTAGATTTTATTTTTATATTTTCAGTTTTCATTTTAATCTTAGTTTTAGTCATTGTAATCGTTTTTATTTTTATTTTAGTTCGTGCAAAGGCAACTTTTCAATTTTTTTATTTATTTCTGTATTTATATTGTATTTTGTCTATATATTTATATTGTTTTTTTATTTTATTTCAGTTAATGAAAAATATATTTATTTATTAAATGTAACGTATTTCTTGTTTGCTGGCAGTTGTTGACTATATTAATATTTTAACTTGTATTATTTAGCTTTTATTTTTTGTTTTTATTTAAATTTTAGTTTTAGTAATTTTGTAATGTGCTTTTGTCATTTTTATTAGTATTAGTTTTTTTTTTATTTATTTATATTTAGCAAGAAGTATTTATTTATTTTAAGTTTAGTTGTAGTAATTTTAGTACTTCAACTTAAAATGTTTTCAGTTAGTTGCCATTTAAGGCATTTTTTCTTATTTCCATTTCCATTCCATTACCAAGTTTCTCATCTAATTTCAGAATAATAATCAGCATAAATGTTTTTGACATTGATAACAATAATAAATATTTCTTGAGGAGCAAATCAGCATATTAGAATGATTGAAAGATTGTGACACTTAAGACTTAAAATTCAGCTTTGACTTCACATAAATTACATTTTAAAATATATTCAAAAAGAAAAGTTATTTTAAATTGTAATATTTCACGATAGTATTACATAAGAGCAAACCTCTTGAGCATAACAGGCTTCTTTCTTCTTCAAAAAAACAAAAAACCTCACCCGACCTCAAACTTTTCAACGACAGTCTATATATAAATTATTTTGTCTAACTGTCCAGTTAAAATATCTAAAAATCCTTACAACAGTCACTGTTGATTTAATGCTGACTTAATAGTTTGTCTGTAATGGTGCTGTGCAGTGACATTCACATTAGTTCTAGGTGTTTTGCGTCATAGCTGTTCCTGTTTTAGTGTATTTCAGTGTATCAGCATCCATGTCCATTTAGTATTTACATGGAATATTTTGCGCCCGTATTCCAGGTTACTGTATCTCAGCACTGTGAGTGTCCGTGAGAGACCGCTGGAGTCCTGCGGACCTCTCTAATTAATCTTTGATGACAAGTTCTGCAGGAGAGAGCTTCATGGAGCTGAAGCCTCACGGTTTTATTCATGACCAAGCTGAATCATCGCACTGATTTATGGTGCCCGATTGTTCCTCTCGGCGTTTAGGAGGCCTGAATTCTCTTGTAATTATACCCAGTGCTCCATGGAGAACCATCTCGCGTCTAACCTCTGCTGATCTTCCCCTGCCTCCAGATCTGTGTCAGCAGAGAGGCCAGAGCTGCAAATGCAGATAAAAACACCTGATGTTCAGTGCTCTCTGCAGATTTTTAAATGCTCACCCTGACAAAACACAAGACTGTTTTTGCTCAGAGATGGCCCTTTTAAGGCTCAAGAGTTCTTAGTAGGGCTGCCTGATAATTGTTAAATTGATCATCTCAAAACCTATTATTGTCATGTTGTAAAATCAAGAGAACGTCAGTTTGCATGGTTTATATTCATTATGTAAATAAACTAACGAACTCTTTACTTGAAATCTGATATAAGCTTTTTTCAAAAGATGAAGCAGTGAACTTTCTAGTATTAACTCTAAATATTCAGAATTATGTATGTAATATAATTATGTAATATAAGTCTCAGGTGTCCCCAGAATGTGTCTGTGAAGTTTCAGCTCAAAATACCCCACAGATCATTTATTACATCATTTTGAAAATGCCTATATTGAGTGGAAGCAGAAACACACTGTTTTCATGCATGCAAATGAGCTGCTGCACCCCACCCCCTTTTCCAGAATAGAGCTGTCTCTTTACAGCTCATACCTCAGCTACTCTGAGAAAAAACAAACAAACAAACAAACATTTGTTTGGTTTTGATTATCATGTCTATCGCACTGCAATTATGCGTTTTAAACCATATTCGTTTAAACTTCTGATGTATGGTTTGTCTAAGCACACATCCGAAGCGAATGCACAGAAAGTGGCTACCACACGGCACATGAGTACTAAACTAAGTTCTCTTTAGAACTTTAGATCTTTATTTTTCTTTGCTGTGGATCTCATATCCACAGCTTGAGCATCTCTCTCTCTGCAGTGTTATAATTGGTTTTTAAAAATCACATGGCATATGAGTACTAAACGAAGTTCTCTTTCATGTCATGTTGCGCTTAAACTGTCAAATGCACACAAGTTTATGTTAAAAACACAAATGAGTTACAAAATCAGTTGGTTTTGTCTTTGAAGGTAAACAGGTGGGAAAGAAATTGCATGTTTATGTTAGTTCTGTGTGGCAGCAGCGTAATATACAGTAAACAAGTTAATAAATCTACTGCTTTTGTCTCCTCTGAGGCTGGGGCTCTAAACTGTGTTCTGTGCTCGTCTGTGCAGTGCCGTGGGTGGAAATATGCAGATTGAGGGGCAGTAATATTATAATAAGATCCTCTTCCTACGTCACGGTAGAAGCAAAATCTAAGTGGCTTGTTTTATTCACAGCTTGCATAGAAAGGCTTACCAAAAAAAATGACTGGGTTGTTCTTTTTCATGTTTTCTGGGATGGTAGATGCACCGGGGACCTGATTATAGCACTTAAACACAGAAAAAGTCAGATTTTCATGATATGTCGCCTTCAAGACATCTCTCTCTCTGCAGTATTATAATAGATTTCAAAAAACACACGGCATGTGAGTACTAAACTAAGTTTTCTTTCATGTCATATTGTGCTTAAACAGTCAAATGCAAGTAAGTTTATGTTAAAAACACAAATGAGTTACAAATTCAGTCGGTTTTGTCTTTGAAGGTAAACAGGTGGGAAAGAAATTGCATGTTTATGTTAGTTCTGTATGGCAGCAGCGTAATATACAGTAAACAAATCAATAAATCCACTGCTTTTGTCTCCTCAGAGGCTGGGACTCTAAATTGTGTTCTGTGCTCGTCTGTGCAGTGCAATGGGTGGAAATATGCATATTAAGGGGCGGTAATATTATAATAAGATCCTCTTCCTACGTCACGGTGGAAGCGAAATCTGAGTGGCTCAAAAAAAAAAACCCAGAAAATGTCACATTTTCTGGGTTGGTAGATGCACCGAGTACCTGATTATAGCACTTGAACATGGAAAAAGTCAAATTTTCATGATATGTCACCTTTAAGAAAAGTTTGAAATGACTTTATGAAAATATCGAAATCTGACTTTCAATTGCTAGCAGCTTTTGTTAAATTTGAGCATCAGATTTAAACAAAAACCTCTATTTTGTTTTGCTGTTTAGAAGAAACAATTGAGATATTGAGAGTCTCTCATTTTTCTTTCCTGTGGGAAGATACTAAAGTACTAAAGATCTCACATCCACAGCCTGAGCATCCCTCTCTCTCTCTCTCTCTCTCTCTTTCTCTCTCTCTGCAGTGTTATAATAGATTTTCAAAAATCCCACAGGCTCCTAATGCATCCTGGGAAAGTTGAAACCGCTGATGTGCCCATCAGTGTTATCGATGTAATCTTATCCATGTGCCCTCAGCCTTCACTTTCGAGTTCGACCAATTCGACCATTCTCATGGAGGGCTCATATGCTGCAGGAGCGAGACTCGTCCGAATATTTCCCGGACTAGGAAGTGTTTTTTCACTCTAGGTGCCACTGAGGCTAGCACAAGCTATAGAATCTCTTATTAAGTATACAATAAAATAACTTGCACTCTTAAAAAAATAAAGGAACTTCTGTTGCATCATTATGAAAACATCCTATGCTTTATTTTTAAGAGTGTAAATTAAGAATTTGAAAATTCCAAGGTTTTTGCATGAGAAAGCCTTTTTGTGAATTAATCTGGTTGTCCATGTGCAGAGGGTGTTGGGTGTTTTATTGCTGCATGTGTTGGGCTTCATTTTATACTGAAGGTGTTTGATTTTTATTGTCCAAACACATACACGTGCCATTTAAAAATAATTTCTTTTAATTACTGCCAACCTCTTGTCATTTTTTTTATAGATGATTTTCCATGCTGTATGTTTATCTTCAGATTAATGCTGTGTGTTAATTTGCAAACAGTGTGGTTTGGGAAACAGACAGTTTTGTGCCCACTTGAAAAGCTTCATTGAGTGGCTCTTAAAAACCTTTCCTTAGAAATGAGTTTGAGGCAGAGCAGAAGGGACATGAGATGAGTAGACGGCGTGCACTCGGCACGGGCAGATGGCGGGTAATGCGGCGTCGCAGGGGACGGACCCGTCTTGGCGGCCTGCTTGTTTAACTGAACCAGATTAGGATGGCAGATACACACTACTCTGCTTCCTATGAATACAGTACACTTTGGTGTCGCAGTTTTTAAAAACATTTGGTAACTTTAAAGCCGCATTTTTGTGTCTTGACAAAAGTTGTTAATAAACTATTGTCTAAGATAAAATTAAAAATAGTATCTGCCCTTTAAATGGTGAATTCTGGCCTGTCCTATTTTATTTTATTTTATTTTATTTTATTTTATTTTATTTTATTTTATTTTATTTTATTTTATTTTATTTTATTTTATTTTATTTTTAAGTTAATTGTAGTTTTTTATGCTTGATTTTTTTTTTTAGTTCAAACTGATTTAAAATACATGTGAAAAAAATCGCATTAAATTTACTTGCCCATCTGAAGTGACCTGGCTAACAACCTGATTATGTGTTTATATTGATGAATTGTCTAAGATAAAATTAAACTAGTATGTTTGTTTGCAAACTGCTAGTATCTGCCCTTTAAATGGTGAATTCTGGCCTGTCCTATTTTATTTATAATTTGTCTTTTATTTTAATTTTTTATTATATTTAATTTTTTTTTATTTTATTATTATTATTATTTTTTTTTTTTTTTTAAGTTTTTTTAAGCTTAATTATTTTTTTTAAATCAACGCTTAGTTCAAACTGATGTAAAATGGCCTGTCCTATTTTTTTCTATCTATTATTTTGTTTTATTTTATTTTATTTTTTTTTTTTTATTAATTGTAGTTTTTTAGTTGTTTATATTGATGATATATATACTGTAGCTTTGTTACTATTTTAATGATAAAATTATTTATTTATTTATTTATTGGTTGACATACAAATGCCTCAGCTAATCACAACACAAGGAACGGCCCAAAATATTAAAGTACCTCTACCTTTTCTTTGTGGAACCTCTAAAACAAAGATAGTTTTAGGCGTAAAGCTGAAATTAAAGGATTAGTTCATCTTATAGTTTCAATTGTCATCATTTACTCACTCATTTTAGGTATTTTAATAATAATTTTATTATTAATGAGAATGTTAAAATAAATAAATAAATAAATAGGATAAGTAATAATAAAAAATATTTTATTTTATTTATTTAATTATTTTTTTATTATGATTTTTAGAGATGTAGCAATTCACTCAACTCACAAGGCTTTACAATACTGATTTCACAGTACGATTTTCTCACAAATTATGCTACAGAAAACATCTGCACAGAGCAAAAACTACACGGATTGAATGAAAATGCACATTCACTCTCTGACAGCAGGTGGCGCTTATGGAACAGCAGCGATACAGCGTTTCCTTTGTTACCGCTGTAAACAAAGCAGCACTGAGCTTATAAACTACTTTAATATGCATTATACAGAGGCAAGATAAAAAGAAAATACCATCTTTTCTAAATACAGTCAGTTCCCCTAATGCATACATTCATCGCCACGTATTTATAGCTATTTTCAACCGGCTCATAGTGTATTGTTAAAAATACTATATTTTCCCAGTGTATTATATTTATGTAACACACTGGGACCTAGCAGACCTCTGGCGCTGTTGAGAGCAACGCTCACATGCAAAGTTGTCTTCACACAAGTGTGTTTGCAAATTGTAAGTAACATGAGGTTAAACAGACAGAGGGTTCAGACAGACAAGTTTCAGCTTGTAACTTTTGGAGCTTGTCCCAGGAAAGGTTACGCGGAACTTGACACGATCAGAATTGTTCAGACTGACCTGACGTAACAGCATATGAAACTCATCGTCTGCTAGAACAAACATTCTGTACTCTTAATGAACATCACATCAGCTTCTTATTGCCACACTTAAGAAATTTGTTTCCATATAATCACATGCCTCTGACATTCACAGATTTAAAACTGCTGGATGCCATTTCCGATGCTGAATACCTTGTTCTATTTATTTGCAAAGTAAATAATTTATTGATCAGTTTCCTAAAGAAACTAAATAATGTGGTATTTTAAAATACTTCTAATTTGAGCCAGACCTTAGCATTAGACATAAAGCTGACCTTTAAGGAAAAGTTCATCTAATAGTTTCAATTGCCATCATTTATTCACTCATATTTATTATTTTATTTTATTTCATTTTTTTTAAATGTATTTTTTTTTTTATTTGTATATTTTGTAATATTTTGTAGCTTTGTTGTACAATTGTACAATTGTTAATTTAATTAATTAATTTATTTTATTTTTATTTATTATTGTTATTTTTTTTAATTATTGGTTGCCTCAACTAATCAGAACACAATTTTACACATATATATATATATATATATATATTAGTTTTAATATTTATATTGTCTAATATTTGGTAGGTTTATTATTATTTTATTTTATTTATTGTAGCTTATTTTATTTTATTAATTTATTTTTGTTTTTCAAAAGCATTTTTTAGTTTTTTATATATATATATGTATATATATAATATAGCTTTTTTATGTAGCTTTTTTACTATTTTTATTTATTTATTATTGGTTGAAATACATCAACTAATCAGAACACAGGGGACAGCCCCCAAAATACCACAGTAACACACTTATATTTTTGGGTTAATTTTCCCAAACATTTTGGTACGTGGTACATTTAAAATATTTTTATTGGTTGACATACACATCTCAATAAATATATTTTTATATATATTTATTATATTTTATATATTTTCATATACACTAAACATACACTAATCAGAACACAAGGAACAGCCCAAAATATTACAGTATAGTCTTATCAGTAAATGAGTCATGCCCTCATTTACTGATAAGAATCCACCTACATAATTATTGTAAGTGTTGAACACAGACACTGAACATGATCTAATTAAGTAAATTGTCCTAAATTGCCATTAACTGCATTAGACATTTAGTACTCCCACAAGGTAATAAGTTTAATTTTGCGGAAGGCATGTATGGTGAATTGTGGCTGTAGAAAGTAGCACATGAGTATCTTCCGCTGTGACAAACCCAGTTACCTGACACAAAACAGAGCAAGTCACATTCTTTGTAGCCATGGAGATCTGTGCAAACGGCAGCTTTTCCTCTGATCCGATTTTCCACGGCCCCCTCTCACCCCCGAACTAGATGTTATGCAAATGAATGGCTCTCAGAATGTGGAATGTCGCCCGGCCGTGTTCCGTCGATCTTGGAAATGAGCAAAACTATGTGGAGATGAAGCGGTAATTCATCTTATTCTGAGCTCTGATCTCAGCGCTGTACTATGGCTTGAGGAGGATGTAATTGGTCTCAGTGGGGTTTTGCGAGTATGTGTGGCCGCAGATAAGCCGGCTCAGTTCTCTTGTAGATCTTGTCTGGTGGATGCGCTGGATACGCACATTGTCACGTTTCTTCTGCGGACATCATGTTCGCCAAACCATAAATTTAGTGTTTGGAGAAGAAGTTTTATTCAGACTTGGCCTTTTAAGAACTTCTTCAAAAGCAAATGCTGTTCTAAATCTGGGATCAGGTTGAGTTATTTAAAAAGAGGCCACTATTTTAATGTTTGAGTTCCGAGTTTTGAATTTTATTTGACACAAAAAAATGAAGAAAAAAAACCCACTTACAACCCATTTGTCAAGGATAACACAAAGTTATAAAAACATTTCCTTTCCAGTCCTAAAATTACAATACAAAAAAATAACTAAAACAGTTTGAAAATGTTTTCGCTGCTTGAAATAAAGCTGAAATAAAATATAAAAAGAAAAAAAATAGAAATGTTGCCTTAGATTAAGTTAAAGTACTAAAATTACTGAAATTAAAACAAAAAAAGAAAAAAAAATAGAATTAAAAAATCTAATAAAAATTCACATAAAATTACTAAAATATATTAAAATATATTATACTAAATAAAATATAGTTATACTAAAATAACATTAAAACTGAAAATATAAACTAAAACCTAAAACCATTAATAAATACTGTATTAATATGTTAACTTACATTTTCAATTTCAGAATGCTTGTGTATTGAGTCTTTATTGGCTTGCTTATGTTGCCTTAGATTGTTGAATTACTAAAATTACTGAAATTGAAACATTTTTTTAAAAATCTAGTAAAAATTCCAAAGCACATAAAATTACTAAAATATAAATTAACATTAAAACTGAAAATATAAAATAAAAGCTAATTCAAAACATTAATAAATACTTTAATAATCCATAAACTTGCATAAACCTTCAATTTCAGCATGCAAAACTTATACTGTATATTAAGTGTTTATTAGCTTACTTGCTTGTGTTGCCTTACATTGTACTAAAATTACTGAAATTAAAGCAGAAAAAAAAAAAATAAATAAATAAAATGAATAAAACTGAAAATATAAAAAAGCACATAAAATTACTAAAATATAAATTAACATTAAAAATGAAAATATTAAAATAAAAGCTAATTCAAAACATTAATAAATACTGTAATAATACGTACACTTACATAAACTTTCAGATTCAGAATGTAAAACTTGTACTGTGTATTGGGTCTTTATTGGCTTGCTTATGTTGCCTTAGATTAAGTTAAAGGACTAAAATTACTGAAATTACAACAAAAAATGTCAATAAGAAATATATATATATATATATTTTTTTTTTTTTTTTTTTTTAAATATAGTAAAAATTCCAAAAACAAAATAAACATTAACACTACAAATATAAAAATAAAAGCTCATTAATAAAATACATTAATAAATACTGTAATAATACATAAACATCCATAAACTTTCAATTTCAGAATGCAAAACTTGTGCTGTATATTTTAAATATAGTCTTTGTTGGCTTGCTTGTTTGCTTATCTTGCCTTAGATTAAGTTAAAGTACTAAAATTACTCAAATAAAAAACAAATGTACTTTTTTTAATTAAAAAAAGAATAATTTCTTACAAATTAAATATAAACATTAAAACATTAAAAGTGAAAATATTCAAAGAAAGGCCAGTTCAAAAGATTAATAAATACTGTAATAATATATAAACTTTCAATTTCAGATTGCAAAATTTGTACTGTATATTGAGGGTTTTTTTTGTCTTAAAATTACTGAAATAAAAACTAAATAAATAAATAATAAAAAAAAAATCTAACAAATATTCCAAAAGCTCATACACTTACTAAAATATAAATTAAAATTGAAAATATAAAAATAAAACCCAATTCAAAACATTAATAAACATTTATTCTGTATATTGAGTCTTTATTGGCTTGCTTGCTTATTTATCTATTTAAGTATTTATTTTATTTTTTTGTATATGTAGCTTTCTACAACTCATGAATAGGCACATTTTCCATACTGTATGAACAAATGTAAGAACAGCAAAAATTATCAGAGAAAGGGTGATGGGAAATGTATCATAAATAGTTAAATGATCATTTCTGGTGCAAAAAGAAACCGCATATAAGCACTTTAAATGAATATAAGCACATTTGGATCTAGGAATGTGTATATGAAGTGGCTGTCATAGGAAAAATCCAAGTCATTAATAATAATGAGACCGTGCCTTCACATAGGATTAGACCACACAGTCTCATGAATAATTACGAGACGCTGCAGACTCATCGCTGACTTCAAACCCAGAAGAACTGAACAGAATAAACAGAATGGAAGTGTGTTATAGTGTTTTGTGACCCTTTACCGAACTCTCACCATGGTAACATACTTTTACCAAGAAAGAAAGAGATTTCCAGGTCTCACACAATGACAGAAGTCATTTGAGTAATCTAAAAAAAAATAAAAAATTAGTTGCGTGAATGTAATTAAGCGCGTTTTCTCTCTCTTCATAAAGCATGTGTTATTTTGGCTTTTTAAGGTCAGGTCATGATTATCGTCATGGGTTTATTTCCCTTCATTGGTTATAAAGATAAAGATAATGCATATCTGCTGGAGTGTCACCATGGTGACAGAGATGATCAGATGCTGCGCTGCTCTGCTGAATGAACCAGATTCACAAAGACACAATGTTGACACAGTTATGATCTGCCTGTGCTTTTATTAAATATACTTGGCTTTTGCAGTTTTAGCTCCTGCCATTTAAACTGACCTTTTAATGGATGTCTGTAAGCTAAATATTATATTGCAACACAGCATATTGTTGTATTTTGTGCACTTTTCAGTATCATGAAGGCCACCCTCTCTCTGCTGCTTTCTTTTAAAGTTCGCCCAAAAATGAAAAGTTGCTAAAACTTTGCTCACCTTCAGGCCTTCCAAGATGTGATTTTGTTTCTTCATTGGAACAGATTTGGAGAAACTTCCCCAATTCTCCCAACTGCGAAATTTTTTTTCTTGCAATTGCGACTTTATAGCTTTTAACTTTTTTTTATAGCTTTTTATAGCTTATAACTTTTTTTCTCACAATTTTCTAGTATATCAGAATTGCAAAAAAATTGAATTCTGACTTTTTCTTGCAATTCTGGTGTTTTTTCACACATTTCTGACTTTTTCTTACAATTGCATGACATAAACTCCCAGTTGCGAAAAAATAGTCAGAATTACGAGATAACTTTTTCTCTGAAATGCAATTTATTTTATCTTCCAATTCTTTTTTTTCTCGCAATCGTGAGTTTGTCTTGCAATTCTGACTTTTTCCTTGCTATTGCAAGTTTATATCTCACAATTCTGACCTTCGTCTCGCAATTCTGACTTTTTTTCTCACAATTTTCTAGTTTATTAGAATTGCAAAAAAAGTCAGAATTGCACGATTAAAAAATCGCATTTTGCAAATTTTTTATTTTGCCATTCTGACTTCTTCTCACAATTGTTTTTTTTCACGCATTTGACTTTTTCCTCACAATTGCATGATATAAACTCCCAATTGCAAGAAATAGTCAGAATTACAAGATAACTTTTTCTGTAAAATGCATTTTTTTTTTCCCCAATTCTGACTTTTTCTCGCAATTGTGAGTTTGTCTTGCAGTTCTGACTTTTTTCTTGCTATTGCGAGTTTATATGTCACAATTCTGACCTTCGTCTCGCAATTCTGACTTTTTTTGTCTCGCAATTTTCTAGTTTATCAGAATTGCAAAAAAAGTAAGAATTGCACGAATAAAAAAATTACATTTTGCTAATTTTTTATTTTGCTGTTCTGACTTTTTCTCACAATTGTTTTTTTTTTTCACACATTTGATTTTTTTCTCACAATTGCATGATATAAACTCCCAATTGTGAGAAATAGTCAGAATTTAGAAAAGAAAAACTTTTTTTTATCTTCCAATTCTGACTTTTTTTCTTGGAATTGCGAATTTGTCTCGGAATTCTGACTTTTTTCCCTTGCTATTGCAAGTTTACATCTCACAATTCTGACTTTTTCTTGCAATTTTCTAGTGTATTAGAGTTGCAAAAAAAAAGTCAGAATCACAAGATTAAAAAAAAAAAAAAATGTTTTGCAATTTTTTTTCTTCCGTTTTTCATGCATTTCTGACTTTCTCTCACAATTGCATAATAACTCCTGATTGCAAGAAATAGTCAGAATTCTCGCAATTCTGACTTTTTGTCTTGCAATTGCAAGAGTACATCTCAAAATGACTTTTTTCTCACAGTTCTGAGTTTCTATCACAATCCAACATTTTTCTCGCAATTCTGATGTTTTTTCAGATTTTTTTCTCAGAATTGCAAGACATATATTTCAATTCTGACTTGACTCGCAAATGCATATTATAAAGTCAGAACTGCGAGATATAATTTTGACAAAAAATGTCACAGTTATGAAATATACACGTAACTCTGTGGAAAAAATGTCATAACTGCTAAATGTAAACTCACAATTGTGAGATAAAAAGTTGCAATAATTTTTTCTTTTCTGTTCAGTGGTGGAAACAGGCTTTCATAGTTTTCACTCTGTGCATATTTTTCTCCTGACATAGTAGATATGTAAACATGTGAGGTCATGCATTAATGTGGTTAGGATTTCAGCTACGTTTCCGGAAATGGTCTTGGTGGATTGTGGAAGAGTAGTTCATTTGATTAATTCGTTAACATAGCATGTAATTAATTTGGTTTTCAATACTGAATCGATTGACTAACATTAGTTTTATCATATGTTACACCAAGGAGGTCTTGCATTTCAACAGAATGTTTTTGTAGTATGTGTTCATATTTTCTGCTTAAGTTGCATCATCTCTAAAATATTGTAGTGCAGCTGCTTTCTCAGTATTTATTTGATGCCACTGTCAAAGAACTTGACGCACGCGACTTACAGTCAGTCTTTGTTTATTGTGTCTTCTGACTTTGAGTAAATGCCTCATGAATGTGTCTGTGTTCAAAGATGGACTTCCTTATTTTAAAAACAAGCTCATGAGAAATAGTCCAGTGATCCTGTTCCTCATCTGACACTTGAGTTACTAAGTGGTTGAGGGGAAAAACCAAAGTATCTTCACTTTTTTTTTTTTTTTTTTTTCTGAGTTGTGATGATGACCATGTATAGACAATATTATTTCAATCTCAGCTCTGCCGAATTCATCTTTTTACACCTGCATGTTTTTTTTTTTTCCTATATCTCGATCACAGTCGTATAGTTATTGTTTATGCAGACTGTCAGTAAGCTGCACAGATGCCAGTTCTTTCAATCTGAGCTGTTAGTAAAGCACTATAGAGTTTATTCTGATTCTGTCTTATCTTTCTGTCTTTCTCCATCTGTCCACACACTGACAGAGGAAGTGGTCGTTCCTCCATCTGTATCGCCTGTCTCTTGATTAGACGTGTTAAGAGAATGAAAGTGTGAGGTTTATCACTTCACAGCTGACAGAAAGACATTATATCTATTTAATGTTATTTGATGGTTTTCTAGAGGTTAATCTCATGAAAACTGTCAAGAAATGTAAGAAACTTGTAAAAAATCAATGACAGTTTGCAGGATTTTTTTCCCCATTCTTTCCATCATATTTCACATCAATAACAACATTTTTTCCCCATTTTGACATGATTTAAATGACAATTAAGTGCTTTTCCGTCTAAGGTTTCATTATAACTTATCTAAAAGGTATTACCTAATATAATATGTATTCATTTTATTATTATTATTATTATTATTATTATTATTTAATTATTTTTTTACTTTTTTATAAAAAGTGCAATTAAGAATATATATGTTGATAGTATTGGTTATACTGAATTTAGATTGATAACAATCATCATCATTATCATCATCATCATCATTATTATTATTCACATTATTATTCACATTATGGTAATGAGAGTTTTGGGGATCTGCAAAAAATCTTTATGATCCTAAAAACCAGGCATGATTTTCTCAGTGCAAAACGTTTTATTTTATTTAGTTTAGTTTAGTTTAGTTTAGTTTAGTTTAGTTTAGTTTAGTTTGTTTGTTTATTTATTTATTTATTTATTTATTTATTTATTTAAGAAACAGGCATGATTTTCTCAATGCAAAAAATATATATATTTTTTTATTTTATTTGATCTTATAATGACATGATTTTCTCGGTGCAAGTATATTTTTTATTTATTTATTTATTTATTTATTTTATAATGGCGTGATTTTCTCAATGCAAAACATTTTTTTTTTTTTTTTTTTTTTTTTTTTTTTTTTTTTTATAAGGGCATGATTTTCTCAATGCAAAACATTTTATTTTATTTTATTTATTAAAAACAGGCATGATTTTCGCAATGCAAATTTTATTTTATTTTAATTTATTTTATAATGGCATGATTTTCTCAATGCAAAACATTTTATTTATTTTTTTATTTTTTATTTTATAAGGGCATGATTTTCTCAATGCAAAACATTTTATTTTATTTTATTTATTAAAAACAGGCATGATTTTCGCAATGCAAACCATTATATTTTATAATGGCATGATTTTCTCAATGCAAAACATTTTATTTATTTTATTTTTATTTATTTATTTATTTTTGATTATCAGTCGATGATAATCAAAGATGATAATTTTGTTGAATTTTCTGCAGATTTCAAGTTCCGGTTCTGTGGAAATCTGCAGTGCTTTCTTAAGAGCCCCTGTATTAATGAGTGTTAGTCATTCTGAAGTGGTGTGGCTTGACACAGTGCAGAAATGAATGCAGGTATTAGAGGATGTAAACATGCCGTTAAGTAGAAATGTTTATCCGCGCGCACACTCGCATACACACGACCGCCTGTCTGAACTGGTCAAAACAGCATCAGTCTCACGCGCTGTTGCCCCATCTCACGGCTTGCTGCCAGGTCATTACATATCTGTGTTTTTCCCGCACGTGACTTTCTTTAAATTCCCGTAATATGAGATGTTCTCATCTCTCAGGCATAAGCAGACTGTCCGTGCTTTCATGGGTTTTGTTTTCATGCTCACGTTGAGTGCCAGTTAATTTGAGGCTTCTGGGACTATATAGATGGCCTCTAATAATCTGAAAAGTGGGTCGATGTGGACATCATAATTCATAATGGGTCAATTCAGTCATATTTGTAAAGATTTTTCAGGTGTTTTAAATATACTAATTCAAAAGATTTGTAATGTTTTTTTTTTTAAAGAAGTTTCTTAAATATTATTTATTTGATCAAAAATGCATAAAAACTATTTTATTATTACAATGCATATTTTTTAAATATTTTAAAATAATTTATTCCTGTGATGCAATTCTGAATTTTCAGCATCATTAAAACACTTTTCAGTGTCACATGATCCTTCAGAAATCATTCTAATATGCTGATTTATTATCAGTGTTGAAACAGTTGTGCTGTTTAATATTTTGTTGGAACCTGTGATACTGTTTCAGGATTCTTTAATAAATAAAAAGTTAAAGCAAATATTTTGTAACAATGTAAACTACCATTTAAAAGTTTGTGGTCAGTAATTTTTTTTTTGAAAGAAATTAATACTTTTATACCACACTGTAAAAAGATTTCACCAGTTTCAGCTTAAAAACTTAAGTTCAGCAGCTGCCTTCAAATAAATGAGTTAAAATGATGTGTACTTTTAAGTTGATTTAAATTGTGAGCTGAAATTTAAATCAAATAAAAAATTAATGCAGCTGCTACACTTAAGTTTTTAAGTTGAAACTGGTGAAAACTTTTTGCAGTGCGAAGATGTTAAATTAATAAAAAGTGATAGCAAAGACTTAAATTGTGAGAAAAGATTTCTATTTTAAATAAATGCTGTTCTTTTAAACGTTTTACTCATTAAAGAATCCTGAGAAAAGCATCACAGGTTCCAAAAAAAAATATTAAGCAGCACTGTTCTTTCCAACATGGATAATAAAAGTAATAAATCAGCATATTAGAATGATTTCTGAAGGATCATGTGACTCTGAAGACTGGAATAATGATGCTGAAAATTCAGTTTCGCATCACAGGAATAAATAATATTTTAAAATATATTAAAATAGAAAACCATTATTTTAAACTGTAATAATATTTCGCAATATTACAGTTTTTTCTGTATTTTATCAAGTAAGTGCAGCTTTGATGAGCATAAGATAATTCTTTAAAAAACATTAAAAGTCATCACTTTTAAACAGCAGTGCAGATATGGAATTTTTTTTTTATGTAAAGATAATGTATACAAAATAAATAATCTCATATTATAGGAATGTTTTTATTTATTATTTTTATTTTAAAATTATTATTATTTTTTATTTATTTATTTTTTACATTAGTATATATATATATATATATATATATGTGTGTGTGTGTGTGTGTGTGTGTGTGTGTGTATTTAGATACAAATTTTCGAATTCTGTGGTGAAGGTAAACTAGTCCTGAGTAACATTTGCTCTTCACTTCATAGTGGTTCTAGTAGTTCTACATGATTGACTATTGACATTTTTCCAAATAATGAGAATGTAGGCCAGTTGAAGCAGAAGCACATAAACCATTTACTGAATGACTGTGACCAGCTTACGTAGATGAATGCTTGTTTTTGCAGAGGGAAAACATTATAAAGAGGCTTTTTCTTTTGAAATGCAAATAATAAAGTGGTTGTTGCACAAAGGAAGCTTTTGTACAGCTTGTCCAGTGATGTGATATCTGTATTTTGTAGTAGTAGCCTGTAGAGTAGGTGGCTGATTGTTTGAATACACTGATTCATAAATGTTTTCCTCTAATCTGCACTTTTGACCTCTTATGACTGATCGTGTTTACTACATTTGGTTTATATTGCAGTCTTAAACTGCACATATGTGAATCAGGAATCATTAATCAACATTTCCTACAATTAAGTCATGTGCTTGGTATTAGCTAAACTGCTTGCAATAGAGGAGTTTTAGAGATTTATCAAATCAGACTTCCTTATGTGGTAACCCAGGGGAAAATTTTGTTTTGCTCTTTCATAGCTCAGGAGATTTTTTTTGAGTTTGGTTGTGCTTCAGACTCAGATTGTTCAGTTTGTATGTGGGTCACTTGAATTTTCATTTGACTTAAGCATTTAATACATAGGGTGTTTAAAAACCATCTTCCTTTCTCTGGCTGTCAGTCCTGCTGAGTTTCACAGTGAAATGTCTAGTTTAGACTTGTTTAGTCACTGTGCCATAATTGTCTGCTTCCTTCCTTTCGCTGTATTGTGTTATGAGGGTTTTGAGACGTCACCTCTGCCCCCTGTGCTGTTTCACGGCTCCAGAAGACTCGCGTTTGGCTGTGAATCAGGATGAGAGTGCGTTCTGGCTGGTTCGGGAGTAATGGTACACTCTGTTATGTTCTTCATGTCTGCTAGAAGATATTCAGACCTCACAATGAAAAACACCCATAAACAAGTCAACATGAGTATCATAATACATCAGAGTAGTACTGGATACCAGATCATAATAGCGACAGGTATAAAATGCATACTCGGATATCTGTGTGTGTGTGTATATGAAACATTGAGATTTTAAAATGTTGCAAAAACTCTAATATTTTAAAAATAGTATAACAAATGTAAAACAACAGTTTTCTATTGTAACATATTTTAAAGTGTATTTTATAAAACACAATTTATTCCTGTGATGCAAAGCTGAATTTTTTTTACTCCAGTATTCATTGTCACATGATACTTCAGAAATCATATTTATTTATTTATTTTATTGATTGATTGATAGATAGATAATATATTTGATAATATATTTTTCAGATAATATTTAAATATTTTCTTCTTTCTTAAGCACAGTCATAAAGGCAAACTTTTTTCAACTTTTTTATTGTATTTTATTTTGTTTATTTTTTATACTTGAGGGGGAAAAAATGCACAAATTTGTTATTAGTGCCACTGATTGAAAATACTGGTTGAAATTATTTTAATGATCATGAACTTATTCCATTGAATAAGAAATAAAAATCTAATGTGTACGTTGTTTAAAAAATACATTATATATTGGATTTTCCTCACCACTATCTCTTTACATTCATTATTCTAATAGTACAATAGTAGCATAACAAAGAAAAGTTATTTAATGCAATGTACATGTTTTTCAGATAATATTTTATTTATTTATTTAGAGAATATATTTGAAAATAAAAAACTGTATTATTAGTGCCACAGGTTGCAAATCTAATAATCATGATCTTATTCCATTGAATAACAAATAAAAATCTAATATGCACATTGTTTAAAAAAAAAATAAAAAATGATTTATTCGATTTTCCACACCACTGTCACCTTTTGAATTTCTCTTCACAATTATTCATCTAATATTAGCAATAATAGCAGAAAAGATTTATTTTTTATTTTATTTTATGCAATGTAAATATTTTACAGATAATATTTCAGTATTTTCTTCTGCCTTTAGCAGTCATAAAAAAGCCAATTATTATTTTATAATTTATTTATTTCATAACATTTGTATTTATTTTATTTTATTTTATTTTATTTTATTTATTTATTTTTTTTTTTAATATATATGAAGGGAGAAAAAATAATTTGGTATTATACATTATTTATTAGATTTTCCTCACCACTGTCACCTTATGAATTGAAATGTTTCTCTTCACATTTATTAATCTAATATTAAAATAATAGCAGAACAAAGACAGGTTATTTAATGCAATGTACAGTTTTTAAGGTAATATTTAAATATATTATTCTGCCTTTAGCACAGTCATAAAAAAGCCAATTATTTAAGTTTCGAAACAATTTTATTTATTTATTTATGGAACAACACCAGTTTTATAAATTTGTAAATATAGTATAAATGGGGCATTATTAATGAAAATTGTTTTAGGAAAGAGGTCCTTGGCATCAAAGACTGAGAATGTACATATTTTTTAGACAATATTTCAATATTTTATTCTGCCTTTAGCACAGTCATAAAAAAGACAATTATTTAGTTTTAGAAACCATTTTATTTATTTATTTATTTATTTATTTATTTATTTATTTATTTATTTATTTATTTATTTATTTATTTATTTATTTTTATTTTTGGAATAACACCAGTTTTATACATTTGCAAATATAGTATAAATGTGCTATTATTCATGAAAATTATGTTTTAGGAAAGAGGTCCTGGACATCAAAGACTGAGAATGTACATATTTTTCAGATATTTAAATATTTTATTCTGCTTTTTGTGCAGTCGAAAAAAAGGCAATTATTTAATTCTAGAAACATATTTATTTATTTATCTATGTAATAACACCTGTTTGTAAATATAGTATAAATGGGTCATTATTCATGAAAATGATGTTTTAGGAAAGAGGTCCTTGCCATCAAAGACTGAGAATGTACATATTTTTCAGATAATATTTAAATATTTATTTTGCCTTTAGCGCAGTCATATAAAAGCCAATTATTTAATTTTAGAAACAGTTTTATTTATTTATTTATTGGAAAAACACCTGTTTTATAAATTTGTAAATATAGTATAAATGGGTCATTATTCATGAAAATTATGTTTTAGGAAAGAGATCCTTGGCATCAATGTCTGAAAATCCTGTCTTAGAGACTTTGAGTGATTTTGAGCTTCATAAAACTGTAGAAGCCACATAGTGCTGTGCTGGAACGCACCTTGGAGTCATGGTTGTAAATTTTGCACAATGCAAAAATCTAGTATTTTAGACCTCATTAGACACCCAGTGTCTTGTTTCTCTCTAAACGTAGCCTTAAGTGGTTGTTAAAAAAAAAAATAGTTGGATATGGCTGCTATTCCTGTTATGACTACGCAAATATTTGCGATGCATTTTGCGGGGATATTTTTCTGGCATAGCAATGATTCAGCTGTTTCTGTGGCCGGACATCTTCTGTGGTAAACATTTACACTGTGAGATAGTAAAGAGAGAGGTGGACGCCTGAGATAAAAGATGCACGTCAGCACGGCGAAATAAATCTCATCTTTTTAAGAGCCGAAGAGAAAGGAGGACTTGTCAGCCTCTCTCTCTCTCTCTCTGTGTGTGTGTGTGTTTAACACGTGAACTGTGGGTGACTGGCATGTGGACAGTCAGGGCAAGAGATGCTCAGGTTCCTAATGGCCACACACACACACATTTGCAGTATCTCTGGGTAAAGCTCATGCGCCTGGAGAAGCTTTTGAAGCGCTGAGCCACACCGCTGCCTCTGATTGGCCGGGGGAGGATGCAAGAAAAGGAGCCAGGCTCCGCCTCCTCCTCCCCCCCTCCTGCGCGTGTTAGAAAGGAGATAGCTTGAGGAGAGCCGACAGCTTCACTGCGCCGAACGCACACTAATGCTGCATACTCCAGGGAGATCAGTCGACGCAGATCGTTCTCCAGCTAAAGAGCCCAAAACAAACCCAGACTGGAGCGAAAGCACGTCCAGTTTAAATGTTGTTGAAGAGCAGTCTACATTCTGAGTTCAGCCCATCGTTCGCAGTTTCAGCGCTTCAGCATCCTCTCCATTCGCCCCGACAGTAAACATGGGCAGGCAAAGCCATGATGCCACGTCCACTGCGGGCACGGGTGCGGGCAGCACCGCCGGCCGTATGCAGCGCTCCCAGAGCCGCATGAGTCTGTCGGCTTCGTTCGAGGCGCTGGCCGTCTACTTTCCTTGCATGAATTCTTTCGATGAGGAAGATGGAGGTAAGATGTGTCACATGTGTGAGGTCCAAATGAGCATCTTGCATGTCAAAGGTTTATGCTTTTTGCAGGATATTTGATGTTAGAGAGCATACCAACTGTTTTTCATTCATGTTTAATTAGGTTTGGGGTTATTTCTGGTGGCGTTTACATTTAAAGCAGAATTGTGCATGGCTGCCAGTAAAATTGTTATTTAGGCACATAAATTACACCTATGTTCAGTTTCATAGTACTAAATAGCTGTGCAGTGTGTTTTGGTGATTAAGTGGAAATCAAGCATCATGTGTTGTGACCTTGAAGGTGTTTGATTTCCTTTCTCTACAGCATCTCTCTCACTTTCTCCCCCTTCGCTCCAGAGATTAATATCATTGGAAATATCGTATGACTTTTCATATCTTAGCTTTTGCATGATGCGCAACGAGATTCTGCTTAATACATTAATATATTCACTACTGAATGAATCGCATGAAAACATGTCCCCAAAATCTTATTTTATTTTATTTTTCTGTTACAATTAAGCACATTTATTTCAAAATTCTCAATTCCATAATGGATCCTGACATTTTACTTTGAGGGTTATTATTGTTCCTATATCACAGGAATAAGTACTGTAATAGTGTTTGTTTGTTTGTTTGTTTTTTAATCTGCATAATTAGGCATAAATGTGACCCTGGACCACAAAAGCAGTCATAAATAACACTGGTATATTTGTAGCAATAGCCAAAAATACATTATATGAGTCAAAATTATTGATTTTTCTTATATGCCAAAAATCATTAGGATATTAAGTAAAGATCATGTTCCATAAAGATATTTTGTAAATTTCCTACTGTGAATATATCAAAACTTAATTTTTGATTAGTAATATGCATTCCTAAGAACTTCATTTGGACAACTTTAAAGGTGATTTTCTCAATTTAGAATTTTTTTTGACGTTCAAATAGTTGTATCTCGGCCAAAAATTGTCCAATCCTAACAAACCATACATCAATGGAAAGCTTATTTATTCAGCTATTGAAATTTTATATCTATAAATATAATTACAAGCACATTCATGTATATATTTAAGAAATATTTACAAGTATATGTATTTATTATAATTTTTATAATTTCTATTATATATAAATAAAAATATAAATAAAAATATTTTGTATATAAATAACATATTTCTCTTAAGTATATACATTAAATTGTGTGTATTTATATATACATAATAATTACACACAGTACACACACATACTGTATCTATTTATATATATATGTTTTGTGCTTAATTATCATAAAGATAATGTCACAATGCAAAATGTTACTTGTTACTTGTCATTCTTTCTTTTTGATTTGGGTTAAAATATAATCCTGAACCTGAACATGGCTCATGGCTCATGGCTCATAGACCACACAAAAATGATTTTTTTTGTGATTAATTGCTCACCCTCTTGTCATTCCAAACCTGTATGACTTGCTGTTTCTTTTGTGGAACACAAAGGAAGATATTTTGAAAAATGTTGGTAACCAAACAGATTTAGTTCCCATTGACTTATAAGGACAAAAAGCACAATGCAAGTCAAAAACTGTTTCTTCTTTCACATTCTGCAAGAAAAGCAAAGTCAATCAGGTTTGGAATGACATGATGGTGAGTAAGTGATGACAGAATTTCATTTTGGGGTGTACTGTCTTTTTAAGAGATGATCGAATCCTTCTGACATTGTGCATAGTTTTCTCGTATTTATTGTATCTCGGTCAAGTTCAACAAGACCACAATCGTTACGAGTTGTTGATTATTATATACAGCTGTGCTGTTAGTACAGAAAAGGACATTCGCATCCGCCGCTGTGTTCGTCATCCTCTTGTGTTCTGCTACGTCTCAGGGCCGAAAGCAGAGGCGGATGACATTGAATGAAAAGAATTCAAGCCTGCCGTGTGTGACCTGCAGATGAATGGTTTAATCTCAGCAGCTCAGCCGTGCCTGCTTCCTGTAGCCTTCCTTCTCTCTCCTACCTATTGAAAACAGATTCTGCATTTTGAGAAGATGCATCACATTACTGCATCATCTTCATCATTTTTGCATAGGCAGTAAAAGAACAGGATGTGCATCAATTGTGGACATCAAGTTAAATAAAGCAATAAGCGACAAAAGGAATGTGTTTAACAGCAATTTTAGCCTCAGGTGACTTATTGCTTGGGTGAAATTGTGCAATGCATCATAATAATGGGAAAAAAAGTACTGTTTTGCCAAGTAATACAGTCATTACTCTAACTGTAGGGTGGTAGGAAACAGTGCAGCTTAAGGCATTAATAAAGAATCTGTGGTGTGCTTTCTTTTTCTACATATATACAGTAAGATTTTTGTTATATTAGCTGTGAAATCTGTATTGGGCATCCTTATGTGTAACCCATCATTAATGTCTCTGACACTATGGCATGTCTGTAGGCCAGATATAGAAACAAACAATAAACTGTACTCAAAAACATCCTGTGGGAGCAGATCCACGTGTCTGGACCTTCATATCACACCGTCAGCTATCACATTTGAGCGGCGTGTGAAGTGTTGGTTTTGTGATGGGTGATGTGCAGAAATGTGTCCTTCATCACTCCACCTGAGACGACTTGATATCGTGACTGACAAACTGTCCTTCTCTCTCTGCGTTTCTGTAGAAGCAGGAGGAAAGAAGCTGCGTAGCACTATCCAGAGGAGCACAGAGACGGGACTCGCCGTAGAGATGAGAAGCAGAATGACCAGACAAGCCAGCCGCGAATCCACTGACGGCAGCATGAACAGCTACAGCTCAGAGGGAAAGTGAGTAACAAAACATTGTGCTAATGTTTGATCACATGTAAATATGATCAAAGAAGGCTGTGGAAATAAGTCAGCATTTTTTAACCATTCTATCCATTATTTGTGACCCTGGACCACAAAACCTTAAGTAGCACAAGTATATTTGTAGCGATAGCTAAAGATACATTGTGTGGGACAAAATTATAATTTTTTCTTTTATGCCAAAAATCATTGGGATATTAAGTAAAGATCATGTTCTGTGAAGATATTTTGTAAATTTCCTCTTGTAAATATATCAAAACGTAATTTTTGATTAGTAATATGCATTGTTAAGAACTTAATTTGGACAACTTTAAAGGCAATTGTCTCAATATTTAGATTTATTTGCACCCTTAGATTCTGGATTTTCAAATAGTTGTATCATCATCAGTGGAAAGCTTATTTATTCAGCTTTCAGATAAATTTCAAAAAACTGACCCTTATAAAAATACATAAATAATACTAATAATACTAATATTAATAATACATTGTTATTAAATAATAATGAATCATATTTATGTTTTTTGTAAAATAAATAATACAATTATTAGATTAAAAAATAGTAATATTCATACATTGTATATATGCTTATTTAAAATAATGATAAATAAATAATTCTTACAAATAAAGTATTATTTTTATGAATAAATTAATGTTAATAATTATATGCATATTAAAATAATATATATGCATAATAGTGTATTATTATTATTATTAATAATAATAATAATAATAATAAATAGTAATTTAAAATTCAACATCTGTGACTCAAGAGTCAGCAAAAATTGCAAATTGTTATTATTAAATAATAAATAATAATAATTATGTGTTTATTGTAAAATAAAGTAATAATAATTATTATTATACTGTATATATGCTTATTTTTAAATAATTATATAAATAATACAAATAAAGTATTATTAAATTAATGTTAATAATTATATGCATATTAAAATAATAAATAATTATAATAATATAATTATTATTATATTATTATAATAATTATATTATAATTATTAATTATCATAGCAATATATAAAATAACAAATGTTGTCATGTATATATGCATATTTTATTCAAGTATTATTAAATACATAATAACATTTAGTAATAATAATAATAATAATAATAATAATAATTTAGCATCTGTGACCTGTTAAATTCTATTTATTATTGTATTTAATCAAAATTGCATTGATAGGAATGTCAATTTACAGTGAAAATCTGTGGGACAGGGTATTGCACCAGATGTTAATAATTATAATAATAATCATAATATAATAAACGCCGGCACAATGTAACACCATAGGACTTAAACATTATATAAAGTATGTGTCTGTCCAGTCTTTCACCTGCTTCCATATTAAACTACCTACAGCTGCAGTTGCACTGCAAAAAAAGCAATTTTGATGACTTCATAGCTCAAATAAACATTTTTGTACAGTAAAACAAATATAACTGCATATAAGCTGCATATTGATGCTTTTTCCTCTGTAGAATGCCTTGCCCCATAGACTTCCATTGGAAATGCTTTACTCTAATGCAAAATATTTATCTGTGGGAATCAACAGCATGTCACAGATGCTCTCCCCTGAGCTTCACCTACTAATCAACACCTTTTCTTCTCAGCCTCATTTTCCCTGGAGTGAGACTCTCTTCTGACAGTCAGTTCAGTGATTTCCTAGATGGACTTGGCCCCGCTCAGCTTGTGGGGAGACAGACGTTAGCCACGCCCCCTATGGGTGAGCTCTTGTTTATTTGACTTTCTGTACACTTTACTCAAGCGCTTGCATCTCTAGTCGTGTGGCTCATATATCCTTGATTTATTCCACATCTAGGTGACATTCAAATCGGGATGGTGGAAAAGAAAGGAGCCCTAGAAGTTGAGGTCATCCGAGCCAGAGGCCTTGTGGGAAAACCAGGTTCAAAGGCACTGCCAGGTGAGTGCGGTGACACTTTCTGATGCTGATTTCTCAGGCACCTAAAAAATCGCAACTGATATATATAACGGATTAACCTCCATCTGTGGTTATTCTTCTAACAGCCCCTTACGTAAAGGTGTATCTACTGGAGAACGGCGCCTGCATAGCCAAAAAGAAAACAAAAGTAGCACGAAAAACACTGGACCCTCTTTACCAGCAGCAGCTGTCATTTGAAGAGACACCTGGAGGAAAAGTTTTACAGGTATAATGTAATATAATGGCTTTATTTACCATCATTTGGTCGATCAGTGCCATTATTAATTAGTTTGTAGTAAAAGTCAACAAATACATTTTAATAGCCTATACCAATATCCAAAAGGAAAGGATTATTGTTTATATATATATAATTTATAAATGCATTATATATTTAAATATTTATAAATAATTATATATTGTATACAGTACTGTAAAAAAAAATCTAAATATATATAAATTGTATACTATATATACATGTATGTGTGTATAAATTTTAAATGTAAAAATATATTTTGTATGTAATTTAAATATAACATAATTTATATATATATATATATATATAAATTTATAAAATTCAGATAGGTGTTATATATTATATATAGAAGATTATATATTGTATACAGTTTACATTGTATATTAAATTGTATAATACATATATGTGTGTGTGTAAATTTAAAATAAATTATTTTTGTATATTTATTTATATATATATAAATATATATGTATTATATGTATTATATATATATATATATATATATATATATATATATATATGTGTATATATATATATATATATATATATATATATATATAGTATAAGTATTATTATAATTCTATATATTTAATAAAATATATTAAATTCATTATTCAATTCATGAATGATCAAAATATTATATATATATTTTTTTTTTTTTTTTTTTTACCTTTTTATGTATAAAGCCATGTCGTATATAATACAATTTAATGATTGAATAAATGATCAAATAAGAATACATAATAAATTGAAATGAATTTAAACCAACACTTTTTACAGTATATTTAGTCAAAAAACTTTTACATTTTTTATTATGAGGCCTGGCCTCGGCTTATTGCTAGTTTGAATTAATTTTCTTGTCATTTTTTGTGTGTGTGAGACTTAATATTGACATTTATTCTCTTCCATTTGTAGATTATTGTTTGGGGAGACTACGGACGTATGGACCACAAATCCTTCATGGGAGCCGCTCAGATACTTTTAGATGATCTGGACTTGTCCAACATGGTTATTGGCTGGTTCAAGCTGTTTCCTCCCTCTTCGTTGGTCGACCCAACCCTGGCCCCGTTGACCAGAAGAGCTTCCCAGTCGTCTCTCGACAGCGGGTCCGGGCCGTTCGGTCGCTCGTAGCAGTTTTACTGAAATCTAGCGTTATTGTAGCAGCCATTGGGTGGAGTTTGAGATTTGCGACAGGTCCCGTCCCCCCGGTAACACTGCATGCTTGATGTTGTGTGTTCAGAGCTTGTTTCTTAGGGGTGAAAAAAGCGGTCCTGTTTTCGCTCGCAAAAAAATGCCGCACAAAACGTGCGCAAAGAGCAACCCCTAGAGGGCAGGGACGAGACGAAGCTGGGAAAAAAAATGGCCTCCTTAATTTGAGGAACGTCACAATTCCTGCTTTTAGAACCTGATCGAAGCCATTGGAGATGAGTCTGGACTGAGAACTGACATGTTGACCCTTTTTCAAATGGGGTGAAATGTTCTCTTCAACTTGCGTTTTCCATTTACGTTTCTTTTAATGTTGATGTATTTGTATCTACATGGGCTAACAGTGTTCCTCGGGTCAAGCCATGCCAACAGACCCAGAAATGTACACACAAAACAAGAATATGACGTGGGAATGAGCACCTCACTCCCTAGATATGATTCTGCTAGATCAATACAGAGATGAAATGTAGGTTTGAATCATCTTTTAAGATCAAATTGAAGTACTTCTCTTGATACCGTATGAAACCTAAAGAAGAAATAACGAGTTTTTTGTTGCATGGACACAACTTTAGCTGAACTTGAAAAAAAGTGAATAGAAAATAATTTTCTCAGACTGCTACTTGCAAAAAAAATACAAGGAGAAAAAAAAAAAAGAAAAAGAAGAAAATGAACCGGATCAGCCATTTTCAACAATTTCTATTATTTTTAAAGATGAATTTCACTAGTGCATGATTTTCATGGGGAGTGAATGCTACGGTGTGATTTGAAGAAAAAAAAAAAACATAAAACCTTGTTTTTTGTCCTGTAGACCGTTCATTGGTCTCTCTACTGTATTTTTACAGACAAGCAGATAAATGACAAGCTTAACATTTTATTTACAGTGAAAAATCTGTTCATGTGACAAAGACGTAAAAAAAAAAATAAAATAAATGTCTATGATTTATTATTGTAAAGGCGTAAGCCTTATGAAGCTAAAGATGATGTGCAAATTGTACATGTTTCTCTACTTCTCCCTTGTCCCAGGGTAAACTCTCTGTACTTCTTGCTTCCGTTGTCAGATTTTTCCCCGGATATTGTTCAAGTTCTCTTTAATTTTCATTTTTAGGGCTGTTTGTTTCCAGCAGCCCTTCTAGTTTTAGTCTGTATATTGTTTGACGTTCATTCGTTTAACAAGCATGTTGAAAAGGGTTTTTGGCAACATGGCTTGGGCACATCTTACAGTAACTCAGCATGTTTTGATAAAGACGATATTTGGAGAAAAAAAAAAATGCAGTTTCTTGTACAGTGCATGTGGACGACGACCCTCTCTCCCCCCCTTCACCCTGAATTGAATTTTAGCGAAAATTAGGCAGCGGTCCCACGCGGACCAGAAGGGCAAAATTCCGAATGAACATTCCACCTTGTAAAATCATACTTTGTTGACAAATTTAAGGGAAAAACGTGACCAGGGATTTTTATATCTTTACGGAAATAACGAGCTGCAGTATTCCTGACAAAAGAGCCCAAAATTTCACGAGATCTTTTTACCGGAGACGGCCGCAGCTCACTGACTTTCGCAGTATTGTGCTGTACAGTTTTCCGAGCATGATGCTGTCTGCAGAGAAATGCACATCGGGACGATGATATTGCCACACAATATAACTTTGGTTTTTATTTCTTCGTTTCCAGAAAGTAGAAGTCATTTAATATATTTTTGTTAGTTTATTTACAAGCCAAGACCTATTTATTTTTTATTTTCTATTTTTTAGTAATAATCAAAGCTTCTTATATCCGAGAAGTCGATGAATCATAGTTTTAATGCAATGAATGGAAATATACACTGAGACATTACACCTCTTCCTATGAAAATAAACTTTTCTGATTAAGCAATTTTATCAAGCTTTCAGTCTGTCTACAATCTACAGAATTTTAATAGAAATCTCTATTAACGCAAACTCTCTAGATATTGTCAAATCTTATGGAAGTGGAATAATGTCTCACGATGTCAAAGGTATGTTCTGTTCTATTTCAAATGCCTTCTCTATTGTTTTTTTTTTGTTTTGTTTTGTTTTGTTTTTTTCTTTTTTCTCTTTTTTGGTGCAATGTGTTCATGCCAAGGCTATGTCTTGGTCAAGTATGGTTGAGTACAGAGATTTATGTAAGTTATTTTTCAAATTAAAAATAAAAAAATGGATATTACACTGGAAAAATGAGCGTTCGCAAACAAAAGGAATATGTGTCTAATGTTTCTTGACATGACTTGAAAAACAGTACAGTGCACACACACACATATACACAGCTTTTGCTTAACTTAAAAAGAACAGAAAAAGTTATGAAAAACTCTTCTAGCATATATCTATGGTAAATTAAAATGTACAATGTATACAAACATATACATACAGTACATACACCACTAGTCAAAGGTTTTTGGACAGTAATATAAAAAATGAGTGTGCGTGTATATATATATATATATATATATATATATATATATAGTAGTCAACATTTGAAGTGGATCAAAACATTTCATTAAAGTTGTCCTAAAACCAAAAACAATACCCGTTCTTGTTTTACACTGTAAAAAATAAAAAACACAATTTGTTGAGTCCGCTTAAAATAATTTGTTACCCTGCTGCCTTAAAATTTTAAGTTCAGTCAACTAAAACAAGTTTAGTCAACTTGAAATGTTAAGTTGTACTAAGTAACAACTGAGATATTTGTGTTTGCTAAACTTAACAGATGGGTAAGTAACCCAGCCGCCTTAAAATTTTAAGTTGATTTAACTCAAATATCTGAGTTGTCACTTAGTATAATTTAACATTTCAAGTTGAATAAACTTTTTTTGAGTTGACTGAACTTAAAATTTTAAGGCAGCCAGGTTACAAATTATTTTGTCTCAACAAATTGTTTTTTACAGTGTAGGACATCTTTGATGTACTTTTTACTTTTTTGATACACTTCAAATGTTGATTACTGTGTATATACTGTGTGTGTGTGTGTATATATATATATACACACATACATTATAGAAATGAATACTTTTATTTAGCAAGGATACTTTAAATTGGTCAAAAGTAATTATAAAGACATTTATAATGTTATAAAAGATTTCTATTTCAGATAAATGCTGTTCTTCTGAATTTTCTATTCATCAAAGAAATCTGAAAAAAAAAAGAAATCTGTTCAGCTATTTTCAATAATGTTTTTGAGCAGCAAATCCGAATTATTTCTGAAGGATCATGTGACTAGAGTAATGATGTTAAAAATCACAGGAATAAATTACATTTTAAAATATATTCAGATAGAAAACAGTTATTTTAAATAGTAAAAATATTTAAAAAATGTACTGTTTTTGCTGTATGTTGGAACAAATAAATGGAGGCTTTGTGAGCAGAAAATACTTATTTAAAAAACTTTTGACTGGTAGTGTATGCACTGACTAATAACAGTTGTTTATAATACGTTATTCATTCATGTGTTTATTGTATCATAAATGTAGTGGTATAATTTTGTCCTAGGGAAATTTGTTTTCCTACCTTATCAAAATGATCAAGATACTTTGAAAGCAAGCATACAGTTTTCCACAAACAACTAAATTGCATTGGTTTTTTTTGTTTTTTGTTTTCTGAAAACACATTAATCATACGGTGGTTTTTGTCAGCACTGCTCTGTGGTTATGAGTAAGTGCTGAGATGATGGCTAAAAAAGGAAGTGAAGAACTGGGGGATAAAATCAGCTTCCGCTTGTTTTACTTTAAAAAGATGAATGTTGGACTGTCACAACACACTCGTGAGCTGACAAGACTGCTGACAAATAAAAGGTAGGTTAAGCGTTGAAAAATAGGTCAACTAACTGTAAAATACTTGCATGACTGTTCAAATTAGAGGATAAAAAGTTTAAGTCATCACAAAATCAAATAGCGTTATAAGATTCATTGTTGCTTCAGTCAACATAATATCAGATTTCATTATTGGTGTTATAAAACTTATGTCTGAAGGTCATTAATTTAGCCTAGATAACAAAACAACCAAGTGCAGCCTTGCTTTTCTCAGAACTAAATTCACTTTTTTAGCTATTTACTGCAATTTACCTTACAGTCTCTTCATGCTATGTTTGAATCACATATAACAATAAATTGTTATTATCATCTAAAACTCAACAAATTTATTTTTTGTTAAAGGTTTTACTCGTGTGCTTGTGTTGCTGTATTACATAAGATTTGTTTTGATGTGATATTTTGTTATCTAATGAAATGATTAAGTGTCTAAATATGTGACCCTGGACCACAAAACCAGTCATAAGTGTTTCTCAATTTCTCCAAATTGAGATTTATACATAATCCAAAAGCTGAATAAGCTTTCCGTTGATGTATGGTTTGTTAGGGACAATAATTGGCCGAGATACAACTATTTGAAAATCTGAAATCTGATGGTGCAAAAAAATCTAAATACTAAGGAAATTGCCTTTGAAATTGTCAAAATTAAGTTAATAGAAATGCATATTACTAAGCAAAAATTAAGTTTTGATATATTTACGGTTGGAAATTTACAAAATATCTTTATCTTTATATAATATGATTTTTGGCATAAAAGAAATATCAAAGAATTTTACCCATCCAATGTATTTTTGACTATTGCTATACTAATGCAACATAAGACTTTGGTCTTATGAACATAAGGTTTTGTGGCCACTGTAGATCAAAATAATGCAGACGTTATAAAACCATTCATTATTTTAAAATCTCTGTTCCTGAAATTTCAGGTTAGTAAAATGATGATTATTCAAGCTAAACTGCTTCAACTGGCAGAAGGACTACGACAGGTCTGGTCCAAAATATGTGGTCTCTACACAACCAACGCCACAAAAAGCTGGAAGGAAAAACTTCTCCTTCTGTTGACCTGTTTTTCCACCAGCCTCATCCTGAGCACTTTCCTCTTCCTCGTCCTCCACTTTTCCTTCAGATGCGTTCAGGAGATCTCACTTCCCTTCACTTGTGTTTTTTGTATAAGCTTAACACCAGCGATGTATTTCTCAGAAAGGATCCGCTGTTTCGGAGCTTTGGTTTTGATCTCGATGGGTATGAAACAAGTGAAGAGCCTTCTTCTCACCTTAGGAACCAGTTCGGTGATTTTCTTCAACATCCAGAACACATTACAGAACATGAGGCTGCTTGCAAAAGGCCTCCTCTGCAACTTGGAGGATAAGTTATTGGATATTAACACAGAACCCCTCGGGAATTATATTAAAATGTTGAAGTGGGTGGGAAAGCAACTTAAAAATTACTTTGGGAACTTTCAGTTAGGGAGTTATCATGCTAATTTTACACTTAAAGCAAAGGTGGACTCGGAAGACTTCAAGATTCACCTCCGCGAGGCCGAACAGGCTTTAAACCAGACCGCGCAAAACGTGTTAGCATTGACCAGCGCTTTGTCGTCAGTAGTCAAGATATTGTCTCCAGCATTAGGTCTTTTATTTCTTGTACTTCTCACTGCTCTTTACCTGAGAAGATTCCACGCAGACAAAAAGTACAACAACATATACATCACGCAAACTTTCCGTTGTTTTGACGAGCGGCAGAAGGAGAAGGGGAAACTGTCTGTCCTTCCGCTCACCAAAAGCGAATCGGATCTTTACATAGTGACTCCATCCATTCGTCCGACGGGTCGGCGGTGGAAAGCCATGCTCAAGTTCAGTCTTCCAATATTCACTCATTGTCTCACCTGGCTGGTGTTTATTAGTCTAGACGGCTTGGTTTACTGGCTTATTGTAGTTCTGAACAAGCGACTCGGGGAAATGGAGCCACTTCGTGTTCCTGTGGGGATAGAAGTTCAGGTAAACAAAAAAGTTGCAGTATTGTTTTACAAATAATTGGACATGTTTATCCTTTAAAGACTTAATTTCTCAATAACTAAACAGTATAAAAATAACCGTATTTAGTACTCTTAAGGTGTTGTGCTATGAGTGTATTAATGTAAACATTTACTTTAGTTACCCAGATAGCACAAGTCTGCAAGATGTCTGTTAAAGATCACTTGATCTGGAAAGCATCTGCTTTCTGACAGACGTCTGTAAGATGTCAGTTTTACATACATTCTAAATCATAAACATCTTAAAGACATCTAATAGACATCTATTTAACAGGAAACATCCAATAGACTTACTGCAGATGAGCAAACACTAATAAATACATCTTACAGATATAAATGTAGACGTCAAATAGACGTCTCCAAGATATAAGTGTGCATTTTAACCAGCAATATTCATATCTTGCTATTGTGTCAAGGTAACCACAGATATTTTTTGTAATTCTGTATGAAATCAAGATACAGTAGGTCTTAGCTGGTTTGGCTGGTCTTAGCTGGTTTTAGTGGGTCTCCTAGTCTGACCAGCTAAGAAAGTGGCCAAACCCCTTTAAACCACCCTGTTGACCAACTAAGACCAGGCTGGATGACCAGCCAACCAGCTTAGGCTGGTTTTAGCAGGTTTTTTTTTTTTTTTCAGCAGGGAGGCCTTAAGAAACCAGTTTCAGTCTCTTTTATAATCAAGTCATATATAATTACATCCATATAATGACGATCATATTTTGCTGTTTACAAATGTACCCACAGACATTGTCTGATAGCACATGTACATCTCGGAGATGTCTGTTTGACATCTGCATTTACATCTGCAAGACATATTTTTGAGAGTGTTTGCTCATCTGCAATACGCCTATAGGATGTTTCCTATCAGATGTCAAATAGACGTCTATCAGATGTCTATAAGATGTCTATAAGATGTTTATTATTTAGAATGTATGTAAAACTGACATCTTACAGATGCTTTCCAGATAAAGTGATATTTAACAGACATCTTGCAGACGCACGTATGATATCTGGGTGAGGTGCTTGTTTTGGTAAATACAGTCACTTTGGTTATAGATTCCAGTTTTACTCTCATTCATATCTGAATTGTGTGTGAACTAAAGAAAAGACAAATGTATTCTGCTCCAGTTTGAACACAGCCACAGCTATCATCTTCATTTCTGTAGGTTTAAAGGGATAATTCATGCAAAAAATGAAAATGTTGTCATAATTTGCTCACCTTCATGTCGTTCCAAAAATGTATGACTTTATGAATGTATGAAAAAAGAAAATCAGTGTTTTGGTCCATACAGTGAAAGTGAATGGGGCCCAATGTTGTTTGGACCACAACGTTCTGCAAAATCTCTTTTGTGTTCCACAGAAAGAAGAAAAAAAGTCATACAAATCAAGATCGACATAAGCGTGAGTAATTGGTGTCTGAATTTCATCTAATTATTTTCAGTTTCTCCTTTGTTTTGAAAGGAGGCCACAGTATTTCTAGGTTTACCTGTTGAAGAAAACGCAAAAGGGGAAAACTTTTCCTACACGGTGTCTCTGTTCGAGAAGAAGTGTTTGCCTGAACCGGAACTGTGGCTTTATCAGTCTCTGGTTCCTCTTTCTGTCGTCCTGGCCTTGCTGGTTGTTCTGATTCTGCTGTCATCACAGATGATCCAGCTCAGGGTTGTGCTATCTGAGCGGTTCTTCTCAGATGTCGCAGAGAGAAGAGCTGCATATCTACATGCAAAGATTTTAAGAAAGCGGGGGAAAACTAAAGCAGAGCATGAAGGAGCTCTGAAGACTTTAGCCATGCAGGTTAGTCACACATTTTCTAGTAAACATATTCAAACATCTTTAAAACAGTACATTTATGAAGTTTCCTGTTTTTATTGCAGCCCAGTTTTTGGTGCCCCTTACTCTTCCATAAGCAGAGGACAAACCTTGATGCAGTAAATATGCTTTGAAGTCTGCAACAAATCAGCCATAATCGCAGGTTTGATAGAGTACATTCACAACGCAATCTTTATATTTTACTTTACTTTATTTTACTGTATACAGTAAGGAGGTGTCCTGTTTGTGATGACCCAGTGATCAGTGTTTAGGGGGCAAATGGATAATGGTGCCCATGATCCATGGTGTCTTAGTGATTAATCTGTGCTGTATGAACCAAGGACCCCTAGTGGTCATTGCACACTGTGTGTGACCAGGTCCATGGTTTTCATTTTACTCTTCAGGGGTTAACAGACTCCGATTGAGTTGGTAGTCTTTGAGCAATGAGCATATGCATACATTTTAAACTTGTATCCTATAGAATACAAAACATAGACATCTGTTTAAAAGCTTAGAGTTGGTAAGATTTTTTTAATGGTTTTGAAAAACCTCATCCTGACCTCATTTTATTTGATCACAAATAAAAACAATTTATTGTATTGTTATATAATACTATTGTGAAATATTATTACAATTTAAAACAACTGTTTTTCTATTTAATATGTTTTACGTAATTCATTCCATTGATAGTAAAGCTGAATTTTCAAGAAACATTTATGATCAATGTTGTAAACAGTTAATTAATAGGTTTACTTGTATATATTTGTATATTTGTGCATATTGTATTTAGCATTTATTTGAAATATAAATCTTTTAATATTATAAATGTCTTAAGTGTCACTTTTGATAAGTCTTCGCAGAGTCTGATCATGACAGAATATAAAAATGTATTAAAACATTTTGTAGCTAAAAAAATTTATTCTGTTAATACTGTACAAAATTTTTGGGAGGTGAGTCAAGACACAAAACAGGAGAATCTCAGAACTGATCATTGTTCATCACTAATGGATCAGTGGTCCTTCAGTCGTTCTTTGCAGCACCTTTTTTATACTCTAGAGGTTTCTTGAGACAAATATGTAGTTTATAGGGGATGAGAACAATTTTTTTGGTTCTTCAGAGCATTGCAGTGGTTTCTGGGTTCTTTGCAGCACCAAAAAGCACCATAAAATTTTCATCTGTGACATTAGACTGTAAAGCCCTTTTTTTGGAGTCTTTCTTTTTAAGTAGATACTGCAAATTCATCTTATAAAACATCCTTATGAAACATTTTCCTTCCATGATTCATGATCTTTTCGGGACTACAGATATTATTTCTCCAGTGTATGGTTCTCTGCACACAGCACTGGGCTTTCCAACCTAAACACAAAAACAGTATCATTAACTACAGTTCATATATCACACAATGACCACACTTCCAAATTTTAGGGGATTAAAGCAGAGCCCAGACTTCTTACCTTTTCCCGCTGATTAATTCTCTTGTACACAAATTCAGAGAAGGGTTTCCTTGGAATGTATTGTCCCGCGCCCGGTTTTGTGAACAGTTGACAGTTTTCATAAACCACTTTCCCCCTGGAGATCGTGACCTCTGGACATCCATGACACAGCATTCCCTCAAAAATGTTATAGTCCACAGCCTGGTGGTGAGTCTTTGCTGAAATCACCCTAAAACAACATAAGATTATACAAATAAAAAACATTTATATATAATGTAAAATAAGTGTGTACATATGTGTTTTATTATTAAAGGAGAAGTCCACTTCCAGAACAAAAATTTACAGATAATGTACTCACCTCCTTGTCATCCAAGGTGTTCATGTCTTTCCTTTTTCAGCCGTAAAGAAATTGTGTTTTTTGATTTTTCTCCATATAATGGACTGCTATGGTGCCTCGATTTTGAGCTTTCAAAATGCAGTTTAAATGCGGCTTAAAACAATCCCAAATGTGGTTGTAAATTATCCCAACCGAGGAAGAAGGGTCTTATATAGCGAAACGATCAGTTATTCTCATAAAAAAAAAATACAGTTTAAATACTTTTTAGGCTCAAACACTCGTCTAGTTTTGCTCTCCCTGAAAAAGTTAGGGTATGTCGAAAAACTCCAATCATTTTTTCTCCCTCAACTTCAAAAATCATTTCAAAATCATCCTATATCACTGCAGAAGCACCGACCCAGTCGTTGCAAAGTTAACGTGCAAAGAAGATCAAACACTCTTAACAAAAAAGTTAAAACAGTAGTATAGGACAATTTTGAAGCTGAGGGAGAACATGAGATTTTTCGACATACCCTAACTGTCATGAACCGGAACAAACAGTTCAGGCAGAGCGAGACAAGACGGGCATTTGACATTAAAAAGTATATAAATTGTATTATTTTTATGAAAATGACAGATAGTTTCGCTAGATTAGAAAAATGCTGAAATGCTTTCTTCAAAAAACATAATTTCTTTACAACTGAAGAAAGAAAGACATGAACATCTTGGATGACAAGGGTTGAGTACATTATCTTAACTTCTCCTTTAGCATAATGTTCTGTAGGCTATTGCCTAGTTCTAGTCATAGTATATTAAAACAAATGACTTTAATAAATCAACAGAAGAACCTTTGAGCCCATTTACATTGTGTAAAATGGCAAACTACAGTTTGTCAGCCCAAATCTGTTGTTTCCCATATTCAGCTTATTTTTTTTAACCATACTATTGCTGTATCAGCACAGCTCAAAGAATGTGCTCGCATAGCCATCTGTCTCCAGCACTGAGGAAAAACCAGCAAAAACAAAGTTTTCCTATTAAGATGACTGCTGTCATCTTAAAAAGCTATTTAGAAAGATAGTAAAAGTTATGGATTCCATCAACTGACACTGTGGAAAGGATATAAATTTTCACACTTGTCTGAACAAAAGTTTCCATTAATTGATTTACATACTGACGAATAAAAATCGCATACCTTGTGCACTATACCATTTCATGCTTTCATTGTTGCATCTATTATAATGCTGTGAAAGACAATAAACATTCCAGCATTTCAAAATGATGAATGCTACACTCCCAAAATTGAGGGTGAAGGTTGTACTGCTTGAAATATATTGCCTAAAATATTGCAAACTCATTCTAATCTTCTGACAGTTTCTCTTTTGCAGATGCTTTTTAATTTTTTATGGTGCTTGCAGAAAAACACAGATTCCTTGGTTTATAAAATGCTAATAAAAACAACTGACCGCACATTCTAGACTGATGCTATATGAACTTAGGTAAAACTGAAATATGTAACATTTCCGGTGTTAAAATACTCTCTAAATATCATATTCTTCAAAACTCTGTGGCACTATGAAAGTTCCCATATTTGTTTTTTAATAACCTGTCTAAATGTTGACTCGACCAATGGCGTGAGTTGGGGTCGGGGCTTATATGTTTGTTGATCAATGGCTGACAAGTGGCGTGTTTTGCTTATTTATGCAGTTTCAAAGTTCAAAATTACATCGTTTTAACCGGCTGATGAATTATTTACTGTATTAATATTACTAAATGTAACAACTTATTAAACATTGGTGGCTTGGTGCCTTTAAATAACCCTTAAAGGCGGTAAAATCATGATGCTTTATTCTAATAATTATCTGAAGGATGGATAATTATGCAGTTTCACAGTTGAATTGCCTGTCAGTCCAATCAAATATGAAGAGGTTTATGCAAATATAATGGACAACTGTCTTGCTTTCCGTTATTTTCCACAAAGAACATACATCCAGCTGACCCTAATTGTTTAATATGGACCCAGAAACGTCACCGGTCTCTTATTAGCGCATCTTACACAAGCTCTCAGCTCTGATTAATGCAGAGCTGCTGTGCACTAAATTTCAGTACATTGCTCCTCGCTGCTTAACTCACATCAGCGGTTGGTTATTTGCCTAGAGGGAGCTAGCCCAGATTCACGGGGAAAAGGAACAGTAACGTGGCCCAATTACATAAGACCCACGGCCGTCTGCTGTTTCCGTCCTCTCCTCTCATGCATGCGCTTCACAAACGACGTGTTTGAGCAGGAAAAACGCTTCAGTTTCTCCATTTATGGTCACGTCTTTGCAGCCAATCTGCTGTGTTAATGCTTTGTCATGGCAACATCTGCCTCAGTACTTCCAGCACCTATAGAAACTGTGTGACCCCATTCATGCAGTAACATGCTCAACCTTCAATCCATGTATTTGAACCTACAGATATTTAGACATTTCAAAGCGTTTTTAGCTATTTACGTCAAGTCCAAATATGTGACTAAGGACCCTCCAAAAACTGAGGTTCATGGATTTCATTTTTTTTAAAATACTGAATGTCAAGTAGATTTCAGCTGAAGAACAAAAACATAGCAATTAATGTGATGTACAAAGCTCAGCAACACCGCTGACTCAATTACAAACAATCTCAAGCACTCATGAAATGAAGATATGTAAAAGCCGAAGCCCATGAAATGAAAAGGTTGGATTTTAAATTCTACAAAAAAACCTTATGCCACATTATTGCATAACATTAAGACAGATTTATTATGCAGAATGGTTTTGTTTTGTTTAAATGTGTTTAATAGAAATGCAAAAAGTAACTTGATTTTTACATTTCCTGAGTGCTGCAAGCATGCAAAGCTTTCGTGCATGTGAAAAATCAAAACCGGCTTCATGCAACAGGCCTCCAGTCTTCATGATATGTTTTCTGTGGCTCAAGTGCCTCTTTCAGTCAAACTTTATTGGACAAGTTTTCCACCAGGTGGAAAATGTAAGTCTGATGACTTAGAAAGTAAAAGTACACATTTCCTCAAGTAAGCTGCACAATTTCAGATATCATTTTTGTCCAAATGCTTAGGTTTAGCAGTTTGTTTAAATGCCAAACCCTTAAGTATGACTTGCTTCCAGACCTGCTTTACTAGTAAACAGAGTGCTGCAACTGTGACGTCAAAACCTGAAAGACTACTTCGTCATGGTATCCCTCAAAGTTTTTCTATGGGTTTTTATATTTTATTTTTTTAAATTTAAAACTAAAATAACTAAAATCTACAATGTAAATTACATACTCCAATACTCCCAAAGCAGTTTTTTAATGTTTGTATTAAGTAACTACATGCGTGCAGTTTACATTGTACATAAAAACATCCAAGTTTCGTCAAGTTATGTTATCACAGACCTATTTTTGGAATTGAAATGGTAATTAGTTTCTGTTAGGCCTCTATTAAATTTATTTCAACTAGATTTTGTCTTCATATTGAATGTCTGGCTGGTAGGAATGTCTGTGCAATGAGACAGGGCTCATTATTCATTAGAGCATATAAATGAGGTCACATGTAGTTATCTAGGCTGCTGTGAGTTACCTGGTGGCCTTTGGGTCCCATATGACCAGGTCTGCATCAGAGCCTTTAGCAATTCTTCCTTTTCGAGGATAAAGGTTGAAGATTTTTGCTGCGTTAGTACTGGTGACAGCTACAAACCGATTTTCGTCCATTTTTCCGCTGTGCTGGGAAAAATAAAAACATAAAATAAGAGTTATTTTGGAAAATTGCTGCACCTCACATCCAAGAATGAGAAAGTTAAAGTTCAGCATTACAGATACATAAATAGAGACAGTATCTGTGACTTTATTTAGTAGGTCAATTCTGTCTAACAAGTACTGACCACTCCCTTCTCCCATATTACAGACATCCTATCTTCAACACCATTGACTCCGTTTGGGATTTTGGTGAAATCGTCTTTCCCAAGGGCTTTCTGGCATACTGAGAATGTGCAGTTATCTGTTCCTGTTACGCTTAGATCATCACTGTAATATAATGCACATTAACATATTGTTTTAATATTCTTTATTTTTTATCTTGGGACATGCATGACTTTTTGTATTCTACAGAAGAAAAAAAGTCATGCAAGTTTGTATGTAAATGTAAGTAAATGATAAAACCATGCAAGTTCCTACATACTTGGCCAGCAGATCCATCAGATATCCAGGAGTACTGGGGTCTGGTCTCAAAGGTGGACCCATGACAAAACCAGCAGCATGAGCCCAATCTTTATGCCAATAGTGAGTGCCATCTATGCCCAGTCCAGCCGCAATTGGCTCTCCAAACACCACTCGACCTGACGAGAAACAGATGTATGATAAAATGTGATTTATTAATATTACTCCATTTTCATCCAAAAAAAAAAATCAGCATTGGTAAGCATAAGACTTCTTTTAAAAACACTGAAAAATCTTACAGACTTCAAACTTTTAAATTGTAGATAAGTTGTTTCAAAGGAAAAGCAAGTTATAGCATGCACCAAAAAAGAATTTACAATACAGTTAAGGTCAAAAGTTTGAATCACTATTTCAGAATCATTAAAAATGATAATTATTTTACCAAAATAAGAGGGATCATACAAAATGCATTTCATTGTTTATTTAGTACTGACTTGAATAAAACATTTCACAAGATGTTTACATATAGTCCACAAGAGAAAATAATAGTTGAATTTATAAAAATGACCCGGTTCGAAAGATACGACTGTATGATTTTGAGATCAAACTTTTCACACTGAGGACAACTGAGGGACTCACATGCCACTATTACAGAAGGTTCAAATGCTCACTGATGCTTCAGAAGGAAACACGATGCATTAAGAGCTGGGGGGTGAAAACTTTTTGAATTTGAAGATCAGGGTAAATTTAACTTATTTTGTCTTCTGAGAAACATGAAACACATCTTCTGTAGCCTCTGAAGGGCAGTACTAAATGAAAAAATATGATATTTAGGCAAAATGAGAAAAATGTACACATCTCCATTTTGTTCAAAAGTTTTCACCCCCCAGCTCTCAATGCATGTTTTTTCCTTCTGGAGCATCAGTGAGTGTTTGGACCTTCTGTAATAGCTGCATATGAGTCCCTCAGTTGTCCTCAGTGTAAAATGATGGATCTCAAAATCATACAGTCGTTGGAAAGGGTTCTATTACACAAAGAATTTGCGGGACCTCAAGGATTTTTCTGAAGAACAGTGGGGATGTAAACTTTTGAAACAGGTCATTTTTATACATTTATTTCTCTTGTGGACAATATGTAAACATCTTTTATGTGAAATATTTTATTCAGGTCAGTACTAAATAAACAATAACATGCATTTTGTATGATCCCTCTTATTTTGCAAAGTTTTGACCTCAACTGTAAGATCAAAATTGTCACGTTGACATGAAACGTTTGAAACGTTTTAGATCCGAGCAGTCACACAATGAACAGATCCCACGATTTGACGTGAAAACTCATGATAAACATCAAATCCAGGCCTGTATGTTTGCTGTAAAAAAACAATCCTGTCTTATCCCAGCTCACCTACCGCTTCTGCGTGCATTAGCCACCACCTTCGCTGCAGATTTGCTCATGACGTGCACTACGTAGAGCGGGCAGTTAACAGCATGGGCGATAGTGACGGCACGCTGTGTGGCTTCGGCCTCCACTTCCTCCGGACGACACATCTCGTGGCCCTCAGGACCCGTGATGCCCAGAGAGAGCATACGCTTAGCACCCTGTGTCAGAACACACACAAATCAGTATTCACAGAAAATCTATTCTACATGTGCTCTGTGCCTCATCAACTGTATCTCAGAAGATTACATCAACATAAATTCATCAGAATTTAACAACTATAATATACAGATTCTAAATAATAAATAGCATTTCTGAAGGAAATAAAAAAAAAACTTGCAAAACAGAAAAAGAATAGTATACATTAATATTTTCAAAAGAAAACAGAAAGAGTGATGCTTGCCTTGCAAAACTCACTGTCACAGTGTTAAGGTTTTGTACAGTAGTTTGTTACCAGGGCGTTTATATGTGGTTGCTAGGGTGTTCTAAAGTGTTTTAATGCATTCTTATGTTTTTATCTTGCTTTAGTGTCGTAGGTGGTTGCTAAGGTGTTCTAAATATCTCTAGTGCCTTCTTATAGAGTTCTTATATAGGTTGTGGTGATTGCCAGGTGTTCTGAGTTGTTTTTAGTGCATTCATATGAGGTACTATGATATTTTATGCGGTTGCAGAGGTGTTGTGGGTTGTTACTAGGTTGTTGCTTACTGGGACATTCCAAGAGAGCTTAATACCATGTAATTTAATGGATAAATAAACAGAAAATGTATGCATTTTGGCCATTCATTTACATGTCAATGCCATTTTGGGGGCCTGAAAACTCTGTTAAATGTCTTCTCTTTGTAAACTAAAACAAAGCGGTGATATCATGCGCATGCATATTTAGTGTTTCTTCACAAAATGACTTTGCCAACTAGTGTCCTGGGGAACACAATACCGTGTTTTAAGTCATTTTCATGATCATTTTAGAACAATATAATTTTTGGCTTTATATTTTGGGTTCTCTCTCTCTCTGTGTCACCCTGTTCTGGTGCTGTTTGGATGTGAAAAACAATAATAGGTCAATTCATTTGCATTTGGATAATTAGTGAAGGTAGGTGTTACAAGAGGCTTTTTAAACTTTTAGCTTGTTGGTTTCTGTGGAAGAGAAAAGAGGAAGGAGAGACTGCTTGTGAAATAATGCTGAAATTCTGAGTAAAAAACTGAGAGACTATGGTTTGTGTCTTTAAGGATTCAATTTATGTTTTATATTCATTTAAGAGACAGAGAGGGAAAAAGTAGCCTTTTGTTCTTTTGGGTTTCAGATCTTTTAGTTCTCTTTTGAGAAACTACTGATTAAGTACCTGAAGGAGAACAGTCTCATCTCTATTTAGAGTTGTTGTTTAAGATACTATATGTGTTTAATCTTTGTCAAGTCTGGTCTTGACGCATTCGATACGACCTGAGGCTCCACCTGACTGATTTGTTACACCTCCCCTCCTTTTACATGATATATACCATAGTCTTTCTAAAACTAGTGAAAAACATCCAGTCAGCCTTAAATACAGCTTCATTAGCTCATTTATGCATATGGTGCCCTCCAGTGGAATCATAATTCATATGTTTGGAATTGCCATGTGATAAAGTGTATTTCAGTTAATGTAAACATTTATTATAAATTGCCTAAATAGTTACTTTTAGTGGCATATTGTAATAAACTGCTCCACTGAACTCTGACAACTCTAAGAATGACATGACACATCTGGTTCTTTCTAGGGCTTTTTGCCACATTTGGCAATAGACCATCTAAAAATAAATGTGGTCAGTATTTTTGTGATGATAAATAGCTGGTTATTATTAGTTTTATAACACAATCACATGAAAAATCATTTTTAACGGTGGTTCGCAGAATATGCCCTTGACCTTTTAACCAAATATAATTTTTTGAAATGTTACTTCACATTGATAGTTTAAAGGCACAGGACAGTTCTTGTGTAACATGGGCTGTTTGTTTAGGGCTTGATCAGCTTTGCATTCATAGAATGATTTACAAGAAACACCGGCAACACTGGTTTACTCGTATTAAATCAGGGTGAAATTTAACTCGGGAGTGAAAGAACAGAAGCTTTGGGAAAAATCCCATGCTAATGCACAAAGAGAATTTTTAGACTCTGTATTAGAAACAGATCAAACACTCGCAATTTCTTTTTTTAAACTGGTGTCTGTGGTTTTATTAAGAACATTTAACATCTATGGAACCTTTAGATTTTTTAAATGTTTAAAAGAACTTTTTTTAAGAACTTTTCAGTAAAATGTTCTTTGGGGAAAATGGAGGTCCTTTTAGATCCTTTAATTTAAAGACTGTCACTGAATAATAAAGAAGATACTGTAACTAATGGCTACTCTTGCATATGCATAGCAATCTGCTTAGAAAACCTTTCAAAAGAGCCCCCTCCATAAATTGTTCTGCCCTCATATCTCATTTTAAGTTTAATGTTTTAGGGTACCTTTATATGGTTGTGTGTCATTTCAAACATAATTCCATGGTAGATTCCTGAATTTGAATGGTAGCAAACAGGATGCAGAATTGTAATTTAAAGACATAAATATAAACCCAGTACACTTCTCACCTCTGCAATAAGGTCTCCATTCTCTGCATGGACTTGAGCTATTGCTCCGATCTCTTTACACTGGGCAAATACAGAATACAGCTCATGGTCACGCAGCATGAAGACGTCTTTGTATGCCATGAACATCTTAAAAGAGTTGACACCTTTGTCACGAACAAGAGTCTCCATTTCCTTCTTGACCTAGAGAAAGCCCAGATTTATATTTTAAGTGTTAATGATATAATGTCACATTTAAAGTGAGATGAAAATCACATGTGATGCAGGAGGACTATACTTAAGAATGAAATGAAAGTTCAAAGTTCATTGTAAGTTCATATTTCAAAAATGACAGGTCATTTTTTAAATCTTTTTTTTATAAGTGGACAAATAGTGCAACTTTTATAGCTAAAATGGAATTTATTAATTTGTAAATACATGGTACTAGCCATACAGTGTCATCCCACCAGGTTACTGCCATATGAAGGGAGTAATCACAGCAGACTTTGGGGTCAGCCGTTGTTCTCCACCGCTCATAGGCTTCCAAGAGTGAACACCCCTTCTGTGGGATGACAAAGTCCAGGATCATGGTCGTGCCTCCTGCAACAGCAGCCTGTGGACACAAGGTATTATGTAGCAAAGTAAAGACACGGAACATCAACACACACACGTTGTTACAAATTAACTGTGTAGTTACATAGAAATCACCATGGGTGATGACCCTTGACCCTTACCCATAATTCTGTATAAACGCCCTTTTTATATATCACTGCGTTGATTTTAAAATAAATAAATAAATAAAAAAGTAAGGCCTTTTAGTATAAATCTAAACATGTTCACCTTCAGATGTGAAATCTTTAATGACTTTTATAAAGTAAACATAAGTTTTATATTGTTAGTAATGTTTCAAGAAGAACGGATTAAACCAAGCTTTACTTGATTATCAATCAACCTTTTTTTCTAAAAAGTAAATAAATAAATTAAAATGTGAGTATCAAATATGATACATCAGGCTTTTGAGGAACATTCATTTGTTCATCTCTGTCATTAGTTTATTGCATTATATGTTTAAAATGCAATTTTAAACCCCCAAAAAAACCCCCCAAAAAAAAAAAAAAAAAAACAAATTAATTAAATAATAATAATAATTGCAATACAAAAGACTACAGAGCTTTGATCACAAAACGAACTGAAAAAGCATATATATTTGTTCCGTTTGGGCCTCTGAATAATACTGATGTGCTTTAATGATGTGTGAGCGCCATATTTTCACTACTGTATGTCACTATATGGGCCATACAATCCTAATGTATAAAATATAATTATTAAAAAAAACCACTTAAAACTATATATATATATATATATATATATATATATATATATATATATATATATATATATATATATTGTAAGGTTCTGGGTTAATAGTTCATGCATCTGATGACATTCAAGTGATTGTTCTGTTCTGTAAGACATTTAATTGACAGTAGGTAAAATTAAATGTATAGAAACAGTGTTCTGACACAAACACACTGATTTTATTCGCATTGCTCGTGTCCAAGAATACTGTAAATTCGTCACAGTAAAAGGGGAAACTGGAAGGAAGGAACAATGAGTAATGAGAGTGGGTTTTAAATATACAGCATTTCATAATGGAGTTCCCCACATGAGCTACTAACAAACATGACAAATTAGAACTGCCTAATGCAATCAATGAGTTTTATAGTAATAATGTTTAATTTAAATATGTTTATATTTTATTTTAAGACTTAAACGATTAATTCAAATGAGTTAAGGATGCCGTATTTCTCATTTGCATTTACCTTGGTACCGGTATGAAAGTCATCCACAGCTGTGGTGCCCATGAATGACAGCTCCATGTGTGTGTGAGTGTCTATTCCACCCGGCAGCACGAGTCTGTCTGTGGCATCGATGACCCTTGTGCCAGCTGCTACCTGCAGATCTGAGCCGACTGCACTGATAACTCCATCTTCAATATACACGTCTGCCATCTCAGAAAAATCCTCATTTACCACCTTCCCTCCTTTAATCAAAAGCCGGCTTGGAGTCGTCATATTTTCTACTTGGTAACTAACGAATGCACAGCCGATTTTTAAAAAGTCTAAATGATGCTCTGTGCAGAAATTAGTTTTCTATATTAAACATGCACAAACTCTGTAGAAGCATGAATGCTTTGCCTCTCAGTGTTGGGTTAGAAGTGTGGTCTGCAATCTCTGTCTCTCTGTGGGTCTGTTTCTCTCTCTCTTTTTCAAACCTGACACCCATTTCATTGCGAAACCTGCCCAACCGCCCTGTCCAGCCTTTTAGCCTGTTTTTGACATGATGATTTGTCTGAACAGGTTCAAAAATCAGTTCATCACTCTTGTGTTCCCAAAAGCCACCAGGTTCAGGTTACTTTACAAACCTATTTATTTTAATAATCCTGTTCTCTTTAGCATAATCTCTGTGTTGAACAAAAAGTGTCAGGATATCTTTAAACTTAAAGCAATCAATTGCAAAAAAAAAAAAAAAAAAAAAAAAAAAAAAAAAAAACCTGTGCGACCTGTTTCAAACAAGATATGAACGATTTCACTCAGAATATATCTATCGTTATTAAGCGTTTTAATTTATTTCTTAAAATAATATTTAATTATTTTTTATCCTAAACATGTTTTAAAGACACCTGATATGATGATCACGACATTATCTAATGCAAATTAATAATAAAAAGAATGTCATATTGTTAGGTTTCATGGAGAAATTCTTTTCTGATATAGCTCCCCCGCTGCAACTGTTGAATATGTCCTAAGGAAAAAGGAAGAAAATGTTAACTATTGTTTAGTTGTTTCAATGGTTTTTGTTTTATTTTATGTTCATATATATATATATATATATATATATATATATATATATATATATATATATATATATATTTTATTTGTTTATTTTATTTTAATTTATTTTATATTTTATTTACTTTTTTAAAATCTATTTGTTTCTCTCCCTTTTCTCTCCCTTTCATTAATGATTCATCTGAACGAACTGGTTTGTGTACTAAACCGGTTCACAAAATGATTCGTTTGAGCAGTTGATCAGATGCGATAGTAATCATGGTAACCTCACGCCACAAGTAAGTTTCCTTATTGGATTGTACAAGTTCTTCGTTGTATTTAGTCGTGGTTAACTTTCCTTCCTTAAGATGGCGCCATTTACCCTTTTTGTGAGTTTTTTTTTTTTTTTTTTTTTTTTACCTTTTTGTGAGTTTGTGTGATAAAAGTGACAGAAAACGTTGTAGACGTTGTAGACTGAAATGTATCGCTGCAGCCCAGACTCGGAGACCTTTACGTGTGAGGAACTGAATCCCAAATTAACCTTCTTTCCCCGAAAGTAACAGCAGATAGGCTATCTTGATATTTCCAAGCTGTAATGAAGATATCCTCATCTCAATATATAAGCATATTCTTCATCATGCAACATCTGGACTCAGAGCTTGCAATGGAACATCAATCAAAATTTGAATGCGCATGTTCAGAAGAGACGCTTATCTGATGGAGTGCCTCTGTTTGAGAACTGATGTTCTGATGTTGAAGCCGTGATAACCTGACATGGCCACTACACCCATTTGAATTATCTTTTTGTTCTTCCTCTTCTTCCAAATGTGTCTCATTTGAATTGCAAAAATATTGAATAAAAATCTGCCTTAGATTTCAGCGTAGTTATGCTGCTGCCTACTTAGCTATACAAACTGGAACATACCTTAAAACCTACAGTACACCTCTGAGATACATACTGGTTTCACCCTGTTGTTCTGTTTTCTTCAGATATTTGAGCCATGAAACTGTTCATTACTCTGGTTCTCAGCGCTCTTTCTTTCTCCACAGGTATGATTTGATTTAGCTGTTTATGTACACTACCAGTCAAACGTTTTTGAACAGTAGATATTTAATGTTTTTTAAAAGAAGTCTCTTCTGCTCACCAAGCCTGCATTTATTTGATCTGAAGTACAGCAAGAACAGTAAAATTCTGAAATATTTTACTATTTAAAATAGCTGTTTTCTATTTGAATATATTTTAAAATGTAATTTATTCCTGTGAATTTTTAGCATGATTACTCCAGTCACTTGATCCTTCAAAAATCATTCTAATATTCAGATTTGCTGCTTAAAAAACATTTATTATTATTATTATTATTATTATGTTGAAAACGGCTTGGCAGAATTTTTTCAGGTTTATTTGATGAATAGAAGTTCAGAATAACAGTCTTTATCTGAAACAGAAATCTTTTGTAAAATTATAGATGTCTTTATCATTTATTTTGATCGATTTAAAGCGTCCTTGCTAAATAAAAGTATTCATTTCTGTAATTTCTTTCCCAAAAAAGTATGAACTTTAATAGTATGGTTTTTTGTTATTTTTAAATTTAATTTAAATGCATTTTATGTTTTATATGACATTATCTTTCAGTGCATGCACTGAGATGTCACCATTGCAAATACAAATACAATTCATCTGAAGAATGCAAACAGAATCTTACAAAATGTCCTCTTCAGTGTGGCTCCGTCACCATATACAACAGTAAGCATAACGTGATTATGAAAATTCAGAAGTTAAAGAGTTTTTTTTTTTTTTTTCTTCATATAGTTTTTTGATTGTCTTTGTAGATGGCAAAACATTAGATAACAGTAAGAAGAACTGCACAGATCCTGCCTTGTGTGTTACTGACGGCATACATTTTGGACAAAGCGAAACATTGTTTAATCCCCAGTGCTGTGATACTGACCTCTGCAACACTGAAGAGGCACCAGGTACATAAATACAGGACAACAGACATTTTACAATGGTAGCAGTGATACAAGTTAGCTCTGTTTTGATTAGTCTCTGCATTGCATTACTCTGACTCATTCCTTCATGTTATAATTTGTATAGCATTGCCACGATTTTCCATTGGGATGACGTGTTACTCTTGTAACATACTTGATAGAGACTGCTCAAAAACTGTGACTTGTTCAGATGACCAGAACAAGTGCTTCAGTATAACAGGTAATTACAGTCTCCACTCAAAATCTATAACTACTGCTTCTTAATACGAATGGATGACAGTCCTCTTGTTTACTTTTTCCGCCATGTATATCAACAGTCTTTAATTTTTTCCAGAAAAAATAACTGGCATAAAAACTAAAGGTTGTGGGAACGACATTATCTGTGAGAACAACATATTAAATACTCTGGGGTCTGTAGCTGGAGCTCAGACGACATGCTGTGCGGGAATTCTGTGTAACAGTGGTCAGTGCTTGAAACAGAGTCTCTTCCTGCTGCTGGTGCCACTTCTTGCTGTTTTTTCCTTCTGAGATGTATCCTGGTTTCACTTCTCTGGATTTGTTTGTACTTTGTAGACATCCAGTAAGACACTGTTGTAGTAAATGAAGTACGTTTCTGTATAATCATGATGGTGCAACTTCTTTTTTTTACTTTCGCTACTGGTTTTGGTAAGGGGAAACCTTCTTGGCAACTGAAGATCATTATTTCTTTCTTTATTTAAAAATATGCTGTCTTTTATTCTCTAGGGGGTAGATGGGGTACACCTAGAAAAGTAAATATTATAAACAATATATAGGCTACTTAAATTATCTATTTGTATATATTGCGTCTACACTAACTAATTGGATGTGACAAAGTGACCTAAATATAAAAATCCACCATAAAAATGAAAAATGAATTATACGATCTAAAGAGTGAAATAAAGTTTTTTAAACCTTGGTGTCGTTTTATTTCTTTTTTTTTTCACATAACTGTCCTTCAGTTTTGTTTTTTCTTGATAAACGTTCATGTACTTGGTTGTAAAGGAGATATCTGGGTCAGTGAAGAACATGTTTGATTTGATGAAAACAAAGACAAATCAAGGCAAATTAGGCAAATATCACTTGTAAACAGACTACTTTTACTATACCAATTTTAGAGGCTTGTAGCCTAAAGACTCGTTTCATTACCAAATCGACCAATCAGAATCAATACCCTGGTGAAAAAAACAGCATTTGCTGGTAGGTATGTTTTGATGCTGGTTTAAGCTGGTCCTTAGCTGGTTTAAGCTGGTCCTTTGCTGGTTTTTTTCTGGTCATGTTGCTGGTCAAGGACCAGCATAAACCAGCAAAGGACCAGCCTAAACCAGCATCAAAACATACCTAACCAGCATTCCAGCATCAAAACATACCTACCAGCATATGCTAGTTTTCGCCAGGGTATTCAAATGACGCAACGTCCTTTGGTTTGATCTAAAATGAGACCGAAGAAGGCATACTAACCATTCAGGCCTATCAACTTTAAGACATTTGTGTTATCAAAACTGCTTTTTGTTAAGACAACAAGTGAACATAAACTTAATGTTGATAAAATACCAATTAATCCAGGGTCTGACAACAACCGAGGTTAAATGGCAGTGTAATAATTAAATTTATCTTCACATAAGTGATTGTTAAGAGGAATGGCACTCTCCATTCAGGTAAAAATGTGTATAATTAATAGTCAGAGTCTTTATGGCGCTGTGATTTGTTCTGTTGTTTTACTGTATTGACGTGTCCTTTTGGCAGTCGAAGAGAATATCCACCTTATTTCACCCGTAAGAGTGGGCGCGGCCATTTGTACATTTTATGAGTCTGGCGGCCCACGTCCAGCTATTTCTAGCTGTACAAGCAGTTTGTTTTGCTGCTTGATATTGCAAAAAGGTGTCTTAGCATATTATTTTAATGTATTATTTTAATTATGAACCCACTGGTTTGTAGTCCAAACAGTTTTACTGTTTACTGCACGTTGTTATTGTTCTCGAAACCGGAAGTCTCGTCAGGTTTACTTCCGCATATAAGAATGAGGTGGATAACGCTCCATTTTTAAAACTATTTTAAGATGTCCAGGTGTACATAAGCGTAATTATCACAATTTCACAAAATATTTTAAAAATCAAACCTGCTGTATTTTTGTTGTATTATGGGCTTAGAAAAAACGCCTCAAGGGCCGTCAGTGATTATAAACTCAAACTGAGGCGAAATCAACTTCAGACCCACACTTACTGGAGAGATTTACGATGGGTTATTTTAAGTCGGTTTTTTGTATGACCACACGGGGATGCTGTTTGTCAAGGTAGGTTCATAAAGATTATTTAGGCCTAATTCAGATGTTGTTTTCAGCTCTTACTTATTGAAGAGTCATTCCTGCTATGCAGTTCCCTTTGAACTCTGTAAGTTTTTAAAAATGTAATATGCTTTTGGTGTAATTTAATGACCAGACGTACTCAGACATGTGAACTTTACTAATTATGACTTATTATTTACGCTGGTCGGGTTTACATGAGGGGTGTCAACTTGTCAATGGCTTTTTAAAATAGATATTAAAGTGGAAAATATTTATTCATTTGTTTGTTTGTTTATGCATCAGTTTATTGATATATGTATTTCTTTCTTCCATCATTCATTCATCTTTTTATGAGTTTGTACATCTAAAACCAAAATTTTGAATGTATTTCAAATGTACCCTTGTTTACTTGTTCACTTATCAATGTTCACTTATAATATTGGGATAAACGCTAACTATATGCTTTTAATATTCCATCCAATATGTGACCCTGGACCACAAAACCAGTCATAAGTGTCAATTTTTTAAAACTGAATAAATAAGCTGTCAAGTCAAGTCATGTCAAGTCGAACTTTATTGTCATTCTGCTACGTGTGTGGACATATAGACCATTTCGTCAGATGTAAACATACTGGTCCCGATACACTTCCTGTTTCTTTTTTTTTTAAACTTTACACAAACATCATAAAAAAATACAACCAACATAACATTTGACTGGATGAAAATGTTACATTAGCACCTTTACGATGTATTTGTATATGTGAAATAAAATAAAAAATAAAAAACAAAAAAACAGGAAGTGCTTCTGGACCAGTGTTGTTTACATCTAACGAAATGGTCTATAGTGGAACGAGATGTCGTGTCTCACAGGACCACGGTGCTACATACTAGTTAAGCATAATATAAACATACAACAGTTAACGAATAAGAAAAGCAATTATAGACTTATACAACGGTTAACCATCTGACCATACATATACTATAAATACTATAACTATAATAAATAGTTGACTACACCTACAAAACTGAGACAACAAAAAGTTTACATAAGTACTGAAGATGACGTTTTACAAAAGAGACATTTGTACGTGAATTTGTGCAAAAGAGATATTTTGTGCTTTAAATTGTGCAGAAGAGAGATTTTGAGGGAAGCAGCATCATTGATGTGTGGCTTTATTAGGATAGGACAATATTTGGTTGAGATACAACGATTTGAAAATCTGGAATCTGAGGGTACAAAATAAAAATACTGAGAAAATTGCCTTTAAAGTTGTCCAAATGAAGTTCTTAGCAATGCATATTACTAATGCAAAATTAAGTTTTGATATGTTTACGGTAGGAAATGTACAAAATATCTTCATGGAACGTGATTTTTACATAATATCCTAATTATTTTTGGCATAAAAGAAAAATCGATCATTTTGACCCATACAATGTATTTTTGGCTATTGGTACGAATATACAAGTGCTACTTATGACTGGTTTTGTGGTCCAGGGTCACATATTAACGCATAAATGCATAGTAGGAAAGACCCAGAAACAGTTTTTCTTGTGCTCAATCACAGGAAATTCTTCATGTACTGAATTTTTTAAGCACTCATGTCATGTCATGTCATGTCTTGGTGTCATTAGGTTATAGTTGCACCAAAAAGTTTCAATCAGTTGTGCTCTTGCAGTGTTTATTGGTTTAATTTGCATTGGCAACATTGTTTTGACTTGCAGTGATTTGACGGAGTGTATGAATAATGACTATAATGATTTATTTTGTTGTTGTTGTTGTTGGTTCCGTTGGGTCTTTTTGTTGTAGCACAGGAATATCCTCAGAGCTGTGAATTGCATCAGCCGGTTCAGGGAAAGTCTTTTCACTGTCACAGCATCTTGTGCAGCTTACTTTGTCTTTGCTGCGTTAAAAAATAGAAAACTGACATGCACGAGAGACACAAAGATGCATGTGCTGGAAAGATAAGCAAGCCTTTAGGGTTTATAAGTACCTAACCTCTCTCTGTCTCTCTCTTTATCTTTATTTTTTCTCTCACTCATTTTCTCCCTCACACACATACACGCGCTGAACAATTCTGCATGCCTTAAGAGGATTTACAGGGTGATTTGAAGTGTAATCAGAGTATGAAATATTAAGAAAGCCAGGGCATCTACACTGCGCCTCTGCAGACAGGGATAAGAATTTACTTTCGCTCGTCAAGTCTGGAAGAGTTCAGAAAGTGTTGTTTGTTTATCGAAGCGGTTGCGTTCGTATAACATGATCATCAGCTGCCAGGCGTGACTGACGCCGCTGCCGTTTACAAAGTATCTTTCATATTATGACCATAGTGTGCACTGTAAAAATGATCGGCATTTTAATGGTAAAAGATTGTAAAAATGCTGCGGTAGAAAACCTGTAAAGTTCCCTTACCTTATTCTTCAATGCGGAAGTAAGCCTATGGGCGAGGCTTTCGGTTCATTAGCCGCTATAGGGAAATAACGAGAAGAATAACAATGTGCAGTAAACGGTAAAACTGTTTGCACTACAAACCAGTGTGTTCATAAGATAATACATCAAAATAATATGGAAAGACCAATTTGCAATATCAAGCAGCTGTTTTGTACAGCTAAAAATAGCTGGACATGGATGAGACCAGAAGCCAGACCCATAAAATGTACAAATGGCTACGTCCACTCTTGCAGGGAAAAATGTGGTGGATAAGGTGAAAAAAAGTAAATCTAACAGGACATTTCATGTAATTTTACTGCAAAATACTGTAATTTGTCATCTTATGTGAAAAACTGTAAAACGGACATTCCCAGAAATACCAGTTAGACGCTAAACATTAGATTTTTCTTTTTCTTTTTTTCTTTTAAATCAGTCATGTACATTAGGGTTTTATATGACTTATAACATGATGTTAAATCATTTAATTTAAATAATTTGATTTCAGTTTTAGTACATCAAAAATTGGTAATAAAAAGTTAGATTTTTCATTTCAGTGAATGTTGTTAGATTTATTTTTTTATAGTTCAGTTTTAGTTAAATATATTGCATATAATAACCTTGGTGCATAACCTATGTGCACCTTCAATATATTTACTGCAGCTTGTGGAAAAGCCTAAATTACTTTCATAATTTTATGTTAAATATCTGGCAACCACAACTTTTTTTTTTTTTTTTTGGCCAGTGTCATACTACTCATACTAATTTTATATGTTTATATTGCTGGAAAGAGTAAGATATAGTATTTTAAATAATGATTTTCGATCAGTTGCTGAATAAATGTAGTAGTTTTAGTATTAGTAGTAATTAAACAGCATGCAAATTTTGTAAATCTCAGTAAAAACAGTAATTCCAATGGAATCCTGGCAAACCTGAACATTACTGATACAAACACAGTAGCACTTTTATGGAATAATAAAAATATGAATTAAAAAATATACATTTCTGTATAACCCTCCAGTACTCTAAGTGTATTATTGTACATATTTCTCTTTGTCAAACTGGGGAAGAGTTAAACATTATTTTACATATTATACATTGAGTCTTTCCAACTCGAAACACTTTTTCTAAACCATTTTACTTTCACAATCTGTTTTGTAAAAAGAAACGAAAAAAGTTGTTTGGTTGAAAAATAAGTCCTGAAAGCTGAAAAGGAAGGTGGAGCTGAAGCAAGTTACTATAGTGTCATTATAGCGAATGGACCACAAAACCAATCAGAAGGGTAAATTTTTTTAGATTTAAAAATCACCTGATTCATAAATCATCTGAAAGCTGAATAAATAAGCTTCGATTGATATATGGTTTGTTAGGATAGGACAATATTTGGCCGAGATACAACTATTTGAAAATATGAAAGCCCAAACAATGTATTTTTGGCTATTGCTACAAATATACCCATGCTACTTTTTTTTTTTTTTGGCCAGTACTAATTTCATATATTTATATTGCTGGAAAGAGTAAGATATAGTGATTTAAAAAAATGATTTTCTATTAATCACTATGAATAAATGTAGTAATATTACTATTAGTAGTCATTAAACATAGTATGCTGAATCAGTAAATCTCAGTAAATCCCATGGAATCCTGGTAAAACTGAACCTGAATAAAAAAATACATATATATACATTTCTGTGTAACCCTACAGTACCCTAAGTGTATTATTGTACATATTTCCCTTTGTTTTTACAAACTGAGGGAGAGTTAAACATTATTTCATGGGTCTTTCCAACACGAAACGCCATTTTACTTTCATAATCTGTTTTGTGAAAAGGAAAGAAAAAAAAAACGGTTAGGGCGGAGCTTGATTTTATGTTTCAGGAATTCATTGATTTGTAAGAAATGGGTATCATATAGCAAAATATCAGCTCGTTGGTTGAAAAATAAGTCCTGAAAAGGAAGGAGGTTGAAGGTGGAGCTGAAGCAAGTTACTAGTGTCATTATAGCGACTGGTCCACAAAACCGTAATCATAAGGGTACATTTTTTGAGATTTACCTGATCTGTGGTTTGTTAGGATAGGACAATATATTCGGCTGAGATACAGCTATTTGAAAATCTGGAATCTGAGGGTGCAAAAAAATATCTAAATATTGAGAAAGTTGTCCAAATCATGTTCTAAGCAATGACTATCACTAATCAAAAATTAAGTTTTGATATATTTACGGTAGGAAATTTAGAAAATATTTTCATGGAATATGATCTATACTTAATATCCTAATGATTTTTAGCATAAAAGAAAAATCTATAATTTTGACCCACAATGTATTTTGGCTATTGCTACAAAAATGCCCATTCTGCGTAAGACTGGTTTTGTGGTCCAGGGTCTGAACTGTTTTGGACTGTTTTTGCTTGTAAACAATGCTTGATCTGTGCATATTTCTCTCGTGGTTCAGACAAGATTGCTTTTTCACTGGAAAAATCAATATTATGCATAGAGGATTCACATTGTTATTTGGAAGCAATGGTTCAAAATTGTGTTCCAGGGTCACATATTTTGATAAACGTTTTTGGGTGAACCCATCTGTTATGATTTATTCAAAATAAAAGCAGGAATATGCATTAAGAAATTATGCAGAGTGGATTTTGAGTTCATGTTGACTTTAATTGTATTTTACTCTGAATACTCCTTGCTAGTGTGAATGCATGCATGAATGCCAGCAGATGGCAATATTTATCTGTATTACAGAGGACTGAGAGAGAAAGGCTCAATCATAACCATCCTAAATTACACAAAAGACTCAAATGACAAAATTTCATATCTGATTTTAAATGGTACAATTGCTATTTTAGATACAACCAATCTTCCTGTCTTGTTAATACATGAACTAGTGAAAAAGAAGCTTTTACGAGTAGGTTTTTATTTGCAAAGGAAAATATAAATTGTTAAATAGCTTTCTAACAATTGTGTTTTCATTGGATCTTCATTGTTGGGTTTGTAGAGTAAATCACAACAACGTCACATGTATTTCTGTGCCTTGGTATAGATTGAAGCATGTTTGTGCTGTAAAGTGTCTTGAATGTCGCAGGGTTTGAATGTGTCACAAAGTGGCATGTCAAGCACCAGTGCAGAGACTCAGAGAATGTAAAGCTTCCAACAATGGGAGGCGGAAAATGTGAAGGGGAACAATTAAATTACGCCTTGCATGAAGTTTGCTTTTCATTTTGTGAGGCAAATTTAGTGCCATGCTTAATCATTATGCTGTCGAACACGATTTGCAAAAATATTCAAGAGCTTTGCGTGCCTCACTGCCCTTTCTGTATTGAAAAATAATGGGGCTCTATCCAATTAAAAACTGCATTTAAATCAAGAAAGTATTACATGCTCTTTAACAGTATCTCTCTGCTGAAGCTTTTCAGATGCTGACTGTATGCACAAGAAGGACTCCAGCAGACCTGTGTTTCTCTCAGGGTGTGTTATTGTGCTGAATTTGGTTTTATGATTGAGAACCAAGCTATGGGGATCTTTATAATGAAATATATTTCTGCTGTCACTTGCGCCGGTGACTTTTACAGCACTGGTTTTGCTTCAGGACCCAGATTTTATTCACAGTACCAAAAATGTTTATAATTATGAATAAAAATCCCTTAAAAATCGGGCATGAAAGAATATGCACTATTAATAACATTGTTTTTCCATTTCAGCTTTCAGTGATTCACCACACAAAACATACTGTGGTTGCAGTCTTCATTTTATCAATTTGCATATATTTGTTTATGGTTTTCAAGAATTAGGAAATGCCTCACGACCTGTTCATGCTTCTACAGTGACAGATGAAATTACTGCAAAATACAGTAGAGTTTGATTGGATGCACAGCCTTTGACGTCAATATTATGGGAAGATATGAGAAGTATTTTTCTGTTTCCTTTTAACACAGATCAGCCTTTTTGATTTTAAAATTAACATATAGTTAATTGTATTTTTTTATTTGCATTTCAGCATTTTTTGTCCAGAACACACCAATTTAGAACTACTGCTTTACAGTTTATGTGGCATATTTTGCTTAATGCTATTATAATATACATGTTGCATTTCAGAACCAATTTCAGGATTGCCAATTTATATAGTCTTGGATATGCATTGCAATTTTGTATGGCATGCATCGATTTTTTGTGGTTGCACACCTGGCAGATTATTGAATATTTTAATCGACCGTATAAAGAAACATTGTCTATAAATACACACAACCAGATATTACTGCTAAAAAAATTAAAATAAATCCTGAAATGCATGTTTTTAATTGCATACATTGTGAAGTGCATTATATTGATTGAATTTCCTTCAACTGATTTGCTCACAAGCAAAATTTACCTTCTATTTCTGCTTTTGTATTCAAATCCTGCAAGCAAATTGCATGTAGAGAGTATAATATCATGAATACTTGAAATGACATGTTTACTGGTGCAAAGCACCAAGCTAAGTTTCCTGTAATTGTAAATTGCTTGGCTAATAACTATGAATTCCTATTATGTTTCTTTTCAGGAAGGCAGTATTTAGAGATTTTGCACTGAATTTGTTGCTTGTTTGTTTAGTGACAAACAGTTTTTCTCCTGTATTTAGTCTTGAAATGTTTTTGAAGAATGTGGGGTGAATGTAAATCAGAAAACACATGCTTTCAGATTCTAGTAGTTACAGTGTGTCCTGTGAACCTTCTGAATCCGCTGCTCGTCGGTGTAATTAAAAGATTTGCAAACACGTGTCAGCCGATAATCGCACACAAACTGCTTCCTGCCGTCCCCAGCTGCATTACATTCCAGAAATCATTTACTGCAGCAATCTGATGTTTATTTCGAATGAATAAATCTACTTAGCACTGAAGGCATTAATTGATATTTTAATGCTATTCTTATAATTGAAGTTGGAGAACAAAAGACACAGTGAATACAAATACTGATCACTGTAATGCACACATTTATTTCTATTATTGTGTCTCTGGTGAAATGAGCATCTCCATTTGCGTCTGGATGCTGAACGGCTAGATGGCATCATTGAGCAACTGAATGAGCTCTTTCTCTCTCTCTTTCCCTGTGCAAGTAATTTGAATTGTGCAGTTTTGCCTCAACCGAGATCTGTACATTTTATCCACAAAGACAGATATTTGCAGGACCCTTGTGACATCCTCGCTTACAGATGCATTTCTGAAATACTTTAAATGGCAGTGTTATAAAAGTAGAAGAGGATTGTGGGTCAATGGTCTTGTGAAATCAGAGAGCAGCGCAATAACATCCTGTTTAGAACAGAAAGGCTGATATTTGCTCTTATCGGCCGGGAATCAAAGAGGACATTTTCCGTGTCTCAAGTTCTTCGTGATGTTAATATTCTCCTTTCACAGGAGGTAAAACATGACCTGGGCCAGCTCTTCCCCAAATGTCACTGAGTTCAAGAAAAAGGATAAAAGCTGGAAGAGCTATTCTGCACTGAGAACAAGTTCTCATGCATCCAATATTACAAAAAAAAAAAATCTGCATTTATGCAGAGTTAGATATTTATATATATATTTTGGAAGGTAACCATGCTCAAATTGATCTTAATCAAATCTGAATGAAACATTAGGAGGATCCAAAAATCTGAAACCACAAGTCAAAATGCTTTTATTTTGCATTTTAAAATGTTAATTTAATGCAAAAAATTCATACAACTTTAACAAGTATTCACACACTTAAGCCATAATTAAAAATGACATTGCATTATGTAACAAAAGGTCAAACTAAGCAGCAAAATATTGCACAAGCTCTTCAGTCAATCCTCTGGTTATGAAATGCAGTAAATTTAGTGTCAATTTTATGTACTTTTTTGTTTTTTTTGGTTTGGCAATGCCTTACACAAAACCCAATGATCCATGTTATTCCGTCATGTTGTGCTTCGGTGGAAGCAGCAAAATCTGACCTTTTGTTCACATGGTCAGTGACACTAATTTGCTTACATTTCATTAGTGACCTAGAAATCTTGAAAATGTCTTCTTTAATTTACCTTACAGTGTTTCTTTGTTTTAAACAAAGTCTCTCTGCTTATTTCCCGGTTTAAAGGATGAGTTCACCCAAAAGTGAACATGTGCTGGACATTGATTCATCCTCAGACCATTCAAGATGTAAATGAGTTTGTTTCTTCATTGAAAAAGATTTGGAGAAAAGTAGCATTGTTCACCACTGGATGCTCTGCAGTGAATGGGTGCCGTCGAAATGAGAGTCCAAACAGCTGATAAAAACATTAAAAAAAAGTTTGACATACCGGTCCATTATCCATAATAACACTTCCTCCAGTGAAAAATTCCAACCCCTTTTGTCCTCCCACATCAAAATCCACCAATACATATGTGACCCTGGACCACAAAACCATACGCTCTTAAAAATAAAGGTTCCAAAAGGGTGTTTTTGCAGTGATGCCATAGAAGAACCATTTTTGGTACCCCAAAGAACCTTTCAGTGAACAGTTCCTAAAAGAACCATTTTGAAGAACATTTTAAAAATCTAAAGAACTTTTTCTGCATTTGAAAGGTTCCATGGATGTTCGAGGTTTTTTATGGCACCATAAATGGCAATAAAGAACATTTATTTTTAAGAGTGTAAGTGTCAGTTTTTTAAAATTGAGATTTATACACGAGCTGAATAAATAAGCTCTTCATTGATGTATTGTTTGTTAGGACAGGACAATATTTGGCTGAGATACAACTATTTGAATATCTGGAATCTGAGGATGCAAAAAAATCCAAATGTTGAGAAATTTGCCTTTAAAGTTGTCCAAATGAAGTTCTTAGCAATGCATATTACTAATCAAAAACTTAAGTTTTGATGTATTTACGATGCAACGTTTACAAAATATTTTCATGGAACATGATCTTTACTTAATATCCTGAAGATTTTTGGCATAAAAGAAAAATCAATAATTTTGACCCATACAGTGTATTTTTGGCTACTGCTACAAATATACCCGTGCTACTTAAGACTGGTTTTGTGGTCCAGGGTCACATATGTTTAGAACTGTTTTGGACTGGTTTTGCTTGTAAACAATGCTTGATCTGTGCATATTTCTCTCCTGGTTCAGACAAGATGGCTTTTTCACTGGAAAAAGCAATTTTATGCATAGAGGATTCACATTGTTATTATATTAAAAAACATCTTAATGCATTGTTTCTTATAAACAAGTTGCTTTTTACTTCACAATAGGGATTTGACCAATTATCGGAACTGATATTAGGCATCTTTATGGTTATCATATTGGTAATTTTCAAACCTGATTTGCAGATAAAATAATTAAAAAGCAATTAAAGAAAGAATGATGATCGTATGATTCAGGAGAGAAATATGCATTAATCAAGCACAAGGTGATATTGGTGGATTTTGATGTGAGAGGACATCAGGGGGTGGACTTTTTCACTGGAATAAGCATTATAATGGATTATGGAGTAATACTTTGGCTAGAAGCGACGGTTTACAGCTAAAACACCTTAATGATGGATTTGTTTCTTACAAACATGCAGCTTTTTATTGATGGACTGGAGTGGAACAAATTACTTGTGACGTTTGGGAGCTGTTTGGACTCTCGTTCTGACGGCACCCATTCACTGCAGAGGATTCATTGGTGAGCACATGATGAAATTTCCTAAATTTCTCCAAATCTGTTCTGATGAAGAAACAAGCTCATCTACATCTTAGATGGCCTGAAGGCAAGCACATTTTCATTTTTAGATGGACTATTCCTTTAAATGTGAAAACAAAGAATGTGATCTCCTACATTTGGACCCCACTGTATATAATGTCTTATATGACACTGAAAACTTAATTTCACTCTCACAATGGTCTGAAATGTTTACTATCTCTATTCCATATAAACCCAGGCAGGAACTACCAGGCATCATAGCAGCCAGCCGTTATCAGAGAGAACAATTACCGCCTCATCCGCTCTGACTATCAGCCCTGATGATCTGCACAGATTCACATGACAGCTAAATAAATATGTAAAGGTGCTGCGCTGGAGATCCTGCAGATACTTACAAGCTCTCTGAGGAAAACTACAGCGCCAGAGGAGATGATAATGATTGTGAGAACGCACACCAAATTAATCTCTCTCTTATCGCTTCATCTTCAAGCTGATAAATGTGTTACGAGCGTGTGATTTTGTGTGCCGTTGTTTTGATAGCAAAAAAATTGCTAGCAGGTTAGATTATATCTTTTAATATACACGCTGAAAAATAGACAATTATTTGCGCTAATTAATTTTTTTGCTTTTTTTATTTCAGTTCTTCATGTGTTCCATGAAAGAAGCAAAGTCATACATACGGGTGAGTAAAAGATGACAAAATATCTAAATATATTGCCAGGCTGTTTCTTTAAAAATTCAAAAAACATTAATATACACTTCCCACTGCCATCTTTATCAAAAAAGCTACAGCACAGCCAAAACAAAGACCTCAAAATCAGAGGTTTCGCTATTAAGTGTCATAAAGCTTACACACGGACATGTCTAGTAAGCTCTAATGCTTTGGGTTGATGCCTGCTCCCCCGTTTCCCAGCATGCTTTGAAACGTGTAAGACCGTTCTCAATCACTTTTCAGCCCAGCGTCGATATTGGCTGTGCTTTGGCGACACAATAAGGGAGCGAGACGGTCATGGGAGGGATCAGCTTTATTCCACCCAAATAAAAGCAATGGAAACAAAGCATCATCGCTATATTTAACCAAATCTGCAGCTTACTGCGACAAGCACATGATAATGATATCCTCTTAACAAGCGTCGGCACTGAATGACAGCCAATGGCGCTGAGGCAGCCAGCACAAGATGGTGTAAGAAAACGGCTTCAGCCGCAGCGATGCTACCAGACCTGTGGGAATGTGCAAAAACTAATCAGTTATTACAGATTAGTAACTGTTAGTTACAGTGCTGCTCGTACAGTTATCTACATTTAGACAACAAGTAAGCATTTGTTTTTTAATGAAGGGCACATATCAGACTTACATACACTTGCAGAAAAGTGAGCCAAAATTGTAGCCTCAAAAGGACATCTTTGTGCCTTATTTACTCCTAAATAGTATAGGTAAGGTACTAATATGCTAGTTATTTAGGGGTAGACATACTTTATCTTTAAGGTTACTACCCCAGTGACAATTTTATTTTATTTAATTTTAGATATGATGTATTTATCAGTATTTATAAATATTTTGAATGAGGTTTCTTTTTTTAAATTTTATGTTTTTTTATTTGAATTTTATTTAGTTAATTAATTATGTGCTTTTTATTATTTTTCATATATATTTCTCAATCACTGATTTCAGTTTTAGACTTTTTAGTACTTAAACTTATTACATAACATTTCTGTTTTTTTGTTTGTTTTTTAAATGGCAAATATCTGAGTGAAAAAAGTTTTTTTAAAATAATTTTATACAGTAACATATGTGACACTGAACCACAAAACCAATCATAAAGGTCTTTTTTTTTTTTTTTAATTTTATACATCTGAAAGTTATATACATAAGCTTTCCATTGATGTATGGTTTGTTAGGATAGGACAATATTTGGCCAAGATACAACTACTAAAAAAATCAAAATATTTATAAAATCGCCTATAAATTTGTCCAAAGGAAGTTCTTAGCAATGCATATTACTAATCAAAAATTACATTTTGATACATTTACGGTAGGAAATTTACAAAATATGTTCATGGAACATGATCTTTACTGATCCTAATTTTGACCCATACAATATATTTTTGGCTATTGCTACAAATATATCTGTGCTACTTAAGACTTGTTTTGTCATCCAGGATCACATATAAAAATGTATCTAAAAACAAATCACTAATTACAAACTAATTAATTCTGCAAGTTTCTTCTGAGGAGGTTTATTTGTATGGCATTTTTATTTGCATTTCTAATTGTGTTCTAATATTTTACAGAATGCAATGACGTGTGAAGAATACCTATAAAAAATAAGTACATTATTACTTTTTATTTTTTTATTTAGAAATTAATATTTATATAATAATTTAATTCAGTATAGAACCATTAAATCGATCAAAAGTGACAGTAAAGATATTTGTTTCAAAAGATTTATGTTTCAAGTAAAAGCTGTTCTTTTGAATTTTCTATTCATCAAAGAATCCTGAAAAAATGTGTCTTGTCACTGTTTCCACTAAAATATTAAGCAGCAGAACTGTTTTCAACATTGATCATGGTAAGAAATATTTCTTGAGCAACAAATCAGCATATTATAATGATTTCTGAAGGACAATGTGACACTAAAGACTGGAGTAATGATGCTAAAAATTCAGCTTTTCCCTCACGTTTTTAATTTAAAAATATATTAAAATAGAATTTACTAGCATTTCACAATATCTGTTTTTACTGCATTTTGATTAAATGCCATAATTGCAGCCTTGGTGGGCTTAAAAGACTTCTTTTTAAAAACTTTAGTAGTTTTTGTATATGTAATCAGTCCAGACAGGAAGTCTTCACTTCTGCGGCTGCCATAACAAACTTCCAACAAACTTTTTGTTAAACATTACCTGAGTCCCTTTTCTCCATCTCTAAAAATAGACTCCTCTTTCATAAGTGTCTTTTTGTTGTTCTGCCAAATCTTAATTAGCGATTAGTCAGAATTATTCTCAAACTCCCTGATTCTTGTGCAGAGCCGTAGATAGTGTGGTGTTTTAATTAAGCGGAGGTCAGATGTCTGAACTCAGCAGGAGACGTGCCGAGTGACGCCATGGTTGGCGGGAACGCGCTCCAGGAAGGGTGTGACTTCACTGTCCCACATCAGTGCCCGGGATCTGCATCTGTTATTCCAAAGAGTGTTTGGGAAAGAAAAGAAGAATGAAATGGTGAAGAAAGAGAATGGAAAAGGGAAAAGCTGGTAGCTAACTTGTTGTAAATGGATTACCATAGTAGTGTAGATTGGTTTATGGTGATTAATGGGTCCAGTGTTATTTTGCATTTTCATATTATTTACACTACCAGTCAAAAGTTTTTGAACAGTAAGATTTTTAATGTTTTTTAAAGAAGTCTCTTCTGCTCACCAAGCCTGCGTTTATTTGATCCAAAATACAGCAAAAGCAGTAATATTGTGAAATATTTTTACTATTTAATATAATATAAATGTTTTCTTTTTGAATTTATTTTAAAATGTAATTTATTCCTATGATCAAAGCTAAATCTTTCTCCAGTCTTCAGTGTCACATGATCCTTCAGAAATCATTCTAATATGGTGATTTGTTGTTCAAGAAACCTTTTTTATATATTATTATCAATATTTATCTGTTCAGTATATTTGTTTCAGGATTTTTTGATGAATAGAAAGATCCAAAGATAAACCTTTATCTGAAATAAAAAGCTTTTGTGACATTATACACTATACCGTTCAAAAGCCTGGAAAGAAATGAGAGAAGTTAATATTTTTATTTAGCAAGGATGCTTTAAATTGATCAAAAGTGATAATAACATAATAATAATAGTAATTTAAATAACAGTCAAAAACTGTTATTTTAAAGAGTAAAAATACTTCAAATTTTACTGTTTTTGCTGTACCTCGGATCAGATAAATGCAGGCTTGGTGAGCAGAAGAGACTTCTTTAAGAAAACATAAATAATCTTACTGTTCAAAAACTTTTGACTGGTAGTGTATTTACTAGTATAGCATTTATTAATTTCAGTTTTAGTTACTTTGTGCTTTTTTCCATTTTTTTAATTAATTTTGTATATTTTGCTTTATTTTAATATTTATTTGTTTTATTTTTAGTGATTTAGTGTATTGAAAATATAGGCTGTCATTTACATGATTCATATATTATAATTGAATGTGATGAGACAACAAGCATTTTTACATTTCACAGTCAACCAATCAGACATACAAATATTATTTAATATGTGTGTATTTTAAAATAAAAGTATTATTTGCAACCAGTATATATAAAGATCTTTCTCTTTTTCTTTATTCACTTAAATCTATTTAAAATTATTTACTTATTTAATTCTTTTTTTTATTTAAAAATACCACTGGGGTCAAGACATAGTTACAGCTTAGTTTTAGTTAACACTAACGACACTATGGAAAAGGATAGTCATGCTGTTTACCTACAAAAAAAGAATAAGGAAATCTACTGGTTAAGCTAGTTGAGAAGCTGGGCATCTCATATCATGGACTAGTATCCAAAATTTATGCTAGTAGTTAGAAAGTAAAGAAATTACTACAATTTTATGCAGAATCAATCTGCATATTGTAGATGTTTAGATCTTATCAGACAGAAAAGTATGAAAATGGCATTTTACTGTAGATTTGGTTTACACGCATGATTCGAGTCCATCAGCGAGTCTTCAATCTCTAACCCTGATGAACAAACTTTTCTGTCTTCGATGTGCAATAAGCCTCATACGTCTGTAGCACCTGCTCTCCTCGAACTGTCTGGAAAGAATGCGCTTCAAATTCACATTCACTTATATACCATCAATGTCACAGATTCCCTCTCTGCACGATCGTAATCGCAAAATCTCCTTCTACGAATTTAAACTAGTCCCCCCGGATGTTGAAAGACAAGACCGGTCTGATATTAAAACGGCGAGGGGAGCCGCTCGGCTGGCAGGCCTCGACGCTGACTGACACCGTCCCAACGATAGCGAAATCTAGCAGGTGCGTTCACGCGCTCTCCTCTGATCTGTACACCGACCCACTTGTCTTCTTAGTGTACTCTGTAATAAGCTGCTTCAAAGATCACTATGTATGCTAGCGAGCGATAAGATCTGCAGTATGGAGTTCTCCTTTCCTTTCACGACGCCGTCTGTCTCGCGCTCGTGCTCTTCTACTCCATCTCGCTCCCCCTCTCTCACTCTTTTGGTTTTCTTAAGAAAATGTCAGTCTAATCATATCTTAATGCTTTGATAACGGGTTCTTTTTTTTCCACGGGAGAAGAACAGATACTCTAGTGTCTTAAAGGCCGAGGATGGGAATGGAAATGAAAGAAAACACCCTTGAAATTAAATTTTTCTCCAGCGTGGGTGTAGCCGCGACGGCGTTTGACCTTATGCACAATTACTTAATTGTTTCATTTAAAGACGACGAAAGATCATACAAACACGAAGAAATGTGCTGTGAAGTGTAAATGTGACATTGTCGTGAAGTCTCTTCCTGCAGACGTGTAAAGGAAAACAAACTAGCATGTCATCACCGCATGATTCAATTAGTGTGATATTTCATTTATGCCAGCATCAAAGGACTTTCATTGTGATTGATGGCTGCTTATCGGCCACAGTGAATAGATACAGTTAAATTGATTGTTTTAGGCAGGAACTGTGTAAAACGGCATTATACAGTAGGTACATAAAGACAAAGTATAGAATTTGTTCTTCCCTTTATCTTTATAATCCACCGTCACTTCATATACTTCCCACAATGCCCATATAGGCTCTTTGTAGTAAAGTTTGCATTGTTGTATTTGGCCAAGTTTAAATGAACTAGAATGGAAAATGTGAGTGGTGATTATGTGCAAATCCCACTGCAGCTGTGGAATGTTATTGTAGTATTATTTACACACTATTATAGTATTTATAATTTTTTTAATTACTTTTTATTGTTGTATTTAGATGATGTACACTACTAGTCAAAATCATTCTAATGCCGATTTGCTGTTCAAGAAACATTTATTATTAACAATATTTAAAACGACTGAGTACATTTTTTTTTCAGGAATCTTTGCTGAATAGGAAGATCCAAAGATCACAAAAGTGATGATAAAGACATTTATAATGTTACAAAAGATTTCTTTTTCAGATAAATGCTGTTCTTCTGAACTTTCTACTGGTCAAAGAAACCTGAAAAAAATTTTACTCAGGTGTTTGTGACGTAATAATAATAATAATAATAACAACAACATTTTTTAAGCTGCAAATCACAATATTGGAATGATATCTGCAGGATCATGTGACTGGAGTAATAATGCTAAAAATTCAGCTTTAAAATCACAGGAATAAATTACATTTTAAAATATATTCATATAGTTATTTTAAATATTTCAAAATTTTAATGCTTTTGCTGTACTATGGATCAAATAAATGCAGGCTTGGTTCTTTAAAAAAAACATTAAAAATCTTACTGTCCAAAAACTTTGTACTGGTAGTGTATTTTATACATTTATTTATTTTTTTGTTGTTGTTATTATTTTTATTTAGCTTTCTTTTCTAATTGTTTAGTTTTGTTTTAATCCTTCAACTTTAACTTATTTCCTTTTTTAAACATTTCTTTGTTTCAGTTATTTACAGAGTAGTTTTCAAATTTAATTTTTAAGTTTTTCATGTAGTATTCGTATTTTTATTTAAATGAACAAAAATGATTTTTAGTTTGGTAATAGGCCTTTGCTATGAGGTTTCTAAGATGTTCAGAGTGGTTTTTAGCATGTTTCTCATATACGTTATGCTTCATTGTAACAGATTTGGACATATTTAGCATTACATCACTTGCTCACAAATAGATCCTCTGTAGTGAATGGGTGCCGTCAAATAAGAGTCCAAACAGCTGATAAAAACATCACAATAAGCCCATAAATCCATAATCCATAATGCCTGCTTTAGTGAAAAAGTCCATCCTCGGTTATCCTCACACATCAAAGTCCACCAACCTTTTGTTTTGGACTGTTTTTACTTGTTTAATATGTGCATATTTCTCTCATGGTTCAGACAACATGACTTTTTCACTGGAAAAAGCAATATTATGCATAGAGGACTTAATGAGAACCAATGATTTAAAATGTAAAAAGTTTTAATGATGCATTGTTTCTTTTAAACAAGCAGCTTTTCACTTCACAATAGGGGTTTGGCCAGTTATCGGCGCCGATATTAAGCATTTTTATGGTTATCGGTACTGGTCATTTTCAAAAACCGATTTGCCGATAAAATAATTTAATATCATTTAAAGAAAGTTTTTGTCAGAGCCCTTGTTATTCTTATTTTGACAATAATTTTGAATTTTACACCAGGCATTTATATTTAAATTCAAAATATCGGTTATCGGTCTACTTGATCTGTAATAATCGGTATCGACATCAGCCATTAAAAACATGTATCGGTCGACTCCTACTTCACAAGACATTAAATGATGGACTGGAGTGGTGTGAATTGCTAATGAATTATTGTGCTGTTTTTATCAGCTGTTTGGACTCTCATTCTGACGGCACCCATTCACTGCACAGGGTCCATTGGTGAGCAAGGGATGTAATGCTGAATTTCTCCAAATTTGTTCTGATGAAGAAACAAGCTCATCTCCATCTTGGCTGGACTGAGGGTAATGAAATTTTCAGTGAGTTTTCATTTTTGGGTGAACTGTTCCTTTAAGTACAATATGATTTGTTATAAACAGTTATTAGTGTGAACTTTACGACCCCATTTACGGCCGGCTGGCGCAATTCTACCATGGTGAATAAAGTGGGGTGGATATTTCTGGTATTTGCTCCATTAGGTGTGACAGACATGTTCCTGTCATATGGCTGCATGGTGCCTTGAGTTCATGTCAGGATACTGATTGTGCTCTTGTTGTTACAGTAAAACCCCGCAGGCTGCCGGCCTGCACCTCTCACGCTGCTTTACCGTGTCCCAATCCAGAAACAGCGCTGCACATTGGTTAATATTACAGTTATGTCAAATCTCCTCATTACTGCCCCAAAGTTTCTGTATAGCATTTCACTGAATCCTGGCCACGCGCTCTCCCCGGTGAGTGTCAGACGCACACACCTCCATCGTTAAAGAGGGTGATGGTGATGGCGGATGACAGCAGCCTCTGTGCATCTCCAGCCGCAGCTGCCCATCATCTTGAGTGACGGCTGAGAAGAGGACAAAAAAAATAAAACTCCTCCCAAAGGTCTGGCAGCTGCATGTGCACCTGCAATCTCAAGACAGAGGCCTGTACCTACAGAAGCACTTGTTCGCTTTAAACTGGGCCAAACAAAGCACTGCGTCTATACAGATATGAGGTTTGCTGAATGCATGCATGCTATTTTTCAGCAGAAGCTTAGCATTTTAACCTCTACTCCTTAATATTTAACTTGACAACATAACTCGTCCTTTATCACTTGTGTTGTATGAGGATGAAGGATACCTTAAATTGTGCATCTTGTTAATGAGAAGTGATTTGGATTTTTTTGTTTTTAGACTGGAAAATATTAGAAGTGGCATAGAAGTGACAAAGATCCCATCTGCATTGAAGGAAGGCATATTTAAAGACATGTAAGTAAGCAGTTAACAGTGAACTCAATTGCAATGTCATTATGAAAATCAGAAACCAGATACCAGATCATACTTAGAAAATGCAAGTGTGCTTGACTGTGCAAAACATTGCAGCAAAATGCAGCTTTTGTCGTCCAGCTCTTTATATAAAGTTGGATATATCAGTATGTCCAACTTTATCCACATACCTCAACTCTTTTGCGTATCTCAACTGCTTGATTGCTAAATTATCTATTTTAATATAGCATTATTATATTACTATTATATTATAATATATTTTTTGTATTTTTAATTTTATTTATTTATTTATTTATTTATTTTCTTTCTTTCTTTCTTTCTTTTAATTTGTAATATTTTTTTTTTTAAACAGGACCACAGCATGACAGCTATCCAAGAGATAACATTAAAAATATTTGTATTTATATCTATTGATTATGTATGTATGATTATGTTATTGATTTTGATTCAAAGGAATAAATTTTATTAATAAATAAGGAGTATGGACCACCAAAAGATTAAAAGTAATAATAATTCCAAATATTTTATTTTAATTATTTTATTTTATTTTATTTTATTACCCAGAACATGCTAAGGGGTATGAACCACCATAAGATTAAAAGTAATAATAATTCCAAATATTTAATTTATTTTATTTTATTTTATTTTAATTTTTAAACAGGACCACAGCATGACAGCTATCCAAGAGATAACATTAAAAATAATTTTATAAATATGTATTGATTATGTATGATATTGATTTTGATTCAAAGGAATAAATTAGAGTAGGAAATAAGGAGTATGGACCACCATAAGATTAAAAGTAATAATAATTCCAAATATTTTATTTTAATTATTTTATTTTATTTTATTTTATTTTATTTTATTTTATTTTATTTTATTTTATTTTATTTTATTTTATTTCCCAGAACGTGCTAAGGAGTATGAGCCACCATAAGATTAACAGTAATTCGTTTAAAATTAAATATTACTTTAATTATTTTTAGACAACCTCCCAAAATGTGCTGGTGGCCAAAAGCTTGACAGAAGACTCTTACGCTCATTAAAACAATACAGTAAAAAACAGTAATATAGCGTAACATTATTTGTATTATTTAAAAAAAAAATGTTTTGTATTTAAATCCGTTTTAAAGTGCTATTTATATCTGTGATGAATCAGAATTTTCAGCATCATTACTCCAGTGTTCAGTGTCACATGATTCTTTAGGAATAAACTAGGATGCATTAAATTACTTAAAAGTGACAAGAAAGACATAAAGACATTTATAATGTTTAAAAAATAATTAAGCTGCTAAATACAATAAAATAAATAAGCAGCAAAAACGTTTTTTTCAGCATTGGCAATAAAAGAACCATCATTAATAATTAATCTTCAATATTAAATGAGCAGAAAATCAGCATTTTAGAATGAATTCTGAAGGATCATGTGACACTGAACACTGAAGTAATGATGATTTTAAAACATTGTATTGGAGAGCATAAGAGACTTCATTCAAAAACATGCCACATTGTCCTTTAGAGATCATTCTAATATGGTGGTTTGGTGCTCAAGAAACATTTCTTAAATATTTTTGTGTAAACTCTGATCCTTCTTTGATGAATAGAATCCATAAACTGTTTTTTGCAGATTTCTGTGTTGTGCTGCTCTACGAGCATCTCTTCTAAAGAGGCGCATTGCTGTAAGTTTTAACACGTGTGATTAGAGCAGTGCTCTGAGGACTCCAGCTTACAGCTTCTTCCAGTGCCTTGTTTTCCGCTCTTAATTTCACTTGCATAATACCAAATTGCTTGGGAGGATGCTGTCGGCTTCATCTTTTAATGAGTTGGTTTGCACGGTCTGTAGAAAGCACAGTACGCGGCGGATTTCGTTCGTCTTTTGTGAAACGCAGCTAGCCGTGGTATTGTGTAACTGTGTCAGCATCCACTTTGATTTGGGCTAATGGAACCCCACCAAGATATACAATTAGAAGACTGGATGTGTTAGGATCTAATTCCATCTCATCGCAAAAAGCCATGCGCATACTGTGAGAGAAAATGGACACAACAACACACCAAAGAAGCCAAATAAAGCCGTTATTAGCTGATCACAAACCCAGAACAGATTCAGAATCAACGGTTCCTGGCTCATTGACTGTCTTAACAAACTATTTCTGAAATAAAGCCACACACGCAAATTAATTCCTCCGTTTGATCAGGAAAAGAGAAAATAGGACGCTTTTTGCGTTTCCTTTGTTCTGCAGTTTGTAAACAGCTTGGATGGAGTTGAGAGGAAAACTACTAAACCTGCAACTACAGAAACAACATATTCATTCTGGCTTGTAAAGTATTTATCATGCCTATTACAGATTCAGGTCAGCTCAGTTTTAATTCATCTGTGCATTAATATATACAAATGTTTTTTTTTTTTGAGAAGTGCAACATCATTTATCTTCATTGCATGAACTTGTGTTCTGACATGGAGTATATGGAAGCAGGTAACAGCTCTTGATGGCATCTATCAATCAGAACTGAATAAAATTATGAATTGGCTCCCTTTCAGTTTATGGATGTAGAATTGGAATATGAATTAAAATGACAGGAAGAAGATTTTGCTGCATTGCAATAAAAAAAAAAAAAAAAAAACTAATTATGCATATTTTTCCTTTGATATATACATTCATGCATTTATACATATATATGCATGTATACATAGATTTTTTTTTTCTTAAATTCAAATTGTGCATCCGGTTTGCCACTGTTTTCCAAATTCATGATTCTCAGTTCAGTTTTGACTTGTAATCAACTCAGCTGTCAGTGGCGTTGTATGATGGCCAGAGGTCAGAGGAATGCCTGAAATATTTCTGAGATTGGACAGTGTGTTATTTTTAGAGTTGTGGAATGAGAGGGGAAAAAGTTGAGAGCTTTACAAGTAGGTCAGCTGCAGCATTGCTTCATATCGCTTTCAGTATTATTACCGTCCTGCAGCCCAACTTTTAATCCAGCTTGAGCTGCACCAATTGCACTTTCACGGACATCTTTTATTGTAGTCGAAACTGCTTACAGATCCTAAACTGAGCTCCGGCAAATACCTGAAAGACTTTCAGAAGGGAACGATGGCCAACGGGTCAGATTTGTTGTGCAGATTTGGTCATCAGTGTTGGGAGATATTGGATTTTAAAGTAACATGGTATATTAATGTATCATTGCTCATTTTCACTTGGTTTAGTTTTTTTCTGTAGTCAAGTGTTTGTCCCTTTTGCAAACATAAAGGCTTCATTTGTAGACCTGTTCTTGATTAGTCTGGAGAATGAATACATTATGATTTGATCTTGCATGTTTTCGGCTACATCTTTGAAAGATAACCTGTGCAAGTCCGTTTTAAATCCAGCCACAGGATTAAAAAAAAAAAAAAAGAGGGAAATCTGAAGGTTTGCCACACAATCTCAGAACTGCAAGATGTTTGTGAGATCTAAACTTGCAATTCTAAGAAAAAAAGTCACAAATTTGAGACACAACCTCAGAATTTTGAGATATAAACTCCAATTTGCAAGATCTAAACTTGCAATTCTTAAAAAAAAAGTCACAAATTTGAGATATAAACTTCAAATTTGCAAGATCTAAAGTAATTATTTTAAGAAAAAGTCACAATTTTGAGACATAAACTTAGAATGGTGATGGAAAATCAAATTTGCTAGATCTAAACTAAATATTTTAAGTCACAATTTTGAGATATAAAATCCAATCTGTGATATCTAAACTCACAATTCTATGAAGAAAAGTCACAATTTTGAGGTATAAGCTTCAAATTTGCGAGATGTAAACTTGCAATTCTTAGAAAAAAGTCACAAATTTGATATATAAAGTCAGATTTCTGTGACAAACTCCAATTTGTGAGATCTAAGCTCATAATTCTATGAAAAAAAGTCACAATTTAGAGACATACACTTCAAATTTGCAAGATCTAAACTCAGTATTCCAAGAAAGTCAAAATTTTGAGATATAAACCCATAATTGTAATATAAAATCCAATTAGTCAAATCTATACTCACAATTCTATGAAAAAACAGTTGCAATTTTGAGATATGAACTCCAGTCTGCGAGATCTAAACTTATAATTCTAAGAAAAAAAGTCACAATTTTGATATAAACTTTAAATTTGCAAGATCTAAACTCAGTATTCTAAAAAAAGGTCACAGTTTTGAGATAAACTTAGAATTGTGTGATATGAAATCTAATTTGTGAGATCTAAACTCACAATTCTTAGAAAAAAAAGTCACAATTTTGGGATAAAAGTCAGAATTGTGATATAAAATCCAATTTTGAGAGATAAATGCCAATTTGCAAAATGTAAACTTGCAATTTTTAGAAAAAAGTTACAATTTTGAGATATAAACTCTGTGTGATATAAAACTATTGTGTGATATAAATTCTAATTTGCGAGATCTAAACTCACAATTCTATGAAAAAATCAGTTTTGAGATATAAACTCCAATTTGTGAGATATAAATTCGCAATTCTTAGAAAAAAAGTAACAATTTTGAGATACAAACTCAGAATTGTAAAATTTAAACTCACAATTCTAAGAAATAAAGTCGCAATGTTGAGATAAAAACTTATAATTCTAGGGAAAAAATCTAAATTGCCAGAGAATTTGATGTTTTTTTTTCCCTTGAAATTCCGAGCTTACATCTTGCAGTTGTTAGTGTATGTCTTGCAGTGCTGATTTTATTTATTTATTTAATTAATTTTTCTTTCCATCATGGAATAAAAAATATAAAAAGGTAGCTGTGACATTATATCTCAAAAATTATTGCAATTGTTAGCTTATATATCAGAATTCTACATTGATAACTCTCAGTTCTGACTGTCTTGTAAATCCTAGGGAAAAAAGTCTAAATTGTGAGATTAAAAAGTTGTGATTACCTTTTTTTATTGGTTTTATCCCAGATTGGTTTGGTTTGTTATTGGTTTACAATGGGCTTCCATAATGACTTGAGTATTGTGGTGTAATGTAAAAACAGAACCAAAAACATGACTTGTAAAACGCTACCCACTGTTGGCGAGGGCCAAAAAGGCTAGATCAGTCGCAGTACTGCATGAGAGCATTGATGTTTGTTGATTTGTTGTTGTTGTAGGCCCTAAAAAGTCTTGTTTGTATTTATTTAGTTTCAGTTAGCGGGGTGAAACTGTCTGGTGTTATGCATTCAAACTGATTCGGGTTCTCAGGAAGCGTTTGAGCTGCGTCGTCTCTCCGAGAGCACAAACACACCAGGTGTCCCTGCAATTAGCTGCTGTGAGATTGATGAGATCTGGCTGGGCTGATGGAATCACTCTTATTACATTACATCTGGACCGATGTCCATTTATTTATGAAGCACCGGAGGAGCAGGTGACTGCTTCGTGATGGAAATGATGAGGTTTATGGTAGCGTGGCCCTCGTTTGAACTGTGACAGGTAAACAAACTAATTGATTTCAGAGGCCCGACGGAAACAGGAGCTGCCACATTTCCCACTTTTCTGTTTGCCGAACAGACGAAGCTGTCATCCGCAGCGGCGAGAACACGTCAAACGCGGAGCCGGTAATTTGTGCTGATGAATGACAAGCCGAGACTCTTGTTAGGTAGACGGCACGCTCATTAGAAAACACATTTTCAGATGTCAGCGTGCTCCCGTCTTCCATTTTCCTCCGTTCTTTGGATGGAGGAAAGGACGAAATAAACGCCGCTTGAATATTGCGGTGTCATAGAATCAAGCAGAAGGAACTCAAACCTCAATTGACACGTCTGGTGTATCCGAGCGTGTTTTGAACGCTGACAGCCATCTGCGAGGGGTTCCTTTCACTCTTGCTAATGAGCGCCGTGTCACCGCGGCCCGATCTCCTCTGGACCGTCCCGGGAGACGCGTTACAGCTGTCGGGCCCCTCGGCTCGATCCTGCGGCTCGCAGCGAAGAGCCTCAAACGACATCGACTTCCGCCGCGAGAGAAAACACAAAGCCTCCGCTGACTTGCTTTCATGAGTGTGTTTGTGCACATGAAGGGTTTGTCAGAATAAGTTGAAATGTAAACTAGCGTGTGAATGCTGCTTCTGTACCTGCCGTCGGTGCGTTTAAGTTCTGCAAGTAATGCAGTTACTTCTTTGGGGACTTCAGGGACAAGAGTTGAATACTTATTAATTCTGTGTTTCACTGAAGTCACATAATTCAGAATGTCCAATTGCTATGATTTACATAGGCTATACACTAGTTGAATCTAAATACACAACTATAACTGCAAGGAATTGTAGGGGAGACTTGGTTTAGTTGTCACTCAGTTAGTTAGGCTGTATCTAACTGAAAGGCTTTGAGTCAAAAGTCCTACTTTTGTCTAGATGGTTTGTACATTGGTTTGCAAATCTCTTAAAGGAACAGTTCACCCAAAAATGAAAATTACCCAATGACTTACTCACCCTTAAGCCATCCTAGGTGTATATGACTTTCTTCTTTCAGACGAATGCATTTAGAGTTATATTAAAAAAAATGACCTGGCTCTTCGAAGCTTTATAATGGCAGTGAATGGGTGTTGAGATTTTGCAGGCCTTCCGAGGCAAAGCGATGTGTTTGTGTAAGAAAAGTATCCATATTTTAAAACTTTCTAAAATGTAATCTCTGGCTTCCGCTAACTGTCATATGTGCGTTCACGAAAGAGTGGCGTTTCAGTAGAACACAAACGCATTGTTTTGCTTCAGAAGGCATTTATTATTTAGAAGGCACTTTTTATGATGGATGGATGCATTTTTTTGGGCTTTGAAATTCTCAACATCCATTCACTGCCATTATAAAGCGGTGAAGAGCCAGGACATTTTTTAAATATAACTCTGATTGTATATTTATTTGAAAGAAGAAAGTCATATACACCTAGGATGGCTTGAGGGTGAGTAAGTCATGGGGTAAATGTCATTTTTGGGTGAACTATCCCTTTAAATGATATTCTGTTCTTCAAACTAAAATTGCCCTTTTGTAATCATTTTGTAATACCTGTGATTCTCAGGTGGGGGCTAGTTGTCACACGTGGTTATATGTGACACTGGTCCACAAAACCAGTCATAACCATTTTTTGAAATCTAAAAGCTGAATAAATAAGCTTTCCATTGATGTATGGTTTGTTAGGATAGGACAGTATTTGATCAAGATGCAACTATTCGAAAATCTGGAATCTGAGGGTGAAAAAAAGTAATGCTTATTACTAATCAAAAATTAAGTTTTGATAAGTTTACAGTAGGAAATTGACAAAATATATTTATGGAACATGATTTTTACTTAATACCCTAATGATTTTCGGCATAAAAAAAGAAAAATCGATAATTTTGACCCATACAATGTACTGTTAGCTGTTGCAAAAAATATACCTGTGCTACTGTGGTCCAGGCTCTCATATAAATTTGCATAGTTTATTTCTATATTTTGGGCCAAAAAGTTTAAGATTTATGTTTGTTTGTAACATTGTATGTGTTGTTTCATAATTGGTTTCCTGGGGAATTTTTGTCATTAAATATAAAAGGAGATTTAGATTTTTATTTTTACTGTAATTGTTAGAATAGTCATGGATCAGCAATCTCCACATAAAACTGATCGTGCAGACCAAACCGTAAGTTGTAGAGACTTGAAACTTAGAGGGATGGTAGTACTCACACCACTGACGATGTGACCAAGGTTGCCCCAAGTGGCCTGATGGGGGCACTACATAAAAATGTCTTTAACTGTGCAACCATTTGTCCTATCAACATAAAAACTGGTGTGTGCGGTTTTGGTCCAAAGTGTCACAAGTGTCTATAAGGACATTTGCGTATCTCAAAAAACATGGCCGCCATTGGCCAAAGAAGTTTGCACACCTGTTAGACAAGGTTAACCGAGGGCATTCGGAAGAAAACTCGGCCTGTTCAACTCCCACCCCAAAGGTCTGAGAGACATTAGAAAGAAATTAGCCACTTGGCCACATTAGCCAATATCACATTTTTCAAGGGTGTAAACCAGGGGTCACCAAACTTGTTCCTGGAGGGCCGGTGTCCTGCAGAGTTTACCTCCAACTTTCCTCAACACACCTGCCTGGAAGTTTCAAGTATACCTAGTAAGACCTTGATTCACTGGTTCAGGTGTGTTTGATTAGGGTTGGAGCTAAACTCTGCAGGGACACCGGCCCTTCAGGACCGGGTCTGGTGACCCCTGGTGTAAACGACTGTACGTTGCGTGGTATTTCGCAACGATTGAGATGATGTCAAAAACTCAAAACTTCACAAAACATGCTAAGCACATGCGACAGGTGATTCTAAAGTTTTAAGGAGATCAGACCACAGCTTGCGCTATAACATCATAACGCCATACACATTAAAAACATAATTTCTATGGTAAATGACCTGTATTTGCTACAAATGCATTGTTCTGTTGTTGGGTGGTTACAGACTTGCTAAACAATATGTCTTTTTCCATATTTGCTTAAATGCCTTAAAGTGCTTGAACCCCAGAATCACTGCTTGCAGCTATATTTTCTTTTTATTCTTGCAGCACATATATATGCGAAGTGTAAATGCAAATGCATCTTGCACAACTTGTACACTTTAACATAGACTGTTTGTTTTAGAAGAATTGAATACCAAGGACAGGCAAGAAATGAATTTCAACCTTTCATTCCTGAAGAGGAGTATAGGAACAGGAATAAAAGAAGTATAAGATTATCTATGGAACTAGGAGAAAAATGGCCAATTGGAAATAGTCAAATGTTCTCCAGTTTCACTCTGCAAATCCCAGACAACAAATTTCATCCTTGAGACGGCAAAGTAAACTGAACGAGCTTGATGATAATTTCCCCGTAGCTGGGGATCATTTCACTGAAATACAAATTTGTGATGATACCAGAAGAGAAGAAAAACACATATTCCACTCTTTCTAATTCTAGTCCGTATCAGCTGGTTTGCAAGGCTTTTTTATGTAAAAAGCAAAGATCTTTGTTTCTGCTTCCAACTGAACGCTGCCGTCTAGGATTTACTGCATTTGAATCTAATCACGAAATCTAAATATTCACAAAGCGCAGCGATATCTCCCAGAAGCAGCCAGCCGTTCATTTTGAAATTTGTGTAATTTGTTAGGGCTGAAAACCCTTTCCTGTGCAAGAGAAAGAATCGGAATCAGCGAGAAGCGCTGAGAATAATTTATCATGGGATGAGTGTCATTTGAACCTGCGATTCAATTAAACTGTATGTTTAATTTTGCCTCGAGATCAAGAGTTAAAAAGCCTATTAAAGTGGCTCTCTTGATGCCGAATCTATCTGTTATCAGCATGTCGAGGAAATTCGAGAGGCTCTCTGGTGAGCATCTCTATCTGTGACACACTGTCAGTATTGTTGAGGGGTTTGTGCCGTCGATGACATTATTCGCTGCATCATAGGACAGGTTGGGATGAACAGGGAATATTATTACAATAATAACCACCCCTATGTTCATAACAATAATAACCACCAGAATGTTTTTTGAAGCATTGTAAGCAGCATTATCACTGTCCTCTCCACAGAAACACGAGACATCGTTGGCACCTAACATCCTGTTAAATTGTTAAATGATGATTTAATTATGAACTCATGGGCTTAGACTAACAATGTCCTCAGCCTTTTGTTTTTGTGATGTGTTAAATGTGCTGCAGTATTTATATGGTTGTTACTTATATTGTCACAGACAAAAAATATGTGAATGTCTCTGCATTCCATAACAAAATATTGAAGAATATAGCATTTCTTTTAAAGAAAGATGGCACATAGTCAAGCAAAAGTCCATCAAATCCATTGATAATACTGTTTTCTTCCCAGAAATGATGTCACTTACTGAGGATGATGTCATTAAGGATCAAGCTTTAGTTATTTAAAGGAATTTTGCAAAACACTGACAGGATGAAAAGTGCAATTTAGGACCAACCAAAAAAAAAAAAAAGAAAAAAAAAAAACACTTGAAACTTGAAGTAATAAATAAAAAATAATATCCACATTTTTATGCCAGAAAAAAAAAAATAAAAATAAAAATAATATTTATGTAACTTAATGTATGCATTTTAAAATGTATTAATAACATATTTTAACAACTCATTTTATATTATAGCTCAACTATATTTATAACTCATTGTAACATTTTATTGAAATTGTTTAGATTTTATATCTCATAATATTACGACTGTAATTTTGAAATCATTATAAAAATTATAAAAAAAAAAATTATTTTGTCTTTACATGCCAGTAAAATGTTGTACATCGTAACTAACATAATTTTAATCCTTAGAGTTTATATGTTTAATACTCTAAATTAAAAAAAAAAATGTTTCTTTTTTAATATTGGATCTTTTTCTCTTTTTCATTTTATGCCATAACTACTCTGATTGTCATCTTTAAAAATTGTGAGCTTAATACTTATTTTTTTAAATATTGGATATATATTTTTTTTTACATGGCACTAAAATGTTGTACATCATAACTAACATGATTTTCATCCTTAAAAATTGTGAGTTTAATACTCACAATTAAAAAAATATATTTTTTTAAATATTGGATCTTTTTTTTTTTTTTTTACATAGCACTAAAATGTCATTGTACACCATAACCAACATGATTTTCATCTTTAAAAATATGAGTTTAATACTCACAATTTAAAAAATTAGAACTTTTTTTTTTTTTTTTTACATGGCAAAAATGTTGTTGTACACCATAACTAAACATGATTTTTACTAACTAAACATGATTTTTATCTCTAAAAATTGTGAATTTAATCTCGCAGTTAAAAACCTTGTTTTTTTAATAATGGATTTTATTGTTTAATAAAATTTTAATTTAGTATTTTATTCTGGATTTTACAACCACAATTGAGCCAGGAAAATGTACTGCCCACTATTTGAACTTAAGACTGAAAGTATTGTGATACTATGTGGTTGTCAAACGTTAGTGGAACATGTTCAAAGTTAATGTGATGAAATATGCTTATGGTTACACAGCTGGAAACGTCATTTACAGCCAATAAAAATCACCTTGAGACCAGTTAGGAAGATTACTTACAACTGCAAAAAAGTTGTTTCTGGTAAAAGCTCTAGCGTCATTTGTTTGGGCTTTGGTTTGGTATTTTGCCTCTAGTGCAATGACATTCAAACATTTTTAAAGTGCTCAAATGCATTTCAGGGCCACTGTATATGCTAATGATCGTAATAAGGTTTGCAAATTAAAAGCACGTTAGTTCTTCACAGCGTGAGTCCTGCAGTGATCTGTGCAGCAGTCTTTGTCAGTGATTGTGAACCTGAGTTGGATGAAACGTGGCGCTCTGATCGTGGCCTGATAACCAAAACGGATCAATATGTGTGTTGTAAAGGTTAAATGACGCTCTGTAGTGTTTTGTCATGGTGCAGCGTGAGTCAGGATGAATGATAAGAGCGACTCCAAACTACAAGCCTCAAACACGGCCGGAAATCACGTTATGAGTCAATCAGAAGAAGGATTCAGCCATCAAAATGTCTGCATGTTGAAATGAGAAATGTGTGTTGAAATTTCCAGTGCTCTGTGGGCTTGTGCTGCATTCCCAGGCTGCGTGTTGCTGACGGCGCTCCTGATGCCGCTGTGTTCTTCTCCAGGAGGATTAGACACTTCCTGAATTACGTAAGTGAGCTAATGAGCTGCACACACTCCCACACACACAAACACACACGTACGTTTGCTCATACACACTCCGGTCCCTGTGGGGACCTCAGACAGACAGTCTATCCTTTCTCCCCCGGGCCTTCTCACTGCCTGCTATATACACCAGAGAGAGAGAGAGAGAGACAGAGGAATACATGAACTGTACCATATATTCAAGGACACTGGGACAGTTGTGGCTATCACTGTTTATCTTCAATTATTCTGATTTGAAAAGTTTACTACCATATTACTGGTACTTTTCCTGCAGTATACGGTATGCGTACTGAGTGTAGTGCACAAATTTTCTGTTTAACATACAACTGAGCACACTGTGTTGAATACTGTAAAATACTTTTTTTTTTTTTTTTTTTACATTTTTGAGTGATGAATGAGCTGGATGTAATTACATGTTTTTTTATTTTGATTTTAATTTTATTTATTTAATTTTAAATATTTAATTTAATTACATTTAATTTAATTTAATCTAATTTTATTTTAATTTATGTGATCTTTTTCTTGCTTCCTGAAAAGAAAGAAATATAAATGTTTTAAACGCTCTATTAAGTAATATTTAACCTTTAAAAATAATAATAATATAAATACATTTTTAATATATGTGTGTGTTTGTGTGTGGGTGTGTATTTTAGAAATACCAATTAATAATTAATAATTATATGATACTATATTATATATATATATATATATATATACACACACACACACACACACACACACTACCAGTTAGATTTTTTTTAAAGAAGTCTCTTCTGCTCACCAAGCATGCATTTATTTGATCCAAAAAACAGCAAAAGTAGTAATATTGTGAAATATTTTTACTATTTAAAATAACTGCTTTCTATTTGAGTCTATTTTAAAATGTAATTTATTCCTGTGCTAAATTTTCAGCATCATTACTCCAGTCTTCAGTGTCACATGATCCTTCAGAAATCATTCTAATATGCTGATTTGCTGTTCAAGAAACATTTTATTATTATTATTTTCAATATTTAAAACAGAGTACATTTTTTCAGGATTTTATGATGAATAGAAAGATCCAAAGATCAGAATTTATCAGAAATAAAAAAACTTTTGTAACATTATACACTATACCATTCAAAAGCTTGGAGTCAATATCATTTTGGGGGGAAGAAATTATAGAAATTAATACTAATACTAATAAAATTTATTTTGCAATAATGCTTAAAATTGATCAAAAGGGATGTTAAAGACATTTATAATGTTACAAAAGTTTTCTATATCAGATAAATGCTGTTCTTCTGAATGTTCTATTCATCAAAGAAACCTAAAAAAAATCTACTCAGCTGTTTTCATCATCATAATAATAATAAATGTTTTTTGAGCAGCAAATCAGAATATTAGAATGATTTCTGAAGGAACGTGACTGGAGTAATGATTTTAAAAACTCAGCTTTGAAATCACAGGAATAAATTACATTTTAAAATATATTTAAATAAAAAGCAGTTATTTTAAATAATAAAAATATTTCATTTTGCTATACTTTGGCTCAAATGAATGTAGGCTTGGTGAGCAGAAGAGACTTCTTTAAAAAACATTAAAAATCTTACTGTTCAAAAAATTTTGACTGGTAGTGTAGTTTATATTTAATATTATACATTGTTTATTTTATATACAGTATACATGAACGTTTAAAAAGGGCATATTTTGCTGATGTTTACTGTCATTTACAGCATAAATTTAACCAGTGTGTACTTTTCTTCTTTGCACAATTAATCATATATGTATATGTGTGTGTATAATATGCAAGTTAGCTTTGAGGAAAATATATACAAGTATATATTGCTTCTGTCATTTAGTCTGTATAATATACTACATTCAAAGGCTTTATTATGACAATACGAAACCAATTTGTTTCCACAATGTTTTTTAAATGACACACAAATTTGTAATGTCATTCATGTTTGCTCAGCTTGTAAAGATCATTGTGACATGACTTGAATGCTTTAAATGAGAGCATTGTGAGTACGTGGTGTCTTTTCTCAAGGTCAGCAATGTTTCCTTGCACTTCATCATATGATGCCATGCAAATACCCGTTGTAAATCAATTAAAGCGTAAATTAATTTGTCTGATTCATTGCACAGATGTTGTCGGCCATGAGGAGGGTTGTTTGCATCTGAATGCTCTCATATTCAGAACGAGCAATAAGATGGTGAGTATTATTTCCTTTATTCAGATAACGGCACAAAAGGACAAATCAGTCGTCCTTGGATCTGCCCCGCCACAAAAAAAAAAAAAAAAAAAAAAAATCAACTATTGTGAGTGCTTCAATTGCAGGAACATGATGTATTGTTTTCATTGTAGCAATGAGCTTAGTAATTGTAATGAGTACGTATTAATTCCCCAATGAACGTCAAATATTTAGATTTACCCCTTAATTAAAATGTGTACTTGAATGCTTATCTCCTCTGCTATATTACCTCTACTGTGAACAATTAGGATTTTTTTTAAAGACACTCGCTTCCATAAGCTAATTGTTTTGTCTTTTTTTTTTTTTTCTAGGAGACTTTATCAGAACTGGCCACTAATTAACAGAAATCACAGTAACTATTGCATAGGTAGCTTGTTAATTAATGGTCTAAGATGCAATTAAATTACAGATGCACATCCTAATTTACTAACCAACTTCTCTTAATCCTGTGTAATTTCAGAGGGATCTTGTTAAATCGAAAAGCGGAGTGATCAGGGTGGCAAAGTGCTAATTAAGCTCTGAATGGGGGGGCTGCATCAACAGAGCACAGGGATGATCCTTCGCTGTCTGTTTACATCGCTGCAGTGCATTCTGGGAGGTCACCCCACAACCTGGGGCAGGCGTACTGTTCTGCTGCTCTGGAAAAAAAATGTGTAAGACAGATAAAAACAGCACATCTAAATCCCTTCGGCTCTGTGTTTACGGACACAGACGGTTTTATCTGCGCTAATGTCATCAACGTTTAAAGCAGGAAACTTCATTTCCAAGAACCCGAGCATTTCCACATACTACTGTATGTGGATAGTGAGTAATTTGATGCTGCAACAGAAGCACAGATTTTCTCATTGGAAAGAAAAGTCTCTAATGTCTTATTTGTTTCTTCTAGACAGTAATATGGTATGGTTGCAGAAGACATCTCAAAAATGTCTTAAACTGTGCTCAGATTTGACAAGATTCCAAAGGTCTCAACAAATCTTCCTTTGTAGATATTTCTTGTGAGGAAAAGACTTGTCAGAGAGGAGATCTTAGAAATGTTTCTAATTTTCCAATATGCCAAAGTCTGCAATTAGATATCAGAGATCTCTGAATGAAGATGTCTCAACAGATTTGTGTTGTTGTTTTTCACTCAAGTTCATTTAGAGTTTCAGGAGAGATCATAATATCTCAGAATGTGCTCAGATTTGAGGACTTCTAGGACTTTCATTTGAGGGGGGCTCAGCCCCCAGTGAGGGCATTATAATATACCATTTGCATATATATACAGTTTGCATTTGTAGTACAACCCTATTTCCTTAAGTGTGCAAACCTTATTGAACATGCACTGGAATATGCAGCATATTGGACATTAAATTTTCTAATGAAAATGGAAACATGATCGTTTTATAAAGTCAGCTGTGGTGTGATGAGGGGTGAACACAGCGAAAACTACAGTAGATGGGAAACTGATTGCTCCGTTTATGACAAAGAACCTCACAGATGCAGATATTATAACAATCTATTGATAAACACACACCTTGTCCTCTGTTTCTCACTCTGCGTCTGCGGATTGAAAAAGAAAATGCACTGAAAGACGGGAGGAGCCGATCGAAGTTAGCCGCAACTTTCTTATGAAATTTAAAGGGGACTGAGGCATTCACAAATCTGTGTACAGTTTATGGAGCTAATCGCAAAATTTTAGGGGGCTGAGCAGTCATTTTATATAGATTTGTATTGTTGTTGTTTTCCTCATCTTTCTCTTTTGCATGTTGTTCCTCTGGAGTTTCGGAAGAGATCTCAACGTCTCAAAATGTGCTTAAATACCAAAGTTTTTGCTCAAAAGTGAGAAATCTCATTATAAACTCAACAAATCCTTCTGAAAATGTCTAAAAAAACATCTGAAACTGTCCTCAATTTTTACATTATACCAATCTGTAATCAGATATCAACAACATCAGAATGAACTCAAACATTTCTCAACAGATTCTTAAGGTGTTGTTGTATTTCTGCAATCATCTTGCATGTCATTCCTTTAGTTTCAGAAAAGATCACACCAGTGTCCAAGTGACAAATTTTATTATGAACTCAAAATTCTTTTTGTTAAATATGTTTATAAGATTTTTTTAATGGGGAAGAAAAGACTTGGGTAATCTTGTTAACTCTAAAGTTTTAGATAATATCTCAAAATGTCTTTCCTCAAAAACTTTCCACAAATATTTCCAGCATACCAGAGTTTGCAATCCAATGTCTCTGAATAACCATGTCTAAACAGATTTGTATTGTTTTTTTCTGTTGTCCTTCTCTCTTGCATGTTGTTCCTCTAGAGTTTCAGGAGAGATCACAATATCTCAAAATGTGCTCAGATTTGAAGAGAGTAGGGTCTGCTCTCAAGTGTGAGAACTTTCATTATGAACTCAACATTTCTCAATCTTTAGTTATAATTATTAAACTTTTCTTGTTGGAAAAAAAGGACTTGGGTAATCTTGTCATTTTTAGAGATCTCAAGAAATTTCAAAACTGTCTCTAACTTTCCTCAAGTTTTCCAGTAGTTTGCAATCAGATATCGATGAATAACCACGTCTTAACAGATTTGTATTGTTGTTGTTGTTTTTTCGTCTTTCTCTCTTGCATGTTGTTCCTCTAGATTTTCAGAAGAGATCTCAACGTCTCAAAATGTGCTCAAATACCAAAAATTTTTCTCAAAAGTTAGAAATCTCATTAAACTCAACAAATCCTTCAACAAATGTTTGAAACTGTGCTCAAATTTTACATTATACCAATCTGTAATCAGATATCAACAACATCAGAATGAATTTAAACATTTCTCAACAGATTCTTAAGGTGTTGTTGTATTTCTGCAATCATCTTGCATGTCATTCCTTTAGTTTCAGAAAAGATCACACCAGTGTCCAAGTGACACATTTCATTATGAACTCAAATTTCTTTTTGTTAAATATGTTTATAAGATTTTTTTAATGGGGAAGAAATGACTTGGGTAATCTTGTTAACTCTAAAGTTTCAGATAATATCTCAAAATGTCTTTCCTCAAAAACTTTCCACAAATATTTCCAGTATACCAGAGTTTGCAATCCAATTTCTCTGAATAACCATGTCTAAACAGATTTGTATTGTTTTTTTTCTGTTGTCTTTCTTTCTTGCATGTTGTTCCTCTAGAGTTTCAGAAGAGATCACAATGTCTCAAAATGTCTTCAGATTTGACAAGATACCAAGGTCTTCTCCCAAAGGTGAGAAATCTCATTATGAACTAAACAAATCCTTCGTTAAGTCTCCTTTAGTCTCCAAAACACTTTAGTAATTCCATGTGTCATCTCTAGAGTTTCAGAACAGATCTAAAAATGTCTAAAACTGCTCAAATTTTACAATATAGCAAAGTCTGAAATCAGACATCAACAATATCAGGATGAACTCAAACATTTCTCAAGAGATTCTAAAGGTGTTATTGTATTTCTCTTGAGAAAATGTATGTCATTCCTTTACTTTCAGAAGAGATCACACCAGTCTCTCAAACTGTTCTCAGATTTGACAATATGCCATGGTATATTTCCAAAGGAAAGACATTTCATTATGATTGCAACATTTCAATCCTTTTCAAATCCTTTGTTAAATATGATTGTTAGACTTTTACTGTGGGGAAAAAGATTTGGGTAAACTTGTCATCTCTAGAGTTTATAGAAAATATCTCAAAACTGTCTCAGATTTTCTTGTATACCAATTGCAATCAGTTGTCTCTGAATGGCCATTTCTGTCATTAATTACTCACCCTCATGTTGTTTCAAACCTGTAAGACCTTCGTTTATCTTTGGAACACAAATTGAGATATTTTTGATAAAATCCGAAAGCGTTCTGACCCGGCATAGACAGAATCAGTACTACCACGTTCAAGGCCCAGAAAAGTTTTAAGGATATTGTTAAAATGTCCCATGTGACACCAGTTGTTCAACCTTAATTTTATAAAACTACAAGAATACTGTTTGTGTGGAAAGAAAACAAAAATAATGACTTTATTCAACATTTTTTTTCTCTTCAGAATTTCTTCTGAAGACATGAGGGTGAGTAATTATTGACAGAATTTACATTTTTTGGGTAACTATCCCTTCAAGTTTTTTCTTGGGAAAACATCTCCAGTCTTCTTGCATGTTGTTCCTTTAGTTACAGAAGAGATCACAAAATGTGCTCAGATTTAACAAGATACCAAGGTGTTCTATTAAAAGTGAGAAATCTCCTTATGAACTCACCAAATCCTGAGTTAAACCTCCTGTTTTTGTGGGGAAAAGGACTTCATGTTTCATAGAGTTTCAAAAGAGATCTAAAAATGTCTGAAGCACTGCTAAAATTTTCTAGTATACCTACGTTTACAGTCAGAAATCAACAATCTTAGAATCAACAGATTATCAAATAGTTGATATTATTATTGTGAGAAAAAGACCCTAGTTATCTTAAATGTGATTTCTATAGCTTCAGAAGAGATTTCGACAGTGTCTCAAAATTTTGTGTGGGTTTGACAAGAGACCAAAGTCTATTAAAGGTGAGCAATTTTCAAATCAATAAATGAATTCATAGTTATGTCATCTTTTCAGATTTTAACACCCTGGTAATCTTTCCAGTCATCTCTGGAGTTTCATAGGACTCAAACATTTCTCATTAAGTAATCTGAGCTATCCACATTCATTTTGTAGCTCTGTAACGATTCATTTGTGTCCATTTTTATGTCTCCAAAGGAATTTCGGAGAGAACGTTGACACTTAAATGAAGCATAATGGGGTGAAGCATTAGCCAAATTCAGTCGAGACTACAGACGTTTCTCACCACAGGGTATTAAATGACAAAGTCCAAATCAGAACTGAAAAATGAGGTATTGCAGTAAAACAAGTTTGCAACTCTGTCACTGCGAGTCAGATATTTTACATTTGTCTCATGCTTGTTGACCACAATTTCCCTCATTTTTAAGTGTCTCCTGTGAGGAAAACGTGGCCCCCGTCATATACGGTTAAGATGCCTTCCTCTGGGCTTTAGGGAATCAGACAGACAACATGGCTGCCTCTGATTAAGAGTGTAAGAAATCCTGTTACACACTTGCAGCTGAACGCCTGAGAATATCACCACTCTCATTATTGGGCTGGGATTTGGAGAAGGGCTTGTAGCGTTCCTCATTGGGAAAATGTCTACAAACATCTTTTCATCCTTTTTCCTCTATATTTTACTCCCTCAGTCCATTTAGTTTCATCAGTCTTGTAAAACAATGAGTAGTCATGTTTCTTTTTTTTTGCATGCTGTATGGTCAAGGTGACTCTTTGCTAATGCGTGTAATAAAAGAATCGTGTAGCGGGAAATGCTTACAGCTGTCTGTAATGCTCTGCTTCCACAACAAGATCTTTTAGTTTTCCTACATGTTGCATCATAATGAACAGACAAAAGGAAAGTTGCACGGTCAGTAAAACATTTCAATCCATCATATACTGTAAGAGTTTTTTTATTTTTGCTTTGCAGCTGAGAGATTGGAGAAGAATCAAAGAATGATTGAATGAAACAAAGAGAAATGCATGAGGAGGTAAGACTGATTATCTTTCATTCGATTATGCAGTAGAGATGAGATTCGGTTATGGATTTTATGGTCCCATAGTGTCATTAATGGAATTGTTTGTTTAAAAAAGTAAATTATTTTAAAATAATTTAAATGTTATTATTGTTTATTCAAAAATGTACAATATTTTAGAAAACATATTTGGTATTTTTAAAAAGAATTTTAACTGCAACCAAATTGCAAACTCTTCTTTTGATGATAAAGTTTCAGTGATTTAATATAAAGCCCCAATGCTTAATTTTCTAGTACACAATTATATTTTTCCCAATCACACTACTATATGTTGAAAAAGCCGAATCTTTTGTTCAAAAATGATGTTCATATCACATACAACCCTGGTATTCAGCTGTCCAATTTTGTAAAGTTGCTCATTCTATGCTGCATTTAAGCATGAAAATGACCTAAAATATAAATTAATTTAATAGTTTTGCCTTGAGTTAGATTAGGTTATCGAGGTATGAGTGTGTGCTTCAAAAATAATAAGTGTGTATTATGATATAACTTTTAATTTGCGTCCGAAAAACCATTGTCAAATAAGTTACCCACTAGAAACCCCTCCTTCTCAAAAAGGAATGGTTTGTCCCATTCTCGCATAATTTGCACAGTATGATGATATTTCCTTTAGAAACACAAGGATGAAACACTGGAAGTTATGTTCTCTCTCTTTCCCCTAATATTGGTTAAATAGGGCCCCATGAAATCCGTTTTATTTTTTTCCAAATTCCGTTTTTTCCGTTTAAATTTTTCTGGATTCCGTTTTTTCCCGTTTTCATTTTTTTCAACTCCTTCTTAAATCAAATTGAATTAATCAAAGAGCATGTCTAATTAATTAAAGTCATAAAACCTATACAATTTCACGTCAATTTAATAAACGTTTAACAAAAATGAAGTTTAGGGCCTAAGAAATGTTTTAATTTTTTTCTCACATGTTTTGTTATCAAATTCTGTGTTTTAGCATGTCTAATTATTTGAATGCATACTTAATTTATTCAAATTCTTAAAATAACCTTATGAAAGTTTTTTTTACCCTCAGAAATTCTGTGTTGTGTATTCAAAATGTTCTGGTTATCAAATGAAGGAATAAAACATTCATTTTATTTATCTTTTAATTACTGAAAATAAAGCAAGCTTTTTTTTTTGGCAAACAAAGGGGAATTTACTACTAAAATTAAAACATGGAAGAAATGTTGTGTCATTATACCCTAAAAAAATTATGTTTGTTTCATTTTAGTAGTAGTAGAAGTAATAGTAGTAATATATTTCTGGCACGGTGTCTTCAAGTTAAACCAGACTTTTGTTTTGACGGGTTGCCATGTCTACCTTTACATTTCTGTTGTGTGTATATGATGTGACGTTGGTTTTTCTAAAATGGAACAGTCAAATGCTGAAATCACCCCGAGCGTCACGTGCGCTTCAGTGTTTGTAGTATACAAAACCGTTCGTCTGCTCCATTCATTAAAACAGAGACACGCAGAACATGCAGGATTCACATTTAAATTGTATTTTTGTGGTGTAATATTTACAGATACTAGTCCATATTTCGGTTTGATTTAAGTGTAATGACCTACTTTTGATTAATTCATTCAAACTTTGACAAATTCTGTGAAATTCTGCGTTATTCAGTAAATTCCGTTTTTATGACTGGATTCCGAATCATAGCAAACCTGTGTCAAGAGTGGATTCATTTACTGTCAACAGTGTTACCCAAGTATTACTGCTACAAATTTTAACAAGACAATTTAACTAAAACTTGTGTTTTGTTCATGAAAATATATTTCTAAACATACCATATGCTCAGTAGTTCTGGCTTCCATGTTGAGTATAGGCCCAAAACACTAAAAATGTCAACTAAGTTACCTGTCACCTGTGTTACCCAGTAAAGGTAACATGGTGGACAGCAGCAAACATAGATGGTATTTTATGCACATATTCCTACAGATCACCTTTATTTATATAGCACTTACATGTAAGCAGCTATATAAGGTCATGTTTGGGTTTTTGTGAAAAAGGAAAACTTTTTGTCTTCACATTGTCGAATTCTAAATGTACCTCTAATTATGGAATGACCCATAGACATTTGAGAACCGTTACGACAGGTAAAAAAAAATGGTTCTGGTATTCAAAAGCTTAGCTGCGTTCTGCATTTATTGTGCATTGGCCACAACAGCTTGTGTGGGTTCAAACTCCCAATTTTAGAGCGCTGGTTTATGAAATGCTCTTTAAAGGATTAAAGCACACCGAGTTTGAGAACACGTCCGCAACACAGAGACTTTGCTCCGTAATTACAGTCGTGCTTGCACCAGCAATTTGTTCCTTGACACAAAGCATAAAAGTCTTTCCTAAACGGCGACCGTACACACGCATATCAACTTTTCGAGGCCATTTTGATCCCTGACTTCCTATCAATAACACGTCCCCCGATCAGCCGGCGAACTGCAAAACACAGTCGAGGCGGCAATTAGCGCAAATTAACAGACGTTTTCAAACCCGTCTTTGCTCAGAAAATGGCCGCTTTGTAGTTCAAAAACATCCCACTCTGGCCCTCGTGTGGGAGTTCTTCCAGCAATTGCTTAAATCCTAAAATAAGTACTGCAATCTCCAGGCACAGACACACTGTAATGCTTTAAAAACAATTTAGAAACTGTCATCGTTGTAATTACAGTAACTAATTACCGTCCTCGGCAAACAAATAGCTTAACATAATACGGCGGCCCAATCAATTTTGAAGAAATGCAAATTCCGAGCGCAAAAGGGGGGCTTTTTGGCAAACCTGAAAAGGAATTCCGGAAATAATGCACTTTGTTTTATCCACACATAATTCCCAGGGAATATCATATCATAAATATTTGCATTCAGTTCTTATCAGGACATTTGCATTTGCCTCTTATCAGCCGGCAAACCAGGCACCGGCAGATAGCGAGAGCGGCTTCCACGCCATACACACATTTCTAATGAGACACGTCCCAGGCTGATATCATATTTTGGCTAGAACTTTATCGCCAAAACGAGGAGGTCATTTTCTCCTAGAGTTGGCTCATCTTGGAGCTGTCTTTGAGTTGTTGCTTTTTTCTCTCATTTGATGTGATTCGACTCAGATTCATTTTTTAAAAGCCCGCAAAAAAAGGATTATTCCTTTTCTTCTCGGGACCGCAACTGCCTGCTATCAGTGGCACGTATGCTAGCGGTGATTATCACCACGTCACAAAATATTTCAGTTTTATCTGTGTATTATTTTATTTGCCACTGCATCATCCCTTGAAAGAGGGCGGGAGGAGGAGAGGGAGAAGGAGAGAGAGACGAGAGGCGAGGCGAGGCGAGGCGAGGCTCATCTCATCTGCATGAACCGACGTCGTCCTCGCAGCACAAACAGACAGCGTGCGGCCGTGCCCATCTTCTTCAATTACAACACGTATGCAACAGTTAGCGGGGAAAAAATTAAAATAATTGTTTGATAACGGTTTCAAAAAGGCATTCCACAATAACAATTTCATGGCGCATTGCGGAGTGTAATTATAAATCAGGCGTTTTTCTCGGACGGCCAGAAAAACACTGGAGGTCAAGTGAAGTGTCCTAGTCAAATGCTGGTCTCATTAGCACAATCTGCTATTATCTGCTAATTATTTCTCTGTTGCTCCAAACCGCTGTGCTGGGCGCTGGGCATCCGTCTACCCACGCGCCTCTCAAATCAGTCACCTCTCCAGAGCGGGTGCTTGTGCGAATGCGTTCGTTTGCATAAATTACAAAAATCATTCAACAAAATGCTATGTTTTCTTTTGATGTAACCATAATCAAGAAAAAAAGAGACACAAATATATGTTTACTCTCACTGTTTTTCTACTTATTTTCTGGGCGTCTGTCCTTATCGCATTTCTACAATTAAACGCATTGCTATGCTGAAAATATAAATAGGTGTAAACAAGAAATTATAAAATCCATATGCGACCTACCATAATATGTACAGAATCTAGTGCAAAAACAAACTTATCTAAGAGTGCACCAGAAAAAAAAAAGTTTCAGGTCAGTAAGGGTTTTTTTTTTTTTTTTTTTTTTTTTTTTGAAAGAAAAAAAAAGTGAGGCCCAAAGTTTACATACACCTTGCAGAATCTGCAAAATGTTATTTTACCAAAATAAGAGGGAACATACAAAATGCATGTTATTATTTATTCGTAGTGACCTGAATAAGATATTTCACATAAAAGACATTTACATATAGTCCACAAGAGAAAATAATAGTTGAATTTATACAAATGGCCCTTTTCAAAAGATTCTTAATACTGTGTTGTTACCTGAATGATCCACAGCTGTGTTTTTTTGATAGTTTTTCATGAGTTGTTCAGAAAAATCCTTCAGGTCCCACAAATTCTTTGTTTTTTCAGCATGTTTGTGTGTTTGAACCCTTTCCAACAATAACTGTATGATTTTGAGATACATCTTTTGACACTGAGGACAACTGAGGGACTCACACGCAACTATTACAGAAGGTTCAGACACTCACTAATGCTCCAGAAGGAAAAACTATGTATTAAGAGCCAGGGGGTGTAAACATTTGAACAGAATGAAGATGTGTACATTTTTCTTATTTTGCCTAAATATCTTTTTTTTAAATTTAGTAGTGCCCTTTAGAAGCTACAGAAGATACATACATGTTTCCCAGAAGATCAAATAAGTTAAGTTTACCCTGATCTTCAAATTCAAAAAGTTTTCACCCCCCGGGTCTTAATGCATTGTTTTTCCTTCTGGAGCATCAGTGAGCATTTGAACCTTCCGTAATAGTTGCATATGAGTCCCTTAGTTGTCCTCAGTGTGAAAAGATGGATCTCAAAATCATACAGTTATTGTTGGAAAGGGTTCAAATACACAAAAATGCTGAAAAACCAAAGAATCTGTAGGACCTGAAGGATTTTTTTCTGAAGTACAGCGGGCAGTTTAATTGTTCAGGACAAACAAGGGACTATAAGCAAATATTACTAAACAAAAAACGGCTGTGAATCATTCAGGTAACAACACAGTATCAAGCGTAGAATCAAGTGTATGTAAACTTTTGAACAGGGTCATTTTTTATAAATTCAGTTATTATTTTCTCTGTGACTATATGTAAATGTATTTTATGTGAAATACCTCATTCAAGTCAGTACTACATAAAAAATAACATGCATTTTGTAAGATCCCTTTTATTTTGGTAAAATAATTTACATTTTGCAGATTCTACAAGGTGTATGTAAACTTTTGACCTCAACTGTAAATAGAAAAATGAATTATTTTTTTTTAACATTTTTTTTTACATTTTACAATGTTAAAATACAAAACAGTTATTTTAAACTGTAATATTTCACAGTATTATGTAACAATATATAATATATTGCGAGCAACATTACATATGGAAGATGTGAGATTTTGATTCATCTCAGTGATTTGAATCTTTTGATTCACTTTGGTTCACTAAAGAGATTAGTTCACCGATTCATTCAGTAATCCTTATTGCACCAGTAAATGAGCATCTTTTTGTTCATTGTGAGTGATTATTTATTCATGCATGACACTGACTTGTTTAAAAAAACAGAGTTGTTCATGACTAAAACTTAATATTGTCCCAGTATATTAAACTGGGATGGGAGAACATTTGTAATATGACACACATCACCTTGAAATCTATGGGAATGTGTAATGTGCTGAAGTAAACATTTAGGTCAATGCTACCACATCAATGCTAACACAATCTCTGTTTACTGCTATCTCTGCTCTGGGCTCGTTCTGATTCTGAAAGAACACAGATACAGAGGAATGAACTGATATGTGTATCTCGAGCAGACCGATCTCTCATTTTTGGAGCATATTAAACGTCTTGCATCTCCCTGTCTGCTAACGCTAGTAGTGGCTAAGTTATCTCACCTCTGTTATTGTCTCGAAATCTTATCATCATCTTTGTTTAAACAGAGAGGCCAGCACATTCCTGCTCTGTTTCTGCTGTTTCCCTTAATCCAGAGCACCTCTGAATTATGGGTTTGGTGCTCGACTTCATTTAGACCACAAAATGAAAAGAAAAACTGATTGATCATTATGATGACAAGTGTTTTACTAAGCTTAAAAGTAAGTCATATTGTACTGCTATCTCCTTTTGTGCTTCTCAGAAAAAAAGAAAGTGGGTTTGGAATGAGATGAGGGTGAGTAATTGATTTCACAGTCAGGTCTTCAATAATAATAATAGTGATTTTATATCTTGGATATCTTCCAAATAATATGATGCCATGAACCATGCAAATTTGTTCCGATCCAGTGCTAGTACTTCCTTAGAAGTGCTTATTGTAGCAGCCTTAAATTTGTAAACTGGTGAACTGATAAAACCCAGTCCCTAAAATTTAGTAAAGCCAGCTAATCAGATCGCAGCTTGTGATTTCATCCAGCTTTTGACATTTTTGTGTGTAATATGCATCAGATGGTCTGTGAGCGTGCCGTCTGAAGCTCAGACTAGAATGGAGATGGAGATCTGTGAGATAACCCTTCCAGCAGAACATCTTTAATGGATTCAGTTGACAATGACTCTATCAAAGCAGCTGATGACATTTAAGTTGTAGTGGATTTTAAGGATAAATGTTCCCTCCTCTCATTTCTCACAGGTTGGAGGGGCAAAGGATCAGACAGGCAGGAGGAACCAAGACTCATTTCATACATAAATGGACAAGGTAGAAACCATCACAGTTCACATAGCATGATTAAAAGGGAATATCGCATGCTTATTTTCCACAAGTTGCTATGATTCTTTAGGGTCTTCATGAAATGTCTGCAACATACTGTACTTTGGTTGAAATTTCTCAAAGGTCTGGTAAAACAACACCCTTTTTACCTCCCTCTCTTCCATTTTTGTGTGCGTTCCCACCACCAAATGATGAAGGGAGAAAATTAAAGTCTTATTTTCACTTTTACATCCAACGACAAAACACCTGCATTGCTTATGAGACATTGTTGTCGCTACAGCTACAGTCTGTCAGCGTTGTGGGTGGGGCCTGAGCCGTATGACATCATACTGCTTAGAAAATCAACCCAGCTTGATAATTGAGACTCTATAGGTTTTTTAGGGATTAAAAAAAGAGTGAATGGATTTTTATCACTGCAGGGTGGTTGTGTCCCCACACTGCTAAGACACATTTACAGTTGAGGTCAAAATTTACATACACTTTGAAGAATCTGCAAAATGTTAATTATTTGACCAAAATTAGAGGGATCATACAAAATGCATGTTTTTTATTATTTAGTGCTGACCTGAATAAGATATTTCACATAAATGATATTAACATGTAGTCCACAAGAGAAAATAATAGTTTAAATTCTAAAAATGACGCCGTTCAAAAGTTTACATACGCTTGATTCTTAATATTGTGTTGTTACCTGAATTTCCAGCGATGACTGTATGATTTTGAGATCCATCTTTTCACACTGAGGACAACTGAGGGACTCATATGCAACTTTTACAAGAGGTTCAAACAATTACTGATGCTCCAGAAGGAAAAACGATGCATTAAGAGCCAGGGGTGTAAACTTCTGAACAGAATGAAGATGTGTACATTTTTCTTGTTTTGCCTAAATGTCAAATTTTTTCATTTAGCACTGCCCTTAAGAAGCTACAGAAGATACTTACATGTTTCCCAGAGGACAAAATAAGTTAAATTTACCCTGATCTTCAAATTCTAAAAGTTTTCACCCCCAGGCTCTTAATGCATTGTGTTTCCTTCTAAAGCATCAGTAAACGTTTGAACCTTCTGTAATAGTTGCGTGTGAGTCCCTCAGTTGTCCTCAGTGTCAAAAGATGGATCTCAAAATCATACAGTCATTGTTGGGAAGGGTTTATATACACAAAAATGCTGAAGAACCAAAGAATTTGTGGGACCTGAAGGATTTTTCTAAAGAACAGCAGGAAGTTTAACTGTTCAGGACAAACAAGGGACTCATGAACAACTATCACTAAACTAGCAAAAAACATCTTATATGTGAAATATCTTATTCTGGTCAGTACTAAATAAAAAATAACATGCATGTTGTATGCTTCCACTTATTTTGGTAAAATAATTAAGATTTGGCAGATTCTGCAAGGTGTAACCTCAACTGAATATGCAAACACCAAGTGAATTTTGCATTCGATGTCACCTTTAAAGGATATGCTTATTTGTCCTATTTTTACAGTTCAATTACATTTATTGTCATCTGACCATTTGTCATTTAAGGGGCTGTTCAAATAGAACGTGTTTTTCCATTCTAGTGCGCTTCTTTTCCATTGTTTTTCTATGTTAACGCGCTAGATGAATGTATATGACCGATACACTCGTGCCAGCATATTTTGCAGCGTTGCTTTTTTTTTTTTTTTAAACTTGAGTGCTGTGTCTCATGTTTTTAGTTGCAAAGATTGCAAAAAAACCCTGAAAAAACTGATATCCAATTTTTCTACTGTACATTATAATGTGATGTCTACATTCACTTGCAGTGCTGTTTGTTTTTGGTGTTTATTATTATTATAAATTAGTTACCAGCCACAATATAAAAGTAATTATCAAAATTTTGTATTTGTGCTATGTGACAATGACATATTGAACAACATAGATTATAATGTGTATTATTTTTTGAGCTTCATTTTTACTATGTCCTTGTAAGAGGACTTTGACCTGAGAGAGCATTTCTCTTAGTCTCTCTCTCACAAACACAGAAAATAGGCTGTTTGGGGTTTGGAAATGGCATATGATAGAGGACAGGACGGGGTTGGGTGGAGTCGCGCCGATTAAGTGATTGGAAGCATTCGGCCGCTGAAGCGCTTTTCTTCAATCCTGCAGATAACATCGTCCCCGCGCTCTTTATCTTTCTTCTTGAACTTCTTTTAAACATCCCTCCCTCACTCTCTCTTCATTACATACTGTCCGCTTCTTCTGGCATCCACTTTCATTACCGAGACTTATCTCATTCACCCTTCCGCTGTCACTCCCGTTATTGTGTGGCGGGGATTTTCAGATTAGCTGTTTCCACAAACTCTTCACACCGCGCTCTCTGAGATCAGCCCAAAGGAGCTACAAATTTATTTATAAGTGAGGTAAATTAATTAGGCTGTCATTGAGAAATGGGCCGCTCACGTGTTTGCACAGCTGATGGTGCTTTGATTGGTAGGGAAAAGTTCATTTTGAGTCAAGCGATGCTTTGTGGCCTTATTAGACCTGGCTGGCCCCCGATTCATGGGATTTAAAGCGAACAGCTTAACTCGGCTCTGCAATAGCAGTCAGAAGCTTGCTCTTCTATCGGCCCTGCTGCATTCAAAATCAAATTCTCCTGGACAGACAGAGAGAAACCCTCATCAGACAGGTCTGTAATGCATAAAGAGAATCATGGTGCAACGATCATGTTGTGCTCATTAATAATACTCATGCATTCTTTCGTTCTGTGGTTTTCAATTCTAAAAAACACAGACATATATCTGTTTTTCATTTTAAAATAATGTGTCTATAAAGAGGCTCCATGGCGCAATCCCATTGCAGACACCGGGTGTGATGTTTATAGCAAAACTCTGCCATCAAAGTTAATGATGTATAAAGTTATCAAGTGCCACGTTTGGGTCAGTTTCCCAAACACCGCCCCCTTCTTCCATTGGTCGGGCAAAGTAATAGTCCCACCCCTAACTCATGTTATTGGTTGAGACAGTGTAGCTACATGTTGACTCCAAATGTTCAGATTTTTAAACATTTTTTTGACCTTATGTGTAATCAACGACAGCCTTCTCAGTGGTGACATACTATTTATTGGACTTTTTAGTCCATTTAGTCTGATTTAACCCTCCAGTTTCTTATAGTTGACTGCAAACTCTCATTCAGATGTGCCGCCATCCAATCAAAAACAAGTAAATTAAATCAAGACTTCTGTTCCATTGTGACAATAAACTAAACACATAAAACACAAAAGTTATTGAGAACATTAGTTACTTTAAATACGCAGTTTTAGCATAACCAGTGAGCCAAGAAGCTATGTGTTAGCATTCCAATTCAACTCAATAGCAGTTGCTAAGCTAAAACATGCATCCCAAAATCAGGGTTGCCAGGTTTTCACAACAAAACACGCCCAAATTCTACTCAAAACTAGCCCAAAAAGTAGCCCAATGGCGTTTCGAGTTTTAGGGGGGATACCCTGGGTAAAATTAGCATTCCAGGGGCTAAATATCACATTGTTGGGGTCGCTTCAACCCGCAACCCCATCAGTGTTAAAGTAGCCCAATTCCATGGGAAAACTGCAGACTTGGCAACACTGCCTAAGCTGTACACAACCTGATTGCTGGCATTTTTGTTTCATGGGAACATTTTTTGAGCTAGTCACCTGCACAATAAGATGCCATGTGACTTAAGTTAAAGTTAAACTTTTGCAGTGGTAAAATCTTAAAAATTAAGTCTTAAAAAAAAGTCTTACATTTTCTGTATAGATTTTTTTTTTTTTTTTTTTTTTTTTTTTACTGGTGTTTTACCTGTATTTTTAATTATGCATTGTATTGTGTTTTACGGTGGAAGGAAATATCTGTAAATTTGATTGATTTTTTTTTTTCTCACAGTGTGTAGACCAATTCAGTGTTTGCAAACAATGAAAAAAAATTATGATTTTCAAGTAGCAGTCTATGGAGCCATGGAATAAAAGAATAAAAAGGTAAATTTGAGTTTTTTTTTTAATTCTGACTTTATTCTTGCAATTCTGAGATTAAATCTTACAATTCTGATAAGAAAAAAAACAAAAACAACAACAACTCATCGTTCTCTCTTTTCGCCTCGGCTCTGGCTTTTTTCTCCCTGAGAATTGACAAACTCACTATTGTTGAGTTATAAAGTCTGAACTAGGAGATATAAACTTGCATTTGTAAGAAAAAAGTGATAAAAAAGAGATAAAATAAATGTTATGTAAAATGTTAATAATAATAGGTTTAAATATTATGTCATCCTGTAACCCTACAAACAGCATATGTAAATATTATGTAGACATATGTTTAAATCAAATTTATGGTTTAAAAGTAGAGTAGTCATAGCAGTTTTCATTCATAGTCTCTTCATTTAAACGTCTGTGTGTAACTTCAAATGGCGTCTTTGGCGACAGTATTCTTTAAAAATGATTTGAATTCTGATTCTTGCATTAAAAGGCACAAAAAGTAGTTTTTTTCTCTTATTCAATGGATGTTACCCATTTTCCAACACTTGTTACCAGTGTTTTTCTGCCACCACTATGCGCATACAGCCGCAATTGACGTAACTGTGACGCCTACTACTAATTGGTCTATAGTAAAAATACATTTGTGATTATGCTGTAAATTTTACTTTTGTGAGAACACATGGCTACTTTTGAACTTTTTTGGCCATCTATCTATCTATGTGTATATTAACTATAGTGAACATAGCATTATATTATATTATTATATTATATTAAACAGCATTACAGCACTTCTTAGTAATGAATTTCAAGTTTTAAATTATCCCTTAAAGGGATAATTCATGCAAAAATGAAAATTACTTGCACTTATGTCATTCTAAACCCGTAAGACCTTTGTTAATCTTCAGAACACAAATTAAGATATATTGATAAAATCTGAGAGCTTTCTGACCCGAAGACTGACAACGATTTAAAATATTTTAACGCAGTTAACACGCTGGCCACGCCCCCAGACCTGTAGGTCATCTTGCATTTCATATAGTTGACTGTTGACAAATATGATGCAGGGCAGCAACTCCATAAATGCAGTTATGCCATAAAATGCAAGATATTGGTGTAAAAAATGCCCCTGTATTTGTTTTGCATCTCCGAGCGACACAGTGGTGTTTAGTTTCTAAATGAATCCACGTTTTGAACGAATCATGTGAACCAATGATTCTAAGGCCCATTCATAAAGAGAGCCATTTACTTCATTCCCGAATGATCAGCTGTTTGAATGAATCATAAAGGCATTTATCGACACCTGCTGGCTTATTTAGTGTATCATTTTATTAAAATAAATAAATAAATAATAATAATAAAAATGAAAACATGAAAGGGATAGTTCACCCCAAAATTAAAATTCTGTCATCATTTACTCACCCTCATGTCATTTCAAAAATTTCTTTTGTGAAACTGTTGGTAACAAAGCAGTTTTTTTTACCAATTACTTTCACTGTATAAACAAAAAGTACTGAGATGTTTCTCAAATGATCTCCTTTTATGTTCCAAAGTAAATGTTTGTGTTATTAATCTTTATGTTGAATCAAATTAAATATTTCTTTCTAAATCTACAGTTTGTAATCTTGATACTTGATACTTTCTCATGTAACACAAAAATAGCTTTAAATAAAGTTTTGTGGGTATTTTAATAGACTGACAGCCCTATTTCTTTGCACACACAAAAATATTAGTGTAGCTTCATAACATTACGGTTGAACCACTGATGTCACATGGACTATTTTATCGATGTCCTTACTACCTTTTTGGGCATTGAACATGTCAGTTGCGTTGCTGTCTATGCAGGGTCACAAAGCTCTCAGATTTCATCAAAAATATCAGAATTTGTGTTCTGAGGATAAACAATGGTCTTACAGGTTTGGAACGACACGAGGGTGAGTAATTAAGGACAGAATTTTAATTTTTTTGGTGAACTATACTTTTAAGCATTAAGGTAGATCTTATTAATATTCTGCCTTGTCCTGGAACACTTCCTCCAAATTTTATTCTGTGTTTAAATTCATTTTTTTGTGCTTCAGTTTCCATATACGATGTTACATCAGTGGCACTGAGGCTAAATGTGCAATCATTTGTGCATTAATCAGTAAATAAATCTATATAGTCCTCCTGGTGAACAGATTCAAAAGAGTCAGGTCACTGAGTAAAATCAAATAACTCTAAAGAACTCTCATTCACACACCAAAGTGTTTTAGATCTGATAGTGTCTTTCCTGTAGTCTCTGTGCATGATGTAATTTCATCATTCAGCACACAGGTTAAGAGAGGTAAGAACATTAACACGCTCTTTTTTTTAATGCGCACATATTCGCACAAAGCACATTTCCCTGCTGTTTTAATAACTCATCTAAGACCTGCGATCTAATCGGCATGTACAGCAAGTAATTAAAGTTGAAATTAATTACTGTCTGTGCTGATATTCTAATCAAACAGCTTTGGAGTATTTTGTAGCAGAAAGTTGATATTTTGTCATCCGCGTTTTATCTCCAGCGGCGGCGCGCGATCGTCTGTACTTGCAGATTATTCCTCGCCAGGAAAAGCTCAGGAAGTGACAGATAAAGAGGGAGAGAACTTCCACGCTTTTCTTTTTTTTCGAGCTCCCGCTCTGACCTCTTGACAGTTCTCATCCCTCGTTCTGCTTCTCCGTCTCTCCCTCTTTCTCTTAACATTCCTTTATCATGACAGTGTTTGGCGAGAGATAGGGCCAAGGCTTTGTGACTGCGTTTGATGGAAATTAGACAATCGTTCATTAGTGAGTTAGATAAAGTCTCTCCCTTCCTCCCACCCGGCTGACAGTTGTCTCCTTGCGTTTCCTCGGGGAGCTCATTTCACACCGAGAGCTTGCGGTGGTGCACGCGTCGCCGCTGTGGAAGTGACTCCGACTCGCTCGGGTCCCATCTGAGTTTGTCTCCGCAGACAGTGCCACTGGAAATGTCAGCCGGAGCAGAGAGGAGCCGTGTTGAGTCGCTCACTCTAACAAGCTGAAGGCTTCTCCCCGCGGGGCCCGCTTATGCAGAGACGCTCTTATTTCTCTGCTTTGTCTCCAGTCAGGCTCGTCGGAGAGCTCGCTGCACCTACACAGGTTTATAGAGGAGACTTCTGTTCTGCGCCACTAGCATTAGTTGCAAAAATAATAACTGTTTCCAGACAGGTTTTGCAAATGCTCTGCATGTCTGCCATTGGACAGTAGTGGCAATCAGACCCACACACTAGGGTTCAAAGGTTTGGACTTATGCACACCAAAGATGCATTTATTTGATCAAAAATACAGTAAAAACTTAATATTATGAAATGTTACTACAGTTTAAAATAATTGTGTTCTATTACGCCAGTCTTCAATGTCACATGATCCTTCAGAAATCATTCTAAAATGATGACTTGTTACTAAAGAAACATTTCTTATTATTATCCGTGTTAAAAAACAATTTAATATTAGCTTAATATCATCTTAATATTTTTGCAGAAACTGATACATTTTTACAGGATTCTTTGAATATACCGTTCAAAAGAACAGCAATTATTTGAATTTTAAATCTATATTTAAAATAACATTTTAAAATTATACTTTCAGTTTGGAACATTTTAATGCATCCTTGCTGAATAAAAGTATTAATTTTTTTTTTTTAAATATTTAATTGGCAAATGTTTGACTATTTTAAGATTAACATGTCAGTTTGGCAGGTTAATTTCCATTGCTTTTTTTTTATATAGTTGTATTATATATGTATAATATTGGCTGTGAAATGGATGTGGATAGCACAGCTCAGATAATTTTGTCCTTGTCCTTTTATGTTTATGTTGAAATGAATGAATTTTGATTGAAAATTGGTGCCATCTTGAAAACAGACAATCTCTAGAGACATTGAGATTACAGGGCTCTTTTCTCTGTTTATTTAATCTCATAGCTGTCTATGAGAAATCATTGAAAGCCCATTCCGCCACTGCATAAAAAATAAACAAAGGTTAATGTGACTTTTTATATCACAATTCTGACAATTTTTCCCTCAGAGTTATGAGATATAAACTTGCAACTTTGAGTTATGAAGTCAGAATAGTGTAATATATAAACTTGCATTTGCGAGTTATAAAGTCAGATTTTGCGAGATTTAAAGGAACCGTATGTAAGAAATTTATTTCAGTTAATCATAAAATGGCCCTGACATGTCACTAGACATTAAGAAATCATGTTCATTTCAAATACTTATATCACTGACAACAGTGGTCCGGCCAGGATATTGTCATTTAAAAGTGAAAGTTGCAGCCCTCAACTGATGTTGATGTTGTCATGTTGTGTTTTGGTCTGAGGCGCCACCCTCCAGCTATCTACCAATCACGAAGTCAGCAGAGTTTCGTCATCCGGGTTGGCAGCTCTGCTCTAGTTACAGCTGCAGCTACGAACGTGTCGGATAAAACATGTATAAAGTTACGAAACCTAAAAGACTGAATCCGAAGTACGTCGTGACAAAGTCCGAAATAAAACAAGGATTTGTATAGGAGATGCCTTTGACAGATGGAGACGGCTGAAAACGGAGAAGAATTTTGTTGGTATAGGCTAAAAGCCCTGTGCTTCCGTACACAGTGGATTTTCCACGGTCGCCCGTGCTAAATGCGTTCATAAAAAGCTTTATATCGCACCACTAGCACGGTATGAAAACAATCTATGTTCCGACTGAAATGTGGTATTACAGTACATCTTTACGAAATATTTGGCTAATCGCCTTTAGTAAATTTTTGCGACACATAATTACTTCGCAAAACATCTCTCGTGAAGCATAAACATAAGTAACAGAAGAAAAAAAAAATTATTGTGTAGGACTCGTCACTTGCCATTGGAAGCTCCTTGTAGCAGCCTATGTTCCTGCGGAATCCTGCAGCTTAGCTGGCAACCTCGAGTCAGGGGGGGAGGGGGAGGGGGAGGGGATAGCCATTCTACAGTATTTTGAAAGTGATTGCAGTACCAGTTTTGGCCACAATCCTACATACGGTTCCTTTAAACTTACAGTTGCGGGAAAAACTCTGGAAAAACTCACAATTATGACTTTTCTCAGAATTGTGTGATATAAACTTGAAATCGCGAGTTATGAAGTCAGAATTGCATGATATAACCTCACAATTTTATTTTTCAGAATTGCATGATATGAACTTGCAATTCTGACTTTTTTCTCAGAATTGCTTGATATAAACAGTTGTGAGAAATAAAGTCAGAATTGAAGAAAAACTCAATCATGACTTTTCTTAGAGTTATAAAGTCAAAACTGCGTGATATAACCTCACAATTCTGACTTTTTTCAGAATTGCGTAATATAAACTCACAATTGCGAGAAAAAACTCACAATTCTGACTTTTTTTTCCCTGGAATTGTGTGATACAAATTTGGAATTGTAAGTTATAAAGTCAGAATTGCATGAAATAAACTCACAGTCTTGAGTTTTTTCTCAGAATTGTGTGATATAAACAAGCAACTGTGTGTTAGAAAGTCAGAATTGGATGGTATAAACGCACAATTCAGACTTTTTTCAGAATTACGTGATATAAACTCACAACTGTGAGAAATAAAGTCAGAATTGCGGGAAAAAACTCACAAATATGACTTTTTTTTCAGAATTGCGTGATATAAAATCACAATTGCTAGAAAAAACTCACAATTCTGACTTTTTTTCCCCTGGAATTGTGTGATACAAATTTGGAATTACAAGTTATAAAGTCAGAATTGCGTGATATAAACTCACAGTCTTGACTTTTTTCTCAGAATTGCGTGATATAAACTCACAGTTGCGAAAGAAAAGTCAGAATCGCAAAAAAAACCCTCACAATTATGACTTTTCTCAGAATTGCGTGATATAAACAAGCAACTGTGTGTTGATATAAACTCACAATTCTGACTTTTTTCGGAATAACATAATATAGGCTTATAATTCTGTTGTTTTTTCCTCAGAATTGTGTGATATAAACTAACAATGGTGAGAAATAAAGTCACAATTGCGAGATAAAAAGTTACCGTTTATAGTTGAGATATATGAGATCTCATTTGTGAGTTTTATCTTTCCTGCCCTACACAATTTTGCTGTTCGCCATGTTGGACTGCAATGGGCTTGGGGCGTTGTGTATAAATCAGCTTGCATCAACGTAATGAAATGAGCTCATTTTCAAGCAGGTTTAATGACACACTGCTGGAAAAACTGCAAAGCCGAGTCAAGTGAGTCAAGTGAGTTTTGTATCATTTGCAAGCAAAACGCTTACAGGAAGTATTCTCGTAGCATGAATTAAGTTTTAATTTTCCTAATGGATGAAAAGAAGCAACTTTTGAAACGATTATCCAATGTAAGCAGTGTTTCAGACAGACACTCCACAAACTTTCAGACAAAAGTTTTAGACAAACACTTTCTTTCATTGTCTTCAAGGCGATTTTTGATGTGTAGAAGATCAAGCGTCTGGAATGCGGTCTACATCAGGGTCAGATGAACACATAATCACCGGCAACTTCACGCAAGGCAGGTCTGCCCTCTCTTTCTCACTCCCTCGCTTTTCTCTCTCTGTTAGACCATCAGATATGGAGAACTGTCCCTCGTCTCAGCTCACAGATCAGAGGCTTCTGTTCTGGCCTGCAACAACTTTTCCTGCATTAAAACAGGTCTGACAGAACTTTCCAAAGCTTTCTGATGGCGTTCAGCATTCGCCTCGGGGAAAATAACAAGCTGGTTGCTCACTTTGTGACCCGCTGGATGAGGTATAGTAAATCAATATAGACTTACCAAGAGGAAAAATTATAATTTGAAATCAAAATAAAACTTGTTTTACTTCTGTAATATGACATATTTAGTGAAACAAAACAAAAAAAAAATTAGGGTGAGATTAATGCTAGTGAAAAAGTGGATGTTAAACTGAGAAGGATTGATGATGTCATCCAGAAAGGCTTTCCTCTACTTCAGAGGTAGAGCAATATTTCAACAGACTTTATTTCTTTAGAATAATGTGATTTCTTTAGAATAATGATTTGTAGACAGTTAGACCAGGGAAGGTTAATTTGTAATACCTGATAGGCTGGTTTCACAGACAGGGATTAGACCAAGCCAGAATAAGGCCATAGTTCAATTAGGACATTAAAGTAATTTTTATAAACATGAAAATGTTTAAACAAAAAAAAAACAAACATTACCGGTGTGCATCTCGAGACAAAATAAGGACACTGACATATTTCAAGATCAATTAGTGCAAGTTTCTTTCAGTTGAAACAGCTCCACTTCCAGAACAACAATTCACAAATAATTTACTCACCCCCTTGTCATCCAAGATCTTCATGTCTTTCTGTCTTCAATCGTAAAGAAATTATGGTTTTTTGAGGAAAACATTTCAGGATTTTTCTTCATATAATGGACTTCAGTTGTGCCCCTGATTTTGAACTTCCAAAATGTAGTTTAAATGCAGCTTCAAAGGGCTCTAAACGATGCCAGCCGAGGAAGAAGGGTCTTATCTAGTGAAATGATTCATGATAGTCATTTATTTCACAAAATAAAAATTTGTATACTTTTTAAACACAAAAACTTGTGTAGCACAGGCTCTGGGATGTACGTTCAGGATGCTACGTAATATTGAATCACGTTGAAAGGTCACGCTGGAACTACACACCCAGTGTTTACAAAGCGAACGCGCAAAGACTAAGGAGGAGCAAGTAAGTCAAACACTGTTTACAAACAAAAAGGTACAACAATGTCAGACGATTCTGAAGTTGTAGGAGAAAATAAGATAGAATTTTTCCCATTCTCTACCTTTTTGAGTCAGAGTTCACAGACAATGAACTTAGACGTGATTCGTAGTAGTGATGGGAAGTTCGGATCATTATACCGACTCTGACCTTTGAGTCTCGTTCAGCAAAATGAATGAATCTTTTTTCAAGTCATTTTGTTCATTTCAGCAAAATATAATTAAAATGTTACATTTTACTTCCCTAACACATCTACTGCTTATACAAACGTTGATCACACTACAAACAAGACAAAACTATAATGCTATAAGAAACAGAAAAGATTAATTCATTGTTTACCTGGGTCTTTAGTCTATGATTAGCTCACCTCACCTCTTATCTGACAAGTTTTTGGTTTGAGTCATTTGTTCATCACGTGACAACCCCATAGGATGAACGAACGACTCAAAAACCCAAAGACTCGAAACAGGTGAACTAATTCCAGTACAGAACCTAATAGGATGTTGCGCATGCGTGACTGAATGAATCACTCTCAGAGACGACTCGTTCTTCCCGAGTCACATTAAAGATTCGTTCAAAATAAACAAATAATTCAAGAATGCGCATCCCAGAGCCTGTGCTACATGAGCTTTTGTGCTTAAAAAGTATACAAATTTTTGATTTTCTAAAAAAAAAATGACTGATCGTTTCGCTAGATAAGACCCTTCTTCCTCGCTGGGATCGTTTAGAGCCCTTTGAAGTTGCATTCAAACTACATTTTAGAAGTTCAAATTCGGGGCACCAATGAAGTCCATTATATGGAGAAAAATCCTGAAATGTTTTCCTCATAAACCATAATTTCTTTACAACTAAAGACAGAAAGACATGAACATCTTGGATAACAAGGGGGTGAGTAAATTATTTGTAAATTGTTGTTCTGGAAGTAGAGATCTCCTTTAAGCCTTGTCAGTGAAACTGGAGGGATGAGTTTAAAACAGGTTGTTTGTGGGCTTATGTAGTGTTAAAGATCTTGGAATAGATGGCTGTTAAATGATAAAAACCTATAAAGCATGATCAGACAAATAATTAAGACAAAAAGAAAAAGAGAGGCAGATGGGCTTGGAGCGACATGAAGGTATGTAAATACTGACATAAAGTTTTTGTTTTGGGCCCCTTTAACACCGAAATAACTACACTTTAAAAGACTGGGGTCAATATGAATTTTTTTTTTTTTTTTAAGAAATTAGTTCTTTTATTCAGCAAGGATGCATTTAATTTATAAAAAGTGGCATTAAAGGCATTTATAATTTTACAAAAGGTATGTTTCAATGCCGTTCTTTTGAGCTTTTAATTTAATAAAGAATCCTGAAAAAATGTACCAGTTTCCAACAAAATATTTTTAACATTGATAATAATAAGAGCAGCAAATCAACATATTAGATTGATTTCTGAATGGTCATTGAAGACTGGCATAATGATGCTGAAAAATCAGCTTTGCATCACAGGAATAAATTACATTTTAAAATAGATTAAAATAAGAATCGGTTATCTAAAATTGTGATAATATTACTGTATTTTTGATTTACTGTACATAAATGAGTAACACAATTAGGGAAAATTCTCACTATTAACTATATTGCTTTTAGCATGCATTTTACTAGTACACTGGCGGTTTATTAGTACTTATAAAGCACATAATAATAATAAGGCAGGGTAAAAATATCGGTTTCTCGATTTTAATCGATTCTCATTTTTACGAACGATATCGATTCTTAAATCCCAACAAGATTTTAAATCCTGGGCCCGGGTAACTTTTGTCTATGATTAGCCTATGATTAACTTTTGAGGTAATTTTTGAGGTCTGGTGCAAATTATGACATACAAAAATACATAGGCTATAGACTCATATGGATTATTCATTAAAAGGTGATGGATTATTCACAAAACAGCTACTGTGTCATCTATTGAAATAGTTCAGTTTTATATGTAATGGCAAAGTGATTTTATTTCGTTTCATTCTTTTGTTAAGTTAATTTAGAAAAACGTTTGGAGCATTTTTGTTCATTAAATATAGTCTAAAGTTTTTGTTTTTTAAAGTAAGGACTGTTTGATCAATTTTGATTTCTCAAATCATCACGACTTGCTTAAAATAAAATCTATAGGCCCAAAAGAGTTCAGGTATAAAATAATGTTAGTTTCAACGTTAAACCTAGAGAAATGTGCGCTATTAGAGGCATACCCAAATTTGTGCGGAGAGTGGAAGCTAAAGGCGCATTGCAGGACATTGAGGCGCCAGCGCGATGACTTGCATTTTTTTTTTTCAGTGGAAACAATTTAAAATATTCCGTCATTTTTGCTCATAATACATCATTCGCAACTGTTAAGGGTCTACTTTTATTTGTGTGCACTCACAATATCAACAAAACGTTGCAAACGGTGCTTTTATTAAATAAAGAAAACAAACATGATGCGCTATTGCCTCAACAGGAGCGCTTCACAAAAATGAACCGAAACTCAGCAAATACATACCTCACAGACATGATAAATATATCTATAGAAAGCTTGAAATTATTATTTAACGAAATAAAACAAATACTCTGTCACAAAAACTCAATACTTTCAATATGTAATCAGATGCATTTCTCTAAAGGTGCGTCCAGAGAGGAGATGGTGAGTCAGGATCGGCAACTTCATCCTTATCATGGGCGTGCCACATGATAGGGGAGGTTTGGGGGGGCTTTAGTTCCAAAAGGTTGAGAACCTGTGGTCTAGCCTGTTTTCAGTTAATGAATGGATCATCGCAATAAGCTTTGGTTTATTACTTTTGATATGAAGCGAAGTATTAGATTTCAAATTCTTACACATTTATTACAATATTTAAACAATAAATTAATGTTTTGGCGCTGTTTAATGTGAAGTGACAGATCGCTGTAGTGCCTCAGTTTAAGAGAAGCGGAAGCATGAAGTGATCGTTTCTTCCTGTTACACCTCAAACATGGATAAACATCCGAAGGTATGTCAAAGAAGGAAAGACGTCAATATAACAGCTTGTAAACAATGTCACGTAACGTCACATTTACCTCAGAAAAGACATATTCGGTGAGCATAAACTAGTTAGTCAGCTAGAAAAATTAACTAGAGAGGAGCATTTTGTTAAATCTGTGTACCATATAACGTATTTATTATAAAGATTTGATGTTCTTCAGTGTTTACTTTGTGTTTGAATAAATCCATCAAGCCTCCATTTAAATGCTTGTTTCAAAAAACGTGTAAAGTATACAATTATAAAAACTCAGTTCATTTAACCTTCAATATTATAGTAGTTAGTTAATTAGTTAGTTAACTACTATAGTATTGAAGGAAATTAACTGATTTGTGCACAAATGCTTAAAATACAGTCAGTGAGGTTTTTATAATTCTCTCTCTCTCTCTCTATATGTGTATATGTCATAAAATTTGTAACTAAGCAGCAAATTAGGAGTTTAGTCATAGTTAATCATTACTTAATAGTGAGAATTGGTCCCAAAATTAAGAGTGAGCTTAAGAGTCATCTTTCAAAGACATTAACAAATATTACTGACCCTAAACTTTTAACAGTAATGTGCGTCAAAACTTTCAGAACTTTTTTTTCTTTACAAGTCTATAATAATATCTTAACTTTACTCTTGATGGTTCTAGGTGATTCCAGGTGCACCAGTCATACTCTTCCTCCAGGCAGGGAACGTTGCCCCCTTGTAGTGCCTGCACCTCGGCTGAGTCGGGTGGCAGCCTCCCATTTGTTAAATGCTACATGAGGTGACTGGAGCTTCTCTGCCCGTTGCTGAGAGGACAGATGGAGAGGCCACCGAACGTTCTGGAGAGCCGATGGTAATTACGAGCCAGTAGCAGAGCCGGTGGCTTCCGCAGGGAACAGGCCTGAGCGGAAGCGCTCGAGTGGCGTGGGGGGGTTGTTTGCCCTTTGGCTGCTCAGCATGCTGTTGCTCCGCGCGGTGAGCTCGTGTTGGGATCGCCGTCGCTGCACATTTCTCCGCTCTTCACGTCAATGAAGTGTGGGTGAGAACATGGTGACATTTGTGAGCTTTTGTCATTCACAAGGAGAGTTTAACTCTTCAGATGTGTTTCCAGTTCTAGTAATTTCAATAGATAACTGATAAAAGTTGTCCAGATGTCTATAAAAACATTTTATGGAATAGTCCATCCAAAAATGAAAACTCTATCATCATTTACTCATGCCATTCCAAATATGTGATTTTTCATAGAGCACAAATGGAGAATTTCGAAGAATCTCCATGCAGCTGTTTGCTATACAACGTTGATCAAAAGTGATATTTACAGTGTTTTCTTCAGTGTTTTTCTCTCTCATATTTCATATTCTCTTCTCTGACACTTGTCTCCTTGGTAACCAAGTACATTTAAAATAAATAAATAATGACACAATTGTTGTTTGTCTACACCACACCTGAGGGACAGACATAATTTTTGTAAATGTATATAAATCATAAATACTATTACTTTTTTATTTCATTCTTTGTTTAGATAATCATAGTTTCAAATATATTGTGTATTTTAAATAAATTAGATTTTTTTTTAATTTAAATATATTATGTATATGTATTTTTTTTATAGTTAATCAGATTAATTAGTATTTTTATAACATATATTTGTAGATAGCGCTCTGGGACAAGGCTAAAACAAAATTATATATAATTGTTTAACAATATTTCTTTTAATTAGATTTTATAATTCATAATTCTAACCTTATATTTCAGAACTGCAGCTTTTTATTTTCATTTTTTTTAAGGTTCTTCCAATTACTACCATTTTTTTGTATCTCAAAACATATTTTTCAAGATTTTTTTAAACAATAACAAAAGACATTTAAAATGTAGCTAAAATAAATGAAGGCATACTAAAAAGTTTCTATGCCTTGTAAACATTTGATCATAAATTCATCATTTATTACTGCTCATGTATAGATTTTTATTTGTCAGCTTTATTGTTTTACCCTTGTCCCTGACTTTCACTCTCTCATAACGAGCCATTATAAAAATATGAATTAATAAATGTTTAAAACTACCATCATGATCTGAACAATGAGTTAAATAAAAAGAATCCATTTTCATATTTCTTTTATAAAATGTTTTTTTAAATGTCAGTTGTGGTGTCCACAAACAAGTTACTTTGTAGGTACTGTACTTGGTTACAAAAGAGACAAAATTGTTTTAATGTAAAAAAAAGAGGGGGGAATATATACCAAATCTTGAAACTAAAAAAGGGCATGAAGTTGTAGATACACCCTTGTTTCTTTTCAGATCTGACTAGTCATCTGCTCATCATCTGAAATGCTTTCCGTCCGCAGGTGATTAATTACTTTGTCAGCCGTCAGTCTCAGAAAATGAGAGGTGAGGAGAAAAAAAGGAGGAAAAGGGAGGAGTATGAGAGAAAGCGAGCGAGCGCAGCTTTGCAGAATGCTGAAACGTAGCTCTGCAATCCCCATAGGGCTCATATTAATGAGGGTGCAGGGAAAGTTAACAACTCGCATTAAGCACTAATGCATTCTTTAATTAATTAAGTGCTCATTTATAAATATCCAACACATCCTGTACACGTTCAATCTGACTTAACAATAACATATTAACGATTCCTGTTCCAGGCATAACATATTTAAATGTCACTGATACTCCAACGGCTAGATAAACATACTCTGAAACTCTATTAGCAGCATTAGGTGATGTCTGGAGCAGCACGAATTCCCCTGCAATTCGCTCATAATTACAAATTAATTTCACATTTGATGTATGAACACAGCCATGGTGAAATTTAGTTAATTAGTTGATTAAAATGCATAGTTCAAAGTAAAAACGGAGCAATTTTGGGCTACTTAGTGAATCGTTATTGGACACTCTTTTAACACTCTTTCTTTTCATTATTTTTACAGAAGGTTCTCAGACCAGGATGATGCAGTTAAGACTCAAAAGTGTGCAACACCACAGAAAAATGCTTTTATTGTCATTGCTGATTGATAAAGCAGCCACTTAAATGCAGATGCCACATCCAGCTTTGGCATCATGTGACAGCTTCAGCTGAGACAGAACTGCCAGTGGAAATGTAAGTAGCCCAACACACACAAACACACACGGAGCTTTTGAGGCGAGTGTTAATCTCTGAGGTGTGTTAGGAAAGCACATAAGGAAGGAGATATCAAATAAAGCTCATGTAGAAATATTCTGAGGAAATTATTTACTAAAAACATCCTAGTAAAATTTAGATAAGCAAAGCTATATGTCATTCCAGTTTTAGATAAAAACGTGTTTGAACATATAATCACTGAGAAAAGATTCCGCTGGGTTAAATTCAAAAGAATCACTTTATGCACATCTGAACATGCTGCTTTTTTTTTTTTTTTCAAATGCAGGAATCTCACACATAGCTCTCTCATACCTTAATACTGAGACAAAGAAACACATACACGCAGCTAAAAATAAATTGGCATGCATAGTCAGAATGTTGACAATAAAACCAAAAAACAACCCTCGGGATGTCAACAATCCCGACACTCGAAAATAAAAGCAGCCCTGTTAATAAAACGCTTCGTTTCCAGACAAAATGCTTAACAGGCGTCTCTCAGAGTCGGTTTCAACATGTTTGAAATCAATCAGAATATTTATGCCCGTGGAAGCAGGCAATCTGTAGCGCCGCGCACCTCCTCACTGGAGAGGAACTTCACTTTTGGCACGGTGTGTTTTAGTATTTCATGGAGCTGCACCTCCTTTTCCCCTGCAGGCGTCTCCTCGGTGTTCCCGCCGAACGTGTGTGTGCTGAACAAAAGCATTGGTTGTTTACGTCAGGGTAATTGGTCATGGACGGGTCATTACCTGAAGCAAGAAAACTGGAGAAAAGAAATCTGTACAACAATAATTTGCAAGAATTCCTCAATCTGACTGACTGATCAGGTCATTTTTAAACAAAAAATAATTATCTAAATCTAAATAAATAAATATAGTACAACATCCCTCAATCTGACTGACTGATCAGGTAATTTTTGAACAAACAAATAATAATATAAATATAGGAAGAAAAAAAATTGTGTGAGGAACAACCAAATTTAAGCCATTTTTGACTTCATAAGTTTGCATAAATTTAATTTCCTGTGATTTGAGAGCTGCAGTAGATGTACAAAATGATGGATAAAAATGATTTAATTTCACACAAAGCTATCATATGACTTCAGATGACATATAGTGTATAGTATAAGTCATATGGATTTTAATAGTTGTCGTGTTTTTTTTTTTTTTGGACCACTGGTCAGTCTGGACTGTCTATAAGAACTGCATAAAGATGCCTTAAAAAAGGTAAAAAAAAAAAAATAAATAAATAAATAAAATAAATCAGGGCTGTCAAATGATTAATCGTGATTAATTGCATACAAAATAAAAGTTTGAGTTTGCCTAATATATGTGTGTGTACTGTGAGTTATGTATATATAAATACAAACACATTCATGTATATATTTAAGAAATATTTACAAGTATATTTATTTATTATAATTTTTAGATAATTTATATTACATATAAATAAGACTTTTTACATAAATAACATATTTTTCTTAAATATATACATTAATTTGTGTGTATTTATATATACGTAATAATTACACAGTGCACACACATTTATTAGGCAAACTCAACTTTTATTTTGTATGCGATTAATCATTTAATAGCCCTAAAATAAATAAACAGATAAATAAAAACAACAAGAGACCCATAAAAATATTCCGGATTAATTACATTATACACTGTAAGTCATCTGAAACCATAGGATAGCTTTGTGTAAAAATTAAATAATATGTTTTAATTTTATTTAATTTTTAATGCTAAATTCTTAAATAATTTTATAATAATATAATACAATATATAAAATATTAATATAATAATAATAAAATGTGTAAATGAAATTTAAAATGTAATATAAAATCTAAAATTTAAATACAAAATATATTTTAAAAACATTATTGTTATTTTTAAAGTGAAAAAAGAAAAAAAAAGTTTCCAGCATGGACTAGGTGCTTATTTGGGTCTTCATCATTTATTAATCACAATTTTTATGAAGTTATACTCGGACATCATCTCTATTTGATTCTGATAGGTGTTTCTGTGCGGTTGGGTGATGAAGAGCAGGTGGCCTCATTTGCAGAGAGCACTTCCTCAGAAGCAGCACCTTCACTGCCTCCTCTTCCTCCACGTGGCTGTCGGGCAGGCGAGGGCGATTGCGTTCCCCTCCCGCACCGTGCCGCCTGTCCGCCTGTGGGACCTGCTCCGTGGGCTTTTCATCAGCTGCCATTTTCACCAGCATGCAGTAATTTCATGGCTCATTGCAAGCGCTGAAAACCTTTGAAACTGCAAATGTTAACTTTTGCCTGGCCCGGAGCCATTTAGAAAGCGATTAATTCGGCAAACAGACGTGAGCCACTTTCTCCTCCCAAGTTTTCACATAATTTTCCAACCCTTTCTATCTGGGATTTGCATTGCAGGGAACTCGCAGGACAAGGGTAATAACCGTTCCTGTTAATTGTGGTTTGGTGAAGAAACAAGGCCTGTCGCTCTACAGTCTGATCTGCCCGGCTGTCCCAATCCAGTCCAGAATGGAAAAATGAACAGAGAATCAGATCAAGAATCAGTGAAAATTGTGTGCGAAACTCATTGAAGGTAAAGTGTACAGTCTAAGATTAAGTCAACATGATACTTTGTTTGCAGTCCATTTATCTTACATAATATGATGTATTTCTAAGTGAATCAGAATGTTCAACAAATAATGGTGGGGCTTGATTTTATCCTTTAGGACTCCAAAAAAATGCTTTTCTTACTTAGATTTTTTTGTCTTGTTTCCAGCCAAAATATCTAAAAATTCTTAAATCAAGATTTTCTAGACAAGTAAAAATTGTTTAATTTTTAGAATAATCTGCCAGTGGGGTAAGCAAAATAATCAAATTATTTCAAGCAAAAAAGATTAGTTTGCTTACCCCACTGGCAGATTATTTTGCTTGTTTCAAGGAAAAACTCACTTAATTTTGACTTAATCATTTTTACTTGTCTAGAAAATCTTGATTTAAGAATGTTTAGATATTTTGGCTGGAAACAAGACAGAAAATCTAAGTAAGAAAAGCACTTTTTGACTCTCACCCATTCAACTATCCAATTTTTATAATACACTATTAGCCTTTTTCTTTTGAGTCTTTTAAGTACAGTGTTTCATAATGGGAAGTTGTTTCGGTTTGCTTCCAAAAGAAGAAAATAATCAATAATAAAATAGTACTTTTCATCTATAAAATAGTTTATTCAGTAGATTACAGATTATGGTTTATTGTATATACAGACCAATTTTGTTGAATTTCCTGCATATATATATAAATATATATATATATATATATATTTTAAAATATTTATATATATATATAGGAAATATAACAAAAAAGGCCTTCACATAAAATAATCTTAATTAAATTGTATATATTAGGGATGTAGCAATATCAAAATCTCACAATACAATAATATCGCGATAAGAAGTCCACAATACAATATTTATTGCGATATTTAAAAATGTAAAAAAAAAATGTAAATTGTGTACATTTTAAAGTTAAATTATTCTATCTAATGTACTTTGAGAATTCAAAATAAGAGCTCCAACCCATGTTTCCATGTTTCCTTCTTCAGTCGTAAAAAAATAGTTTTTTGAGGAAAACATTTCAGCGTTTTTCTTCATATAATGGACTGCTATGGTGCCCTGATTTTGAACTTCCAAAATGCAGTTTAAATGTGGCTTCAAATGATCCCAAATGCGGTTGTAAACGATCCCAGCCAATGAAGAAGGGTCTCATCTAGCGATCAGTTATTTTCATTAAAAAATTACATTTTAAATACTTTTTATTCTCAAACGCTCATCTTGCCTTTCTCTCGTTAAACTCTGTGTATTCTGGCTCAAGACAGTTAGGGTATGTCGAAAAACTCCAATCGTATTTTCTCTCTCAACTTTAAAAATCATTTCAAAATCATCCCACATCGCTACAGAAGTACCGACCCAGTCTTTGCAAAGTGAACATGCAAAGAAGATCAAACACCTTTAACGAAAAAGGTAAAACGGCGATATAGGGCGATTTTGAAGTTGAGGGAGAACATGAGATGGGAATTTTTTGACATACCCTAACTGTCATGAACCGGAACAAAAACAGTCCAGGCAGAGTAAGACAAAACGAGCGTTCGACATTAAAAAGTATGTAAATTGTATTATTTTTATTAAAATAACCGATTGTTAAGACCCTTCTTTCTTGGCTGGGATCGTTTACAACCGCATTTGGGATCGTTTGAAGCCGCATTTAAACTGCATTTTGGAAGTTCAAAATCGGGGTACCATATCAGTCCATTATATGGAGAAAAATGCTGAAATTTTTTCCTCCAAAAAAAAATTTATACTGCACTTTTAAGCTTTTATTTTGACTTGACAGCGGTAGAGCTTTTATTTTGAAGGAAAAGGTTTTAGTTCGTTTGAAAGATACTGTGTCAAAGCATAATGCCCCAAAACACAACTTTAAAGCCTATTATGTTAAAATAAGAAATTTTAAATGTATTTTAAAAACTACACTTTTTGCCCAGCAGACCTATTGTTTCATATCATCATGTGACCACAATAATATCGAGACAGTTATGCTATTGCGATACCGTGATATTGATAATGTCGTTACATCCCTAGTATATATATGTATAAAATCTTAATATAAACTTATATATATACCACTGCTGTGATAAAAGGACTTGTGAATCATGATGTAATATTGCCACCAACCCCTAATTCAAATGCATTAGGATTAAATTGAAAAACTGAACTGAAACACAATTATCAGTGCTTCCAAACATCTGGATTTACAGATTCACACTTTAATCTGTCAACACAATCAATCAGAGCGCTGTGTATGAATGTTAAAGCTGCAGGTACAGCGTATGTTCTATGTGCGGTCGGAGAGAGAGAGAGTCCTGTGCAGTAAAGCGTGAGAGACACAGACGGCTGTGGATTGGCCAGCCGTCCCCCACAGCTGTCCACCTGCGCTCTGGCACCCGCAGACGCTTACCAAACACAAGAACTAATTCTGCCGCCTGAACTCCATTAATTTCCCTTTGCTGGGACACCCAACGCTTGACAGTCACATATAGCTTGTGTCTGAGAAAAGCTGGACCTGCTCAAAATAGTACAACAACCCAGTGGTGGCAGAGAGAATTTTTTTACGGGATCTGATGTAAAACTAAAATGTTCTTCAGCTGATTCACATCTTAATCTTAATGGGCAAAATGTTAAAATGCTTCTGAAAAGTATTTGGTATTTTTCTGGGCATCTGGGGTCAGTATAAAATGGAGAAACCACTAGGAATTAAATTGTAAGGAATTTAATCATTCTGCTTTACTAAAAAAAATCTATGAATTGTAAATTGATTGCTAAAAAAGAACCAGCTCAAAAGAATTATTAGTTTAATCCCGCTGTATGTTTTGATTTCATATAAAAAGGGCTCATAAGAGCCATCTTGAATTAGACTTAAGTCGATATGGCATATTTTGATTCACTACAATTATTGTTTTTGTCTGTTTGAAAAACATTTGTAAAAATATGTTTTTGATCCACCAAAAAAGTGGCTCATTGCAAGAATCATTTTTTTGGGAGTAGGATTTCACTGGTTGTGCTCTGTTTTTTGATACACTAAATAGAATCGATTCAATAGAATCATTTGTTTGAGAATCAAGTTTTGCTAATTGCGCTGTATGTTTTGAATCACTATTAAAAGAATGGGCTTAAAAGAGTCATTAAGGTTGTGGTACATATTTTGATTCACCAAAAGAACTGCATAATAAGAATAATTTTTTTGGCAGTAGAATTCACTGGTCGTCCTGTATGTTTCTCTATGTTTTGATTCACTAAGAATAATGTATTCATAAGAGTCATTTGCTTATAAATTGGACCTTACTGATTGTGCTATATGTTTTCATTCACTAATAAGAAAGGGTTCATATGAGTCATTCACTTGAATCAGACCTTAGTGGTGGCGCTGTATGTTTTGATTCACTAAAAAGAAAGATTTCATACAAGTCATTAGTTTGGGAATTGGACCTTACTGATCGTGCTATTTATTTTGATTCACCAAAAAGAATATCGCTTCTGAGTTGGACCTTACTGATTGCGCTATTTGTTTTGATTTACTAAAAAGAAAGGGTTCATACAAGTAATTCGCTGGTAAATCGGACCTTACTGATAACGCTATACATTTTGATTCACTAAAAAGAAACGGTTCATACAAGTCATTAGCTTGGGAATCAGACCTTGCTGATCGCAATTATACGTTTTGACTCACTAAAAGGAAAAGGATTCATAAAAAATTGTTATCTTTGGAATTGTATTTTGCTTGTGAATCGGACTCTGCTGATTGCATTAAATGTTTTGATTCATTAAAAAGAAAGGGTTCATAAGAGTCATTCGCTTGGGAATCGGACCATACTGATTGCGTTAAATGTTTTGATTCAGTAAAAAGAAAGGGTTCATAGGAGTCATTTGCTTGTGAATCGGACCATACTGATTGTGTTAAATGTTTTGATTCAGTAAAAAGAAAGGGTTCATAGGAGTCATTTGCTTGTGAATCGGACCATACTGATTTTGTTAAATGTGTTGATTCATTAAAAAGAAAGGGTTCATAGGAGTCATTTGCTTGGGAATCGGACCTTACTGATTGTGCTAAACGTTTTGATTCACTAAAAAGAAAGGGTTCATACGAGTCATTCGCTGGTGAATCGGACCATACTGATTGCATAATTCGTTTTGATTCACTAAAAAGAAACGGTTCATATGAGTCATTCGCTAGTAAATTTGGACCTTACTTGATAACACTATACGTTTTCATTAACTTAAAAAAAAGGGCTTCATACAAGTCATTTGCTTGTGAATTGGACTTTACAGATCACGCTATTTGTTTTGATTCACTGAAAAGAATATATTCATATCAGTAATTCGGTTGGGAACTGCATCTTAACTGATCGCGCTATACATTTTGATTCACTAGAAAGAAAGGGTTCATATGAGTCATTTGCTTGTGAATCTGACCTTACAGATTACGATATACGTTTTGATTCACCGAAAAAAAGGGTTCATACGAGTCACTTGTTCACTTGTTAATTGGACCTTACAGTACTGTTCGCACTATAAGTTTTGATTCACTAAAAAGAAAATTGGACTCCTGGGAGCTGGACTGGCCACACTGTACAGTAGAAAAGTGTTTAGTACCTTGTTCAATTACATCGCAACTATATTCATTTTGGATTATTTTTAGATCCCTATTACTGCACTTCAGCGAAGTTATCTGGCAAAATGATACTGTCATACATGGCGAGTTTTAAAACGCTATAAACCTTACAGTAACGCTGTCCTCTTTACAGACAATTTGTCAGTCACAGTCACTTTCTCTTTCCACTAAAAATGCATCAGCAAAATCACGCAATTCCTGTTAACCACAAGCAATGGATTGGGTTGGTTCATGAAGCCGTGTGAAGTTTGTAAGAGACCTCTTTTACTCACACGTACAGATTTTAATGGGAGACAAATTTGCATCTCAACACCTTAACTGCACAGGAGTCTGACAAATAAAAGAGGCCACCTGGGATTTGTGGAAGCTGCCCGAATGCCTCTAATGAGAATGAATTCAGCTGTTGGGATGCAGCCTTGACAAACACAACCTACTTTTTGCATGGATGTTTTCTTCTAAATCATCCTCTACTTGTCAATAAAATACCCTTCTGCTCCCTTTATCAGCTGATGTTGAAAGAAGATCTGACAGCATTGCTGTTAGCGGTTTCCCTGCTAACAAATCTGGCAAATCTTCTACAAAATTTTCCGTCAAGATTAATTAAAAAGTAAAAGTGAAAGACATGAAAGAGACAAAATACTAAATGGGTATCAAGGTTGTTGTTTTTACATACCATGGCTATTTATTTATTTATTTATTTAAAGTATACTATTTTTTTTGTTTTGTTTTTGATTTTTTTTTTTTTTTTTTTTTAAGTACATTTGTAAAGACTATAATACATGAATACAGTGGTCATTCTAAACCATATTTCAAATTGTATATCAGTGGAAATTATATTGTAATACTATGTTTTTGTATATATACCATGCCAATATCTTTTTTTTTTTGTCTTCTTTTTTTTTAGGGAATATATTGGATGAACTGCTGTTGAGGGACTGACGTTGAGAAACATGTAAGTTGAGTATCTAACGCCCCAGGGGTCTGTGGTTTAACATGGGGATCATGGCATTTAGGAAACGTCTGCTTCCTTACCTGGCTTGCCGACAATCACATCTGCATCCTGCTTTAACGGGGCAGTCCAGCAATCTCCACACCGCCAATGCGCCGTTAATTGTGCTGGAAGCCACTGAAGTCACCGTTACAGATAGTGGCCAGTTTTATTTCACTGCTTATCATAAAGGTTCCACATGTCCCAGTTCCAACACTAAAATAAAAACAGATAATATTGTCTTAATTGCATCCCTTCAACAATGATGTTCGACAGCCAAACACATCAAATTAAATTTTGTTTTTGTCCGGCGAAAGGCTAGTCAAGGTCTTATATTTCCATTGCAGGTACATTGTCTGATAAACAGGGGAACGAAAAGAGTAATTACAGGGAGGAAATTACATCAGAAATGAAGGAAGTCGTGAAAGGATTGGTGCTTAAATGGGTTTGAGCAGAGCGTTAAAAAGGCCATTAGCGTGACTCCACACAGGTGTTACTCGCTCCTACCAAAACAAACAACACGCAAGAGAAAGAAAAATACTCAATAAAACAGACTTTTAAGTAAACATTTATCACATCTTTCAAAATAAGTTCTCGTTTCACACTTGTACCACTCGCCAAACAAATGAGAACATTCTCATTCTGACAAAAGGCCAAATGCAGATAATATTGTGGATATTCAGAAAGTATTTTTTTTTCTTTAAGTGGATTTTTTTTTTCCTGCTGGATCATCAACACGTTATTATTATTATTATTATTATTATTTTGTAATCCCACTTTAATATTTTGATTATTTCAGTTATTTTTATTATTATTATTATTATTATTATTTCATAGCCCTGCATTATAATTATTATTATTATTATTATTATTAAAATAGCCCTACTTTATCATCATTATTATTATTGTTTCAAAGCTTTTTATTATTATTGTCGTTGTTGTTGTTGTTTTGTTGTTGTTGTTGTTATTATTATTATTTATTTTATTTTTTCATAGCCCTACTTTATTATTATTATTATTATTATTATTATTATTATTATTATTATTATTATTTCAGAGTTCTTTATTATTATTATTTTATTTTATAGCCCTACTTTATTATTATTATTATTTCAGGTATTATTATTATTATTATTATTATTATTTCAAAGCTCTTCTTTATTATTATTATTATTATTATTTTATAGCCCTACTATTATTATTATTATTATTATTATTTTATAGCCCTACTATTATTATTATTATTATTATTATTTCATAGCCCTACTTTATTATTGTTGTTGTTGTTATTTCATAGACCTACTTTAATTTTATTATCATTATTTTTTCATAGTCCTACTTTATCATTATTATTGTTTCAAAGCCCTTCTTTATTATTTATTTTTTTATTTATTATTATTATTATTATATTTTTCACTTTATTTCATTCATCTAACCATTCATTTGCAATCAGTTTTGCCCTTTTTTTTTTTACTTGACATAAGTCTTTTACAGACTGATGCCAATATCTTTACACGTGAAAAGCATTCAAGTTTACTGAAGGCTGTATTAGTTTTGCTATATAGCTACATATTAAACACCTCCAAGGCATTTCATTTTATTTTTTAATTCATTAAATATGAGGTGCAGTATAATCTAAGAGCAAAGGAAAAAACAAAAAAAAACAAAAAAAAAACATAAAAGTGCAATAGCAATTAAGCACGTTATCAAGGTAAAGGTAATTAAAGCGTTTGGTGCTGGTAGACTGATGGCTTTGGAGTCGGGGGTTAAGTCTTGGATTTCTCCCGCTCTCTTTCCTACTCCCTTTTTAGCCGAAACATGCTTCATTCTTGACAGAGAACTTAAGAAATCTCTGTATCATTGCCTAGGATTCTGAAGCTGATTAAATGATTCATTATGGAAATTAATTAAGCAATACTAGAGACCAGAGCATTTGAATAAAGAACCTGTGATTAGAGCATTAGCTTGGGATTTTGACCTTTGTGAGAGGGGGGAAAATCATATATTAAATATCTCAGGAATATCTAAATACTGAGTTATAGCTACAGAATCGACTTTAATGTGCCTGAAATTAAATCTCTGTATTCTCATTAAGGTCTCACATGGCCAGAGTTTTCATTATCATTATAAAGTCTGGCACACTTTACAGCAGAAACTACTATTTTGTCTGAACTGTCATGAGTTTGTCCTACAATGTGTTTCTTTGTATTAACCTGCTTTTCATAGTCTCTAAAACTATACTGCATCTCATTGTCAGACTTTGATCCTCTTTTCAGACTGCCAAAACCAAACGTTTAGGTTTCTCTTACGCTAATATCAGTGAACTGTAGTCCATTGGTTTCTCCATGGGTTTCCTGAGAGTGTTCTCAGTGTTTTAGTTCTACGGCAGAAACACATAATTGTTGAGTGTTCACCCTTTCCACAGGTGTCCTGCCGTGATAAGATAAATGGAGAGCAGTGAGTCGGAGCTCTCTATATTACACTACTACAGGCCTCCAGGGCTGATCATCTTATAGAGAGAGAAACACTGGGGAAAATGCAGAATTTACTTAATGGAACAAAACTTTGAGTAATGGGAAAGAAAAAAGAGGCAAAACATACCTTAGTATCATGTACTTGTTTTTTAGCGTTGACAGAACAGTGCTCTATAAATGAATACAATATAAAGCTAATGTAAAAGGAAATAGTTCTGAGGGTTAAAATGAGTTCAGTTTCACATGTCCAGGTCATAGTTCACTCCAAAACAAAAAAGATATTTAAAGCTATTATATTTATTTTAAAATAGGATTCATTCATTCATCCATTCATTAATGTCCCATTCAGTTCATTTATAAAAATACATATTTTTTATTTTGAGGTGAAATGTGTTTTGCGAGATTTACCTGTTCACCTATTCACCAAATATAAAGAATTAAAAAAATAAAAATAAAAAATAAAAATAATAATAATAATAACCAGTCACTCTGAAAATAAATAAATAAATAAAATAAAATAAAATAATAATAATAATAGATTAGTAAGAATATGAAAGAAAGCAGATAAATGGTCTGTTTATTAAAGTGAAAAAAATCAAACACAAATAATAATAAAATAATACATACATACAGTTATAAAATAAATTGGAAAAACAAATCACAACTTTGTAAAATTAATACATTTGTACAGTTATGGAATAAATTGGAAAAAATACAAATTTGTAAAAATAGTACATTTTCATAGTTATGAAATACATTTTTAAAAATCACAAATTTGTAAAAATAGCAAATTTGTACAGTTATGAAATTAAAAAAAAATCACAAGTTAGTAACAATAAAATACATCTGTACAGTTATGAAATAAATAAAAAAATGTAAATTTTTAAAAATAATACATTTATACAGTTCTGAAATAAATTGGAAAACATCACAAATTTGTAAAAATACTACATTTCTATAGTTATGAAATAAAAAAATTACAAAATTGTAAAATAATATATTTGTACGGTTATGAAATAATTGAAAAAAAACACAAATTTGTAAAAAAAAATAATAATACATTTGTACAGTAATGAAATAAATAGGAAAAAATCACAAATTAGTAAAAAATAAAATATGTCTGTATAGTTAATAATAAATTGAAAGAAAAACATTTGTAAAAATAATAAATTTGTACAGTTATGAAAAATTGAAAAACATCACACATTTGTAAAAGTAATATACATTTGTACAGTTATAAACTAAATTAAAAAACAAATCACAGATTAGAACAAAAAATTTAAAATAAATACATTTGTACAGTTATGAAATAATCTCCAGGTGTCCAGATATGTTGTTTTTTTATGATAATATGTCTTCTTTTATGATCAGATTCTCACATGTTTTTTATTTGTTCATTTATTTATTTTAATGTTTAGATGTTAGATTTTAATGTTCCTTACAATATGACAAATTTCCTTTGTATAAAAAATTTACTATTTCTTTCTTTTGATTTTGGCCTGTAATGTTTTCTGTAAGGGAGATCGTTTAGCCTCATTGTACCCTACTTTAAAATAGAACTAGAATGAACACAGTGTTTATAAATGACATCCATTGACCTCCTCGCTTTGTCTTTTTTTTCCTCTAGTTCTGGATGGCACGAAGGTTGACGTGGCTGTGGTCCAAAATCATCGTGCCTGAGACCACACAGATGGGGATGAGATAAAACTTCTGTGAGTCTCTCTCTCTCTCTCACACACACACACGCACACACACTCAATGCATGCTCAGTGAGCACAACTGGATAGGTTGTACGCATGTGATTGGTTGTTTGGAGGTTAGGGGCAGGGTTAGTGAGCCACCTGCGGCAGTGACATCAGCATGGCAGAGATCAGGGGCCCCGTGGTCTCCATCCCCCACCGTCCACCTCGTGTCCTTTTATCTGTGATCATGTATCACCTGCAGCTACACGTCCAGCCGGAGGAGACAGATTTCATCTGTCATCTGCGAGTGGATCTCAATACCCAGAACTAAGTCTGTCCAGAAGTCCATGTCCAGCGGCCGGCCTGCCAGAGCTAATCTCACAGATGAAGCGTCTCCTTTTCTGCTCAGTCATGTACCTGTGCGGGAGGGGGGGAAGAGAGACGAGGAGGCCTCACAATCAGATTCATCTCCTGTTAGAACATACGTCTGTGGTTAAAGGGATAGTGCACTCAAAAATGAAAATTCTGGTATTATTTACTCACCCTCATGTCATTTCAAACGTACATGACTTTCCATGTCATTAATGGTTATTGAAGTGGACACAAAAGCACCATAAAAGTAGTCAAATGTACCGAATATTGATAAAATTTAAAGGAATAATTCAATCAAAAATTAACTTTGTTGATAATATACAATACAATATTTCAAAATGTAGTTGAATTAGTTTCTTCATTAGAACAGATTTGGAGAAATTAAGCATTGCATCACTTGTACGCCAATGGGTCCAATCAGCTGATAAAAACATCACAACAATTCACTAGTAATCTACACCACTCCAGTACATCAATTAACATCTTGTGAAGTGAAAAGCTGTGTGTTTGTAAGAAACATTTTAACTTCAAACCATCGTCAGTCCATAATCTATAATAATGTTTCCTCCACTGAAAAAGTCTGTCCCCTTTTGTCCTCTCACATCAAAATCCACCACCATTTTTGTTTAGAACTGTTTTGTACTGTTTTTGCTTGTAACCGGTGGTTGATCTGTGCATATTTCTTCCCTGATTCAGATAAAACGACCTTTTCACTAAAAAAAAAAAAAACAATGTTATGAATATAAAACTGCTATTTTAGATGGGAAGCAACTATTTTAAGCTAAAAAACATCTTAATGATATATTTGTTTATTAAAAACATGCAGCTTTTTACTTCACAAGAAGTAATTGATCAGTGTTGAATCAGTTCATAGAATTTGATTCAAAAGAATGATTCATTTATCATTCCAGAGAGTTGTTTCTCTTATGAGCTCTCTTAAACACGCCAAGGGAAGCAAAGTCATGATTTTGTGTGAATATTGCTTGTGAACAAGGATGAGTTTACTCATAATTACTTTTTTAAAACTTGAACACTTTTGAAGAGACTTTTGCTTGAGTTGCTAAAGCTTCTTCTATATGAACTCAATCAAATCTCGTCAGATTCTTCCAAGACCAAACAATCTGATCTACAACATCCACATTCATTTTATAGCTCTATACTCAGATATTGTCTTACACTTCGAAAGAGCAGGTCATATGGTATTTTAAAATGTCCTAATATTGTGTTGGAGTCCTCTACAACAGATTTAAAGAAGTTCACTTCTAGAACAAATATTTACAGATAATTTACTCACCCGCTTGTCATCCAAGATGCTCATGTCTTTCCTTCTTCGGTTGATAAAAAATTATGTTTTTTGAGGAAAACATCTCAGGAATTATCTCCATATAGTGGACTTAAATTGTGCCCCCAAGTTTGAACTTCCAAAATGCAGTTTAACTGCAGCTCCAAAGGGCTCTAAACGATCTCAGCCGAACGTTATCTAGCGAAACGTCATTTTCTAAACAAATTGACAATTTATATACTTTTTATAAAAACTCCCATTGCATTTTCTTCTCCAACTTCAAAATCACCCTACATTCCTGCAGAAGTACCGACCCAGTGTTTACAAAGTGAACATGCAAAGAAGATCAAACGCCCTTTACCAAAAAAGGTAAAACAGCGATGTAGGACGATTTTGAAGTTGGAGAAGAAAATGAGATGGGAGTTTTTCGACATACCCTAACTGTATTGACCCGGATTACACAGAGTACGCATACGCATTGCAGAAAATAGACAGGACAAGCATTTGAGATTAAAAAGAAAATGACAGATCATTTCGCTAGATAAGACCCTTCTCCCTTGGCTGGGATGGTTTGGAGCCCTGTGAAGCTGCATTTAAATTGCATTTCGGAAGTTCAAACTTGGGGGCACCACTGAAGTCCACTCTATGGAGATTTTCCTGAAATGTTTTCCTCAGGAAACGTAATTTCTTTACGACTGAAGAAAGTAAGACGTGAACATCTTGGATGACAAGGGGGTGAGTAAATTATCTGTCAATTTTTGTTCTGGAAGTGAACTTCTCCTTTAAATGCATCTAAGGTCAAAAAACATTGTAATTTTCTCAGAATATACATTTATACATAGAGTCATTGCCACTGATTTCGAAACGGTTCGTTCGAATCAGTTTTGAGCGTAATGCTGTAAATCCCTCCTTTCCATAAGCCTACTCTTCTCTGATTGGTCAGCTGGCCAAGCCTGTTGTGATTGCCACAGGGTGGCATACTTGAGCAAGTTAACAAGTGCTACCATTTGTGTTGCCAAGTCTGCGTTGTTTTTGATGTCCGTGGGTTGAAGCAACCCCAGTAACATCATGTTTAGCCCCAACCCTGACAAAAAGCATGTATTTTGCACCCTGGAACACAATTTTTAATGCGGGTCCCCCTTCGAAACACGACTGGGCTAGTTTTGAGTAGCAATCGGGTGGGTTTTGTCGTGAAAACCTGGCAACCCTGGCTACTATTGACAAAGCATGCCCGAGTGCTAATGTGACTAACTGATGAAAAAATACAGTTTGTAAACCAAAATATGTGTACATTATTATTAAACGAAGTAATTAGAACAACAACTACATTAATCAACACATTCTTAGGAAATAGTAGGTTCACAGCGATTATCGGAACTATTTTAGTAAGACGTTAATATCGTGGTTTAACTGGAAACCTAAAGCTGCACTAGGTATACATCACATATTAGCACAAAAAAGCACATATGAGCACTCAATTGAGAATGTACACATAACGTATCAATCGTACTTACAGGTTGTGGTTCGGAGACACTTGTTAGTCCAAATAAAGAAGATTAGAAGCCAAAGAGAAGCAGTCCGCGATAAAATTAAAAGCACACAACAAAATGTTTGAATTGTATTGCTGTGGTATCGTGGAAAAAAAGAGTTCAGTGTCTTCTTGACATGACGTAAACACACTAACTAAAATAAATAAGAAAAAAATCACATTTGTAAAAAATAATATACATTTATACAGTTATGAAATAATAGAAAAAAAACACTAATTTAAAAATAATACATTTGTACAGTTGTGAAATAAATAAAAAATCACAAATTCGTAAAAAAGAATATATTTTAATACGTGCAATTTGGACAATGATGTGATGTTTCACTCATTATTGCAGGCATAAAACAAAAAAATATCATCAGCAAAAACTGAATTGGTTCGAATGGCTTTACTGCAGAAAGTAGTTGTACAGTTATGAAATAAATTGAAAAAAAATTCACAAATTTGTAAAAATAATACATTTCTACAGTTATGAGTTAAAAATACATCACAAATTTGTAAAAAAAAAAAAATAATATACATTATTTAATATACATAGTCATGAAATAATAGAAAAAAATCACTAATTTAAAAATAATAAATTTGTACAGTTGTGAAATAAACATCACAAATTTGTAAAAAAGAATACATTTCAATACGTGCAATTCACATTTATTCCTCGAGGTGGCACTGTTTGATGGACAATAATGACATGATGTTTCACTCATAATTATCGCAGGCATAAAACAAAAAAATCATCAGCAAAAATTGAATTGGTTTAAATGGCTTTACTGCAGAGCAATTACTGTACGCAATAAAATATAAATGTCACTGTTATTTGATGGTGAATGTGGTGAATAAACTGCCAGCAATCAAAATATTGACTTTGAAGAAAAGGATAGTTTTGAGAATATGTTTGAGATCACGAATATGAGCCAGATGAATGTACTGTGGAAGTGTGCTTTGAGGAAGACAGTGATGGTAAAATCATCTGCTTAAATTGAACACTTCTAAGTTTCAAAAGGTAAAGAAATATGCTTTATTTTATTCTTCTGTAACTGTTTTTAGAATATCAAGATAGTTTTTTGCTATTGCAGAAGTTAGAGATCACTAAAGACCCGAATACGTAATAATGATTGGCGAAAAATTCATGCATTTAAGGGTTAACAAATGTTCACTAAAATGGTTCTTCTGTGTAAACCTGCTTTTGGAAACTTCGTTTTTTTTTAACAGTATATTTGTGTATTTTTTCTTTCTAAGGGATTTTAGGTAAAAAACTTTAGACAAAGTTACTTGACTGTTACTTTTTCTCTTAAACTGTAAATAGAGTTTGAGCATCGACACACAAGCACTATACGTCATCTTAATATAGGGCTGCAGTTCGACATCTTTCATACAAACACACCCCCGCACGACTGCATGCAAGCCTTGAGTTCATGTATCCGTGGTGTCAAGGGAGCGTGCTTTAATTAGAGAGACTAATCAGCGTTAACGTCTTCATATTCCAGACAGGAGACTGACACGTCTAAGACTCAGACTCGCTCTAAACTCATCTACAGTCATTGTGTTAACGTGCTTCGATGCAGTCGAAGATGCCCACCCACATATCTGCTAATTGCAGGTCTTTGCCCCTGAGCGTCCTTACAGACACAGAGACAACAGGAAAATTTGGTCGTTTTAGCTCTGCCGCTTAGAATGAAAAATTGATGACACTTTTGCCTCCTCCACCCTCCGGTGGCTTTGCAAAAGGAACAGTCTTTTCACTTTTCTTTATTTTGATTTTTGTGTTTAGTTAAATTGTTCTTCCTGCAAAGTATTTATGCAAACATTGTATTGTTGCAACTATATTTTTTGTGGGGTGCAAAAATTGCTGCCATGAGGCTGAAATGTTGTCGTTTTTAGCTTGCAACAATTTTTGGCATTAGCATGTTAATTAAATTAAAAATAAGTTAAGTGATTTTATAGTGCAGTCAAACGATTAATTGCGATTAATTGCATCTAAAATAAATTTTTGTTTACATAATATATGTGCGCGTACTGTGTGTATTTATTATGTATATATAAATACACACATATGCATGTATATATTTAAGAAAAATGTTATGTTTATATAATAAAAATATTTTTATATAATATAAATTATACAAATATAAATATATACATGTAAATATTTTCAAAATGTAGGGTCTATGTGTGTGTATTTATATATACATAATAAATATACGCAGTATATACACATATATTTTGTAAACAAAAACTTTTGTTTTGGATGCAATTAATCATTTCCCACACTAATTTTAATATATTTGTAATTTTTTTTTAAATATATGAATTTATAAAAATATATATTTTTATATATTTTTAAATATTTTTAAACATTTTAATGTTGCTAAGCCAATGCCTAATACTCAAGCAAACATTAAGAAAAGTGTAATTAGACTGAACGGCTGTAAATGATTTATTTATTAATAATTTATTTTAATATTTAATAATATTTTTGTATTTTTAAACTATATGGAGTAACATATTAACTATACATGCATATATACTATTTCATTTTCTATCTATCTGTATATATTTGAGTCATTTTTATTTTTTATTAGATTGAACAATTCTGTTTGATTTATTTTTTTGATATTTTCCAATCTAAATTCTATTTGTATATCTACATATCTGTCTATCTATCTATCTAATGTGTAAAATAGTAAATTTTTATTAGATTGAACATTGTATTTGATTTATCCATGGTCCATTTTTGGTATTTTTGGTACATTATGGTACAAAACTTAACTCATAAACAATCATAAATAATCTTTGTGACACTGATAGAGGTCATCTTACACCATCTTAAGCGAACCATCAAACTTTCAGTCCAGGGGAACGAAGCAAAGCTTCATCACTTGATTTATTTTCTTATTTTATCAGACTCTGATGATAATTTTTAAATTGCTAAATGCTATTTCCATCCTGAAGCCTAAATGCCGTAGGGTCGAAACAGATGCTTGTTTTTCCCTTCTGACTTCCCTGAGCAGTGGAAAGAGGCCTTCAGATAGTAGACAAGCAGAAAGCCATGAGCTGATGAGTGGAAATCCCTCTGCTTTCTAATTAATGGAGGTACACAGGGCCAGAGGATGAGGCGGATCAGGGAAATGACATCAGGAGAGAGATAGCATCACTCATTTCTCCGGTCCATTGTCGCCCCACGGGATCGGCTGAAATGAACCGCTCAAGCATTCGCCGATACATTTGAATGGTGGAGAAAAATTCATTGTCCAGTGGAGAGTTTTCGATAAGGATCTCATCCACTCTCTCTTTTCTATTCTGCCTCCACTTCTGCTCTTTGTCAGAGAGCGTCCCGATCAAAAAACGGAATCGAGGCATCGGCAACAGGTGCGGTACATCCCTCAAAGCTGCAGGAATCTTGCAAATGAACTGAGGAGATTTGGTCTCGCCTAACCCTGGTTTCATTCAGCCGTTGGTCTGTGTCAAAAGGGGCAGACGTGAGGGGTTTCGGAAAGGTGGAAGATCATTTAGACACATCTTAGCAGGCAAGAGAATTCAATGCAGGCAAAAAAAAGATTTGCAGCCGGTGAATGAAGTGTGTGTTGCTATATGAGAGTGAACACTATTTAGATGATTGCAGATGAACTCAGAATAAACCAAAATGAGTGATATGGAGAGTAGTCTAAAAGCTCAAGACTGATAAAAATGGTCAAAGTTTTATTTATATGTTACAAAATGAGTTACATTTTTGGTTTGTTCCTCACATAAAACTGTAGTATGACCTCAGGTTTTATGTTAGGAACATTTTTTTTTTTTACTGAAAATCTTCTTAAAATGTCATTTCAATTAACATATCAATTTTTAAAGGCATGTGTTGCAGTCCTTTTATTTTAAGTAAACTTTTTTTTACACTTAAAGTCAAAAGTTTACATACACCTTGCAGAATCTGCAAAATGTTAATTGTTTTACCAAAATAATAGGGATCATAATGCACAAAATGCATGTTATTTTTATTTAGTACTGACCTGAATAAGATATTTTACATAAAAGATGTTTACATATAGTTCGCAAGAGAAAATGGTTGAATTAAAAAAAAATGGCCCTGTTCAAAAGTTTACATACGCTTGATTCTTAACAATGTGTTGTTACCTGAATGATCCATAGCTGTGTTTTTGTTTTGTTTTTTTAGTGATAGTTGTTTATGAGTCCCTTGTTTGTCAGGTCCCGCTAATTCTTTGTTTTTTTTTCTTTTCGACAATGACTGTATGATTTTAAGATCCATCTTAAAATCAACTGAGTGACTCATATGCAACTATTACAGAAGGTTCAAACACTCACTGATGCTTCAGAAAGAAAAAGATGCATTAAGAGCCAGGGATGTAAACTTTTGAACAGAATGAAGAAGTGTACATTTTTCTTGTTTTGCCTAAATATCATATTCAGTAATGCCCTTCAGAAGCTACATAAGATACTTACATAAGTTAAATTTACCCTGATCTTCAATTTCAAAAAAGTTTTCACCCCCTGGCTCTTATTGCATTGTGTTTCCTTCTGAAGCATCAGTGAGCGTTTGAACATTCTGTAATAGTTGCGTATGAGTCCCTCAAAATCATACAGTCATTGTTGGAAAGAGTTCAAATGCACAAAAATGCTGAAAAACCAAAGAATTTGTGGGACCTGAAAGATTTTTCTGAAAAACAGCAGGCAGTTTAACTGTTCAGGACAAACAAGAGACTCATGAACAACTATCACTAAACAAAAAAACACAGCCAGGGATCATTCAGGTAACAACACATTATTAAGAATCAAGTGTATGTAAACTTTTGAACAGGGTCATTTTTATAAATTCAACAATTTTCGTTTGTGGACTATATGTACATGTGTTTTATGTGAAATATCTTATACAGGTCAGTACTAAATAAAAAATAACATACATTTTGTATGATCCCTCTTGTTTTGGTAAAATAATTAACATTGTATGTAAACTTTTGACTTCAACTGTATGTAAAAAAAAAAAAAAGTATAAGTAGACAAAAAGTATACATAAAGAAAATCTTTAATTCAATATTTAAAAAATATTTAAATGAATAAAAATTATCTCTACAGTGTCACATGACTGATGTTGAATATGATTTCTTTTACTTAAAAATTATTTTTTGAGTTTTACAGAAAAAAAAAAACAGCATGGGAGAATGAGGGTGAGTAAATGCTGAAAGAATTGTCCTTTTTTTGGTGAACTGTTCCTTAAAATGCTTTTCTCTGAACCTTACAGTATGTTTTGTTTTCATTCTTTCACAGTGTTGCGCCATTTGAGGAAAAGAAATCAGTTCTCCCGTGTATCGCCAACATGCCAGGTGAATGAAATTTCAGACTTCTAGGCTTTTTTAGAACTGTTTGGTCAAAGGAACTGACAAACATTGTGGGAAAGCTTTGTTCCACCATTTAATTTAGTTGATTTGCTAAAATGTAAAAGTTTGGACGGGTCACAAGTAAGAAATGTATTTTCAAGGAAGCTACTGGTGTTTGCTGGTGAAAGGAAGGTTAGTGAGTGAAGTGTTGAAACTTCCATGATCCTTGCATTTGTAGTCGCAATAGTCATCCCGGCTCAAACGGCGGGACAACAAAACTGGAAACAGAGGTATCTTCAACAGAACGAAAGAGACACAGCAGAAATCAGGCTCTGTTTTGGATTAAGCTTCGCCACCTTATTCCTGTTCCTTGCAACACCAAACGGTATCAGGAACAAAGAGCCCTGCGAACGTTACAGCAAAATCCCAGTTTTTAAACGCAAAAGCGGAAATGACCCATCATCCGGCATTATTTGCCATATCGCTGTCGCGAAAACACCGCCAAAGGTCCGTGTGCCAAAATCACACGTGCTCTGTTGGGATTTGCGCAGCCTATCCATTGACGTTCCCTTCAAAGTTTCCCGTGATAAGTGAGAACTGAACGCAGCGGAGCATATATTCCCTCCCCGCTTGCCTGCGGTAAATAAGCGGGCGTCTCTGAGCTCCGCTAGCTTTGTCTTTCCTGGCTTTTAAATGATAATTTAAGTTTTCCTGGCTAAGTAGTTCCGTCCGTCCCGAGAGACCTCCATCTCCGTGTAAGACGGTGTGTTTCTTTTTTAATTTTTTTTTTTTTTTTATACCCCCACCTCAGCCCTTATACCCCGTGCTGATATTTAACACATAACCACTCATAGTCTGCCTATGAGATATGAATATAATTGTATGTTAGTTTTTAATTACAGGAAGAATCTAACTTGTAAGACGATGAGCTGGAAGGTGCCACCGCATTGTTATATTTTTTCATCCTGGTTTTTCTGATTATGTGAGCTGGGCTCCTTTGCTAAGCGTTGATAAGCAGAATTTCCATGTTCCCTGCATAATTAATCCATCTCTGCCTGCCTTCCATGCCAACTCCTCCGTTATCGCCCGCACATGCCTGAATTGCAAAAGAATTCTCTCTTCAATTGGAACTTATTGATATTCCAAAAAACTGGAAATCCTTAAATTTTAAGCCACAGATTGTTAAATGGATTAATTTCGCGGCAATCTCGGGCATCTAACGCGGGAAGACAGGCAAGGCGAATCCAAAGTGTCTCCCGTTTGTGGACTTTTACTCCCAAATGATAGGGTTTATTGGCATCTTTTCACCCCCCCTTCGCTTCTCCTCCATAGTCAAAAAATTACCATTCATTTGCATCGTATAAAACACTTTTATATGGTCTGAAATTCAGAGGAATGTCTTTCAATGCCTGTCGTTTGGCCGCCCGATAACAACTCCGGCCCGGCACATCTGGAGCCTTTTGATACTGGGTGAAAGGGACGCCTGAATATTTAATATTTTTATCTGTTTTTCATCTAAGGTTTCACCATTAAGGATGGCGGTGCTATTTGCATGGAGGCTGGCAGATGTAGATTCGCTTCTCAGAGCTGTCTACACCCAACCTCTCTGTGAAAATATACACAGAGATGCGTTTTTTCTTCCCTTTCTTCTTCGTGCCGCTGCTTCTGACCAAAGCCGTCGCGCCACGAAACAACCGAGAAATAACTAGGACTGAACGCAAACGCTCTAGTCCAGATGTTTTAGATGAAACGGCACGGATCGGACAATTATATTAGGCGCATTAGAATAAGGGTCTCTGATTAACTGGCAGCTCTGCTCAGAAATGTGATATTATGCTGTTATTGTTACATCTGTCATGGGCGCAAGTGCTCCCTGCAAGCGTGTAATTAACCGCAACTGTTGTGGACTGTGCCCGGTCGTTTGTAATCTAATAATTATAGATTAATCAACTCGATATTCTGTGTATTTTCCTCCCTTGGCAGCCTTTAATGAAGGTACTGCAGAAATTGTGTGCAGCTGTATTTCAATGCAATTATTCTGTCAGAGCGTACAGCTAGTTCATATGCTGTTTGTGACTGATATCCGCTGAATATCGTCCTCGCGAACCTAAACGGAAGGGAGGAATGCAAATAAATCCCCACGGGAGAGGATATTATCCTCAATACTGGACATCATAATAGGATTTGGATAAAATAAAGATGTTGATCATTTGGTTGTAAGATGCAATAAAATGATTAGGCCTGTATTATGTAAAAAAAAAGCTTTGAAACATCAGTGATCTGCTGGTTGTTAATGAAAAGGATGCAGAAGTGTTTCTCAGACATTTAGTCCATGCAATGCACACTGACGTTGATCATCAGGTATAACAAGTTTTGTACTCGGTTAGCGGTGATTGATTATGATTAAACATTAAAAGTCCAGAACAATTGTCGTCGTCCTTAAAAACTGTCAGTTGCGTAACTGTAGAAAATCTGGTTCTCTCTAGATGTGTCTGCATGCTGTTTCACAAGCTGTACAGCGTTTAAGTGTTGCAATATTTCACAGCTCTTGCTGTCATCTCTTTGAGCCTGCAGTGTAAAAAATGTTTTGTCAGGTAACCTCAAATAATCTGCTTCATTTGGTAACATCTAAAATAGACAGTCAAAATCAGAAATGTTATTTAATAGGACTGAATCAACCTGACAGCAACAAAAGTCGTTTTTATAGGTCAGAGCAGGTATGAATAACTCATTAAGGCAACAATAGCACATTTTTACTTTTTATAGTACAAGTGTGAGGAGGTTATTAGATTAAAACTAATCCAATTTGCATTTTGTACTGTCATTTTCACTGCTTAGAATAAAAAATAAGAGTTAAGAAAGATGGTTAACATATAATGGTTGATCAGCATTGTCTGTCGGTACATATTCAAGGCTTAATGTGTAATATAGCTTAATTTCTGTTTTATTTTAATTGAATTTTATAGTTATGACAACAGGAATAAACTATGTTTAATGCAATATTTGGGTTATTCTTAAAATTTGGATAAATATCGATGAGTGAAACTGCTTCTATTATAATTAATATAATATTTCATGTAGAATATCTGTGATTTTATATTATTTATAATAAATTATTACAATTAAATTAAATTCATTTTGATAAATTCTCTTAATCTTTCAATTCAAGACTGTTAAAAAATATATATATATAATTCTTGAAAAATCTGTAAAATATTACATTTATCATTTTTACACAGTGGTTTATTCATTTATTTTAGTTTCAGTAAAATCTGAGAGTGGGGTATGAATATCTGAAATAGTGATAATATAAATAAAATCAATATTTTGGGAAAAAGAGGTGAAGAGAAATCTAACGTTAAAGAGTTGAAATAAAAAATCTTTCTAGAAAACAGGTTGCATTTGCATTTCCAAAACACACACACACACACACTAAAAAATTCCCTCCAATTTTTTTGTCTTTCCTCACAAAGTCAAGAAAAAATTAACAATTTTTCTAACAATTTGTTTTATTTACCAAGTCCTCATTCACAGCATGTCAAATCATTTTTAACCTCCATCTCTGTGTGTTTCACTTGTTTTCAGCTCCTAGAGAGCAAAACACAAACCGAAGACGAGCTTCAAAATGGAGGGATGGAAATCAGCAGCGAGGAGAGGAGAGGACGAGTGCAGAGAAAACAAAGAAACGGAGGAATAACACAGAAGAAGGGAAGAGAAAAAAAGCCAGGGAGAAGAAGGTGTGGAGCAGAAGTGTGGAAGTGTGTTGCTGGGCAGAGGGCTGGCGCTGAACGCGGGGTTGGCAGGCGGGGTGGAGAAGCGGGCACGCTCACAGACATCTGTTGGCACGCTGCGGATGCTGGAGGGGGGCACGGTGCCATGACCAGCGGGAACATGGCACACTGATAATGCTGTAGCTATACTCAGATACACACTGCGTCTCTATAGAACGCCACACACACGAGCACTAATGATAAAATAATCTCACACTATCGACACGAGCGACGCGGGACACACATGTTGAGGATCAAAATATCATAATTGGCAGCTTTCAGTTTCTAGTTGAGGCAAAATACTTTTTATGAGAATCTGAGAGAAATTATCCTGCAGAGTGAAAAGTGAATTTACCTACGTTCCTAAAAATAAAAATGTCATGAAGAACCTTTAACATCTTTGCCATTGCACAAAAGGTTCTTTGTAGAGGAAAAAAAGTTTTTTTAGATTATTAAAATACTCTTCACACTAGAAAAAAAAGAAGCTGTTCACTCTGGCAGTAATGTCATAGAAGAACCTTTTTTTTCCCAGAAAAACCTTTCAATGATGGAAAATAGCTTGAAAAAACAGAAAAAAACTATGAATTGTTTAATAATTCGAACAGTATTCACAAGAAAATGTTTGCTTGAAGAATAGACAAAGGGGGGGAAATTAAATAAATTGCCAGTTTCCATGTTAGAAATAGAAGACGTGTAATAAAAAATAATATATTCTTTATAAATCTAATGTAAAATATGATATTTAAAATATTTAAAAATTACATTTAACATTTTAGTAGACATATTTAGAAACATGAAAATGCACGGGTATATTTGTAGCAAAAGCAAAAAATACATTGTATAGGTCAAAATTATCGATTTTTGTTTTATGCCAAAAGTCATTAGGATATTAAGTAAATATTATGTTTCATTAAGATTTTAAATTTCCTACCGTAATTATATCAAAACTTAATTTTTGATTAGTAATTTGCATTGCTAAGAACTTTTTCGATATTTAGATTTTTTTGCACCCTCAGATTCCAGATTTTTTTAAATAGTTGTACCTCAGCCAAATATTGTCCTGTCCTAACAAACCATACATCCATTATTCAGCTTTCAGAAGGTGTATAAATCTCGATTTCCAAAAATTGACCCTTGTGACTGGTTTTGTGGTCCAGGGTCACATATATTTTCTCAAAACCTTTAATATCCATAAAACCTTTCAATTGTACAAAATGTTCTTTATAATGGAAAAAGGTGGTTTAGATTATGAAAAAGTGTTTCACACTAAAAAAAAAAGTGTGAAATGAAAGGTAATAAAACAAATTTAATAAATAAAGTAATGCTGCGGAAGAACCATTGTGGGTTCTTTGAAGAACCTTTCAGTGAATAGTTCTTAAAAGAACCATTTTTTTCATCTAAAGAACATTTTAAAAATCTAAAGAACCTTTTGTGGAATGGAAAGATTCCATTGATGTTAAAAGGTTCTTCATGGAACAATCAATGCCAATAAAGAACCTCTATTTTTAACACTATTTTAAAACCGTTATCTTAAAAATAGCAGTTTGATTATTACAAATGACTTTCATTGGTGCAGTCTGGTTGATTCTGTCATATTAAATTTTGTACTAATATATTTGACTTAAACAAAACTAGTCAATTTAGATGTCACCACATTTTTTTTTACTCCGTGCGTCATTTCATAGCAATTTTATTCCCCATATCTTCTGGCCTTTATTAATTTCATCATTATCAACACTAGACCTTCCATCTCTTTTCAAGCAGATGGGCATGAATGCATGGCCTTGATGCTCGTCCACTCCTCCAGCTGTCTAACAGCGCCCACACACACAGTCACAGTCACCTCCTCTGGATAGCAGCCAGTCCCATAATGCCAGTTGGTGTGGCATCATACAGCAGAAAATCAGCCTTGCGTCTTCAAGAGCCGCCGTCGATGCTGATGCTGAAGTTCAGACGGCAGTAAATCATATTTAAATGTGCTGGAGGCAGACGTGGATATATTTAGCTGCACACACAAACACACACACAGCTCGTTTACAGTGATTTCGCAATGTGAAAAGCAAAAACGTGCCATTGTTGGCGTTTTTTTACTTGACTCGATTCATTATGTGTGGTCAGGTTGATATTTTTGACTTATTTTAGAAGTTGCCGTATTTTATAGGTTAGCAGACAGAGATTTTTTTGACAGAGGATAAATATCAGCTTGATCTTCACCACTGAAACCCATATTTTGTTGTAAGCCTGTGACTGTGCATTTCTTGTCATCACAGCACAATCCCATATGTCTTATAAATCCCTTCATTTAACGTTACCATTAAACTCCTCGCTGTATGTGTGTTAACGCAGCAGCGGCATGATCTCCATGCCACTGATTTCCCCTGCGATGAGAACAGCATCATGTTAATTATTTCAACCATCTGCTGCAGCCCGTGATGGAGGCGCCCTCCACCTCACACAGATTTGTACCTGTCAGTCAAATTGCGGGACCAACACGAGGCGCCGTGGCGGCGAGAATAAGATCCAACGCGTGCCAAGGTCCTGAGGGATCGAGCTGTGGTGTGAAATTAATCTGGAGTTCACAATTTAGCTGGACTCTCTGAATTTACGCTCAAAGAAGCCTCAACATCTGGCTATTTTTGGAGTGTTTTGGCAGGAGAAATGTAGAAAACAGAACTTTAGGAATCTTTGCCGCTCGTTTTGATTGAATTTGATTGATTAGTACCACGAAACGCCACAGAAATCGATATATTTTTTGTTAATAGTAACCGATGTTTCTGCTGTTGTTTTCTTCCCCACAAAAAAATGATGAAAGCTGATGTCATTATGGAACTGGCTTTTGTTAGTTTTTAAGGGATTTAAAAATAAATAAATAGAGAGAAAACCAGGATGGAAAAGATCTTGAAGATACAGGAGAAAGAAGGATAGAAAGAAAAATACAATATCCTACAAATTTCATTCTTTCTGCTGTTGTTTTCTCCACCACCAAAAATGATGTCATTTCCTGGAAGATGATGTCATTAAGGAACTGGCTTTTTTTTTTTTTTTTTTTTTTTTTTTTTTTTAGGGATTTAAATAAGTAAGTAAGTAAATAAATAAAGAAATAAGAGAGAAAAAATAGAATAGATAGAGGATAGAAAATATCTTGAAGATACAGGTGAAAAAAAAAGACAGAAAGAAAGATACCATTAAGAAACTGACTATTGTTAGTTTTAAAATAATTGAAATAAATAAATAAATAAATAAATAAATAAATAAAAGAAAAAAGAAAGAAAATCAGGATGGAAAATATGTAGAAAATATAAGAAAAAACTATAAATTGATGATCAGTTCAAAAAATATTCATGATGACATATTTTATTTAAAAAATCCTAGAAATTTTCTAGGAATTGACACCAAAAATGATGTCACTTGCTAGAAAATTATGCCATTAAGAAACTTACTTTTGTTATAGGAATAAAAAAAAAAAAAAAAAAATAATTTAAATTAAATAAATAAATAAATAAATAAATAAATAAATAAATAAATAAATTTGAAAGAAAGAACCAGAATGGAAAAGGTGTTGAAAAAATACAAAAAAAAAAACAACAACAAAAAAAAAAAAAATTTAAATTTACTTTAAATTGATTATCAGTTTGAACAATAGTCACAATAACACATTTTATTAAAAACAATAATAATAACATTAAAAAAAAATCCTAGAAATTTGATGTTGAAGATGATGTGATTAAGAAACTGACTTTTGTTACAGGAATAAAAAAAAATAGGAAAAGATGATTATCAGTTTGAATCTGGACAATATTCACAATAACGTATTTTGTTAGTTTACAAAAAAAAAATTTGTTATTTTACAAGGGATTAAAAAAGAAAGAAAGAAAGAATGAATGAATGAAGGAAGGAATGAAGGAATTAAAAAAAAGGGGAAAAAAGAATCAAGGTGGAAAAGATGTTAAAAAAATATAAATTGATTATCAGTTTGAACCTGAACAATATTCACAATAACACATTTTGCTGATTAGATAAATAAAAAAAGCACATGGAAATTTTTTAATTAACAAATTGCCGTTTAAAATGAGAAGATTAGAAGAAAATAAAGATAACGTCCTTCAAAGATTTTAAAGTTAATCCACTTTTTTTATTGTGAATATTGTAAAAAAAAAAAAAAAAAAAGTATGATTTACATTTAATTGCTTTGCAGAAATGTCAGCTACTGAAAAGTTTTTTTTATTGAACTACTGAAAATTATTTATTTTTTTAAACTGACAGTTATTCAGCCAATCAAGTACAATGATAGCATCATAATTGTATTATCTGATTAATCAGTCTGGAAATTTTATTGGTCTGTCTGTAAACAGAAGTAATGCATTTCTGCCAAATGCAACTATATTTGATGTCATGCATGCAGCAGTGGCTGCCTCTGTGTGCTTTGAATTTGGGATGAACAACACCTTAGCAGTCATTATTATACAACACATTATTATACAATATTTTACAGCCGTATTTATTATCTGACCTGGTGTGCCTGGATTAATTTAATCTGCCCCTGAAACAAAATACAAGGTTAAATTAAGAAAGAGCAGCGTTTTCTGATCACCATGACTGATACTGTGTCGCATTTACACACGGCGTCCTCCTGCAGTTATATCTCCTGCAGCGAAACACTTTGATTCAATTATTGATTGGTTAAAACAGCATTTAATTCCTCGCATATGTGCGTACAGCTTTTCGAAAGAAATGAAACATGTTTCCAAATGTAATCTAACCTTGAACGATATGAAAAGACAGTGCAGAAAGGACACGGTGGCCCTGCACTTGCCTGGGGTCACTTAATTAATTTGGAGGTGCTCGTTAATACAAACCACACCGAGCGCCATTGACCTGCCACAGGAGCTCAAAGAGGGTCAGAGAAGTCATACTCAGCCCTATTCAGAATTACACGAAACAACAGACTGTGACACCTGTGGCCTTCAAATTAAACACACACAATGAGCATACAGTATATGCAACATATTACTCTTATTTACAAGGGGTGCAGAGTTCAAGGGAACAGCTGTGAATGAATCGAGAATATAATGTGCTTTTTAACATGGAAATTAATAGCTTTTCATGGTAGAAAAACTATGCCCAGACTGTGAGCTCCAAGTTTGCTGGAAGTAAAATTCTTTTGCGTCTATAGAAATTCTAAATTCTAAAACCACCATATTTATGAGGAAAAAATTATATTTTGTGATTTTTATCAGCTCTTTGGACTCTCATTCTGACAGCACCCATTCACTGCAGAGGATCCATTGGTGAGCAAGTGATGTAATGCTAAATGTCTCCAAATCTGATGAAATTATCTACATCTTGGATGGCCTAAGGGTGAGTAAATACTCATTTATGAGTGGACTATTTATTTAAAGTCAACATGGAAAACCATTTAGTCTGTTTTATGTGTTTTCAAGAAGGTAAAAAGGCTGAGTTTTGGTTTCATGTTGGCAATAGCCTCATTGTGCCAATAATAGCACCAAGTAGAATTGCAAAAATAATGACTGTCTGTAATTGGTTTGGCCAAATGTTTAGTCCCACCCCAAACTCAAGCCATTGGTTGAGCGGAAGGTTGACATGTTAGGCTAAAATCTAGTTGTAGCATATAGACAAGCTTTGAAACATTAAACATAATGAAGTGATACAAATTTTCGCCATCAACATTTAGATCTGAACCAGAACTAGAACTCAGCTGCAATCGCTAGCGTTATTCTCCTTCATGGTATGAGCTCACAGCCCGCCAGCGCTGGAGCAGAGGACGCTGGGAAGAGCACACTTCTTGCCAGAGTGTAATGGCTGGTGAAAGCAGAAGCAAACTGCACAGAGGCAGATAAAGGTTTCCTCAAGGTGCAGCTCCGTTGACTAGTTAACCCCTTGAAATTATGCCGTAGTTTCAGACTCCGTTCCAAAGTCCTGGAATTGGGTTACAAGATAATTTCACAGGCGACTTGCTTGTCTTACTTGGCAGTTCAACTGGCTAATTGAAGAAGGCGATTTTCGGGCCCCGAAACTGTTTAAGAAATGATACTTCAAATTTGGGTAAAGGGATTTTCTGTGACGTGGAAATTGCAGGATTTTTGAATATATATGAACGTATTTTTCGCCAAATGCATGTCTAGAGTTAGTTGAAGATCACTTTTTAAATAAAACATACGCACGTTCATTCGTTTTCATTTTAGGTGATTTCCGATTTCTGTTGGACTGAAAAAGTCTTGGAAATTTGTATACAGCTTTATTTTTTCTAATTACGGAAATCTTCTATTCAAATTCAGTCTTTTTTTTTTTATTAAAAACATTATTTCTTTAACTGTTTATTCCATTTTAAAACAGGAGTTTAATTCTGAATAGCACATATGCTCATAACTTCCTTTGCATAGCTGCTTTAGAGTGTTTGTATTGTTTTCTACAAATAAAATTGAACTGAATTGTATGAAAAACATTTTTAAATTCATTCATAAACTTCATTACAACATTCACAAGAACAGAGGAAAAAAAATGTGACCCTGGACCACAAAACCAGTCGTAAGGGTTAATTAATAATTAGTAAGCTTTTCATTCATGTATGGTTTGTTAGGATATGACAATATTTGGCCGAGATACAACTATTTGAAAATCTGGAATCTGAGGGTGCAAAAAAATCAAAATACTGGAAAAAGAATCACCTTTAAAGTTGTCCAAAGTAATGTATTTACAGTAGGAAAATATCTTCATGGAACATGATCTTTACTTAATATCCTAATAATTTTTGGCAAAGAAAAATATATAATTTTGACCAATACAATGTATTGTTGGCTATTGCTACAAATATACCTGTGCGACTTTTGTGGTCCAGGGTCACACGTGCTGTCAAAATTAATTTAGAAGATTCCCTCACACAGATCAGATGTGTAGTTTTCATATGAAACTGCATATGAATCTGAGACAGTGTCAAAGTAATCAAAAATAGGCTATTAAATAAAAACTATTAAATACTTGAAAAATAATATTAAATATATTTGAAAATAGTGTCACCCTGATGAAGGCAAAGCGTCGGTGTACAAATGTTTTTTTTTTTAAACTTTAAATCTTTTTATATATTTTTTATTTTGTATTTTGATGATACAAAGGAATCCCGCATTCAAAGAGCACAGATTTATGGATTTTTACACCCCAGCAGGATTTTTTTTTTTACATTTTTAAATATATTTTAAAAAAGATTTGTATATTTTTCATAAACACATCTATTTATGAAGTAAATACATGTTTTGTAAAGAAATTCTCACAAAAGCCACAACATTTGATAACAAAACTAATTTCAAACATTTAAACACAAGTTTTTAGTTTTGTTAAGTTTATGAAAATCATAAATTAAATCAAGTGTGTCAAAATCTTTGACGTCAGGATATTAAACTATAAAAATACAGTAAACAACAACGTCACTACGACTTAAACGCTCAGAAATGCACACGACCTACAAGTATGCAGGTTTTGTCAACCTAAATTATTTATGATTTACTTTAAATACAGAATGATACTTAAAGTGCTGTTTAAATGTGGTAGTTTTAATGGATGATAAAAAAAAAAAAAAACAGAAGATTTAAGATATATCTATCAGTCTAACGTCAACCACACCTGTTCTAAAACCCCGCCCTCCAAAGAATGGCAGCCAACCTGATTTTTCCAAACCTGAACACGGATAATGATTGACAGGTAATTCACGTTTCTGATTGGTTAAAAAACGCGGGGAGTTCTCTTCACTAGGGCTGTAGGTGTATTTCTGAAGGCACTTATTTTGGTAATATCTGGGTGATGGAAACGCTTTATACTCGATAGATAAATTAAGTAATTAATATATAAGTCTATTTCATTCGGTATTTCAAACAGTTTAAATAACTTTTATTCAAAAGGCAAAAAGAATGAACATATATGAACTGAGTTTAGCGCTGTCTGGAACAATAATCCGTGTTAACAGTGAAGTTTAACAGCAGTGTATGTGAGAGATTGTGTGTGTACGGCGCCCGCGGTGGATCAAACTTCATGTTCAAACAAAAGCGCGAAACGCCTTCCCCTCCGCCGTCAGTCCGAGCGGACCGCAGCTCCGCACACACACACATATACACACACTCTCGTGCGCACGCACTGAGCGAGGGGGACGCGTGTGTGAGAGCAAGAGCCTGTGAATAATCCTCATTCCTTCCGCGACCCGTTCGGCTCTTGGATGATCCATAATAACCTCTCATAATAATATATAATAATAATTAATAATCAATAATCATCCGGATCAACATGTCCCGCAGAAAGCAGAGCAACCCCCGGCAAATCAAACGTAAGTTACTCTGTTTATTATTATTACTGGTATTTGTTTCAAAGCCAAGCGGAGTAAAGTTGGATGAAAGGGAGACGGAGAGATCAGTTTATTATGACAACTGATAGTAGCAGCAGGTGCAAATGTTCTTCTATCAGTCCTTCTTTAGATCTTGTTTGATGATTCGGTGTTGTTGTATTTAACGAGGCTTATTTTTTTTGCGTGATACGGTCAGTGTAACATTTTTAAGTCTTGTTTGTTATGCTTTCATTTTGCGTTTACTTACTGTCGTGTCTTTGCTCATATATTACATTTATGCAGGTGCTTATTAAATACTGAAAGTCACAGAAACTGAATAAAGTAGGTGTTTAGATTTGAAGATGTTAAGCTGATTCTTTCAAAGCCTCAGGAGGGTCTTGTTTACAGTCAGTCCATTTTTTTTTATTTGTGGAGGCATGTGGAGATATTTTTTTCAGAATAATGACATTTGTAGACTTATTTATTATGTTTTCATTTTTACTTTTATTTTTCTTTTATGCATAGGCAGAATTAAAATGAAATAAATGTTAATATTTTTTTTTTCTTAGAAGTGCTTATACATGTTTTTGTTTAGTGCTGAAAGTTTTATGTTCTGTACTGTGAATGTCTGATTTAGTGTTTGAGTTTAAAGTTGTTTCGATTTGAAGACGTTCAGCTGATTCTTTAAAAAGGCGTAAATGTTTTTTTCAGTTCATCTTTCAGTCTTTTTGCATCTGACCATGTGGAGATGTTTTCCACGATTAACAGGCAGTACATTGGTTATGACATTTCAATGTCATGTTTTTATTCTTGACATTTACCATAGCGTTATTGTTGTTTGGGAAGCTATGTAAAATTATGATAGCTGAATTGTCATTCAGTTTTTAGGTCACTGTTTTACGTCCAGCGTTTCTTGTAAAGGTTTTAAGGTTCAGTTTAGAGTAAGCTGTGGATATCAATAAAAAATGGCCTAGAATCCCTCATGCATGCTAATAAAGACTGAAATATAATTTATGTATTTATGACAATGCAAGTGATTTTAACTAATTGCATTTTTACTTAATATCTAAATGTGTAAACATAAAATCTATTTAGCTGTTGCATTCTTCAAATGCATTCTTCCAGAAAGCATTTCTGTGGTCTAAAATAAATTTCATATTTAATAAATATGACACATCTCAGCCTAGAATAATCTGCACAGCTCTACAGAGTTAAATAAATAATGTGTTTCATAAAATATACACCATCAGTAGCTTGAGCATTTCCATTTTTCAGGCCTATTTTTAGGACACTGTTATGCTATAGCACCTGAACATTTTCAGCACCTCAGGAAGTGAAAAGTTCAGACAATAAAATTGCAGTTCTGTCTTTTATACAGTTATTAAATAGGCTGGCTATTGTTGCATTCATCTTTTGTGAATGAAAGAGCCGAAGTGCGATCGCTGTTCAGGGCCTTTAGAAGCGCGTTTGTGTGTGAGTGGACCGCAGGGAGGAAGGACGAAGAATCTTCTTCCTCTGTTGTGAAATGTTGTTGTGTTTTTTTAGGGACAGGTTAAACTGAGCCAAGGAGATGGGAACAAGCGAGATAAACTAGTTGCACAATTCTAAAAGCCACGTCTTTATCGTCCCTTGATATTTGTACAGAAACGTTTCTGTTGTGAGTATGAAGATTGTATGTGCTCTGTTAAGCTCATGTACATATATGTTAGTTTTTTTTTAAAAAAAGTCTTATTTTGATCATCCTGTCACTTGGGTGACACATTGAGATATATATTGTGTAAGAGTGTTCAGCAAATATTGTTTGACTGTACTAGTATACAGTACAGTAAATACAAATATGTTTGAAGGCTTTCAGTCAGTGCAAAGCAATCTTTGCGCATTTTGTTTGATGTGCTACTTTCTGTTATCTCATTCGACAAGCATGACAGCTTTTGAATGCCCGAAATGAGCTCGAGTCATTAAACTGTTGACCGAGGCGTTTGCATGCAAATCGATCCACGCCGATTTCCTTCCGAAATGCATCCGAGATGTCCAGGAACTGAGGTCTGAGTTATCTAAGAGCTCTCACAGCTCCGTTACTAGAGCATTCATAATATCAGGGTATTGTCTCTGGCTCCGAAAGGTCACGCGGAGCCCGTGGTTCCTCTCTCCGGCACTTCAGGAAGAGGAAGAGAGAGGAAGAGGCCGTCTGATCCAGTGCACAGAGAGACCGAGAGTCATTCTAAAGGACAAAAAGGTTGTTGGGCACCGTGCACCCCCCGCCTCTGCCACCATACGTTGGTCGGTTATCTAAAATTGTGATTTATGCAGTATTTTAATATTTTGCTTATTCTCTCCCCTTGGGTGCTCTCTGAGCAATGATAAAAAGGCCGTGCTGAAAAAGCACCATTAATTTGCACCGATGCCTGTGAGATAGGGCCAGATAATGGGAAAGATAAGGCAGGGAGATATACCATCAGAGCTGCGATTATTACCATTAAAATTCCAACCCAGCAATCTGCAGCCGGCTGATAATTCCCTCTCCGTTTCCACCACTTTGGATGATAAGGCAAAAAATAGTCATCCACTGCTCCTTGATTAGGCTGCCTGGATATCCCGATAATACGGTGATAAATTATGTATTTCTCCTCCTTGTTTTTTGGCCCTGAAATGTTACATCTGATTCCATTTTTTATTAATATTTATTTTGCGTCAGTTTTGGTCCCCTCCCCCACCGGCAGAATCCAAGACCCCTCTCGCCCTCTCCTCTTTCAGTTCTTCTCATCGTAATAAGAGTTTGATAGAGAGGTGATGGAGGGTGAGATGTTTTGTATGGGAGCTCATATCTACGTTATCAGCTCATCTCCACGAGCGGCTGCTCGCCGCTGTTGTTTTTAGCCCTTATCACCTCATGCCAATATGCCAATAAATTGGCCCGATTGTTAACCGGGCCGAGCCGGGGCCAGCGAAAATTTATGACAGGAAGAGATGAAAATATCGCTGATGCGTTGGGGATGAAGCACGATTAGCTTTGCGGGAGAGCGTGATGTCTCAGTCTGCGCTGAGGAATGCCTGGTGGCACTTTAATAGGCAGGGCAGATACACAGGTTGGCGAATGGAAAGCGTGCCCCGTGGTGTAATTTGTCTGTAAAATAGCCCCTCGAGTTGCACGTGTGGGCTTGGAGAGCCAGGCGGGTTGATGGGGAAGGCCTCTCTCCATCTGTTTACGCTCACTGCAGGTCTGTGCTCTTCTAAACATCGCTTTGCTTTGTGAGATGCGAAACTGTACCATGTTTCAGCTCCGTTTCAAAAGCTGGTGAGCTGACTTGTTGTCTATTCCCTGCATGGGTATCATCATTAAAACGTTTATGTTGACCTCGCACTCTTTCACTGCTAAAACCGAAGCATCACGCTGAGATTTATATTCAGTTTCTGTGAACAGTAAAGCCTGTCTTGTTTAGTTTGATTGGCCTTCTCAGTCATTTTGACTTTGAGCGCTGTGAGATCGCTGAGGGAGGCCAGTTTAAAAATGCAACTTTTAAAACTTGATTTTTGCATGCTGCAGATACTTTTATCCAAACTGGCTCGAATTGCATTTAAGGTATGCATTTTATCATGTCATGCACTCTCTGGGAATCGAACCCATGACCTTGGCCAAATAGTTGATATCCTTGATGCTGCTCTTCTGCACTTCCGCCCTGGTGTTGTTTGGATGACTAAAAGTGAAATTTTTTGCCTGGTCTGCCTTAGTGATCTCACAGTGCTCATCAGTGTCGAAATGATGGCAAATCAAATCAAAGAAGGCGGGCTTTACTGTTCACAGAAACCAAACATGATTTCCAGCGTGACGCTTCAGTTTTTAATGGTTAGACAGTGTAAGATGCACAAAAGAATTTTAATATTTGACAGTTTTGTAATACCTAGTGATTATTATTATTTATTTATTTTATTTTTTTAAAATTTTGTTGTAGATTTGAATTTAAATTTTATTTTGATTTATGTGAAACAACGTAAAAATTTACGAAGCAATTTTCGGAAAATTAAGTATATGATAAGTGTGCATATGTGACCCTGGACCACAAAACCAGTCATAAGTGTACATTTTTTTTAAACTGACATTTATACATCATCTGAAAGCAGAATAAATAGCTTTCCATTGATGTATGGTTTGTTAGGATAGGACAATATTTGGCCGAGATACAACTAGTTAAAAATATGGAACCTGAGGGCGCAAAAAAATCTAAATATTGAGAAAATCACCTTTAAAGTTGTCCAAATGAAGTTCTTAGCAATGCGTATTACTAATCAAAAATTAAGTTTTGATATATTTACGGTAGGAAATGTACAAACTATCTTCATGGAACATGATCTTTACTAAATATCCTGATTTTTGGCATAAAACAAAAATTTATAATTTTGTCCCATACCCATGCTACTTATGACTGGTGGCCCAGGGTCACATATTAAAAAAAAAAAAATTGCAAATAGTTCAAATCAATTACTTAATATCATATAATAGATTACAGCTCTTTTCCTGGTGTTCTATTTTTTTATTTTTTTATTTTATTAGTTACTTTAAATGGTTTATTACCCCCAATATTTAAGACATGGTTACAGCCTTAGCTAGTGTCAGTACAGTTTGGATGATATGACATGATATTTACAATAAGTGTTTTATTTGTACAGTAGTATTTTTAAATAGATTATACTTTTAGTATTTATTTTTTGATTAACATTTTTTTTTTTTTTTAAACTGAGCTTGTCACTGTGCATACTGGAATTGCTTTATCCCATATAAGGGACCCAAGAGGGAATTACACTGCCAGCGGTTTGCAGCGACTTAAAGTCATTCATTTCAAACAACTATTATTGATGTCACTTTATGAAAATCAGCAGCAGTAACATGTTGTTTAGGTAGGATGTTCACTAGGTAAAATAATTCTAAGCACTAGGGGTTCAACAACACAGTCAAGTTCCGTTTTGTTGCAAACCTCTCAATTTTCAGCTGACGGTTGACAAAGGAAACACGTCGGACTGAAATAGCTACTTTTAAAGTGTCTTTTTGAGATCCACAGCTGGTCCAAACGATTGTGTTGTTCAAACTGAAGTATATGGAGGATTTTGCCAGCTTGCGGTGTTGGAAAATGGTAGTCGGAGAACTCGGGTGGAGGTCTGTTGTTGCTCTGGGTGAATGTGTGTGTAATCGACTGTCAGTATGACTTCATAATAAGTGCGTGATTATCATCTCAGCTCCGCCCAGCAGATGATGATGTCATACGAGAGCTCCGTCAGGCCTATCAGGTGACACGTCTATCTCTGGACGGGGTTTATCACAGTCTCAACTTATAATGGTGCAGTGAGAGTGTTTGCTGACTTGGCTGCCAACATGTCGGTGTGTGTGTGTGCATGGATATGTTTATGTTGGAGATGAAACGGATGGTGTGTGTGCGGTTTGAATTCTGTGGTGTGCCTGTCAGTCGGTTTCCTATATTCTGTTCTATTTTTCTATTATGTATGTGGAGCTTACATATTTGTGTCTGTGGCCTGTTCAGTGTGTTTCATCATCAGGGAAATTTTTCACACCGTAATTTCAAGTGTGTGTATCAGCTCAACCGTTGTCCAAACCAGCTCAAGCGTCCAATGGTTTTGGAGGAGAATGTTGTTGTGGTACTAACGAAAGTCCTCTGAGATGACTTTCTCATACTTGAGACTTTTCTTGGTAGATTCCACTGATGAAAGTGTGCAGTTTTTTTATGTTCCTCATAGATTTGTCTCATGACGAATGGCTGCTGGATGCCAACTTTCCTTTTCGACATCTGTTGGCTGCCAATAACAGCTTGCGTTGTTTTGCCTTGTCTAAGCTGAAGGAGCCATTTGACTTCACATACGTATAGAAATCAAATTCTCTGATGTATAGACAGTATTTTTAAACTTCTGCTATTATCAAGTGTGCAAACACAAACGCTTGGGCAATGTATTGAATGCACTTGGTTGTGTTCGTAATACTTGCTTTGCATGCATACTATGCTTTGAATTTCTGTTTTTGAATCTTTGTATGCATATGTGTATACAATATATGAGTACATAAACACAAACATAATCTCCAGAGCTGCTCTGAGAGTCACGTCACAAGACTTTTACTTTTTTTTTTTTTTGAGGAAAACTATCATCATGTCATATAAACAGAAACTTAAAGGCCTTTACAACAACACGTCAAAATAAAAGTTTGGTTTAACTTGAAGAAACTGTGACAGAAATATATTACTTAATGTATACTACTATTACTAATGAAATCATTATAAAATTATTTAACTGGATTAATCTAGCTTATTTACCAGAAAAGTGTAAATGCACAACACAGTATTTCTTAAAAAAAAAAAAAAAAAAAAAAAAAAAAGTTATTTATTTATTTTAAATCAAATCAATTATTTAGAGATGTTTGAATATTAAAAATAATACACAATTAAAGAATTTACTAAATTTAATACAGAATTTATTTTAAAAAAACAAAACAACTACATTTGAGGGGGTAAAATGCATTTTATAGGACGTTAAAAATGTAACTTTTATTAAACTTTTAATAAATTGCAGTTAAATTGTGTAAGTTTCATAATTTCAGTGAGTTATACATGCATTTTGATTAATAAAATGTAATTCAACCATTGAAACAGTCTAGAAAAATTAAACTGGAAATAAAAAACGTAATCCAGAAATTTAAAATACAAATTATTAAAAAAAAAAAAATAATAATAAAATGGAATTCTTAAAAAATAAACGGTATTTGAGAAAAATAAAACAGATTTCATGGGACTATATATATATATTATTTTTATTATTATTATTATTATTATATTTTTTTTTATACGTAGTTTGATATTTGGTATCACTGACGATATACACTTCTTTCTTGTTCTCTTGTTTTCTTTCTTGTTCTCAATTGGATGTTTGTCATGTTGTTCATTAAAAAATAATAAATAAATAAAATAATAGTAGAACAATGGAGAAGCTGTTTTCTTGACAAAATGACCAGAATAATCTGATACATTTCTGAATTTAGAGTGATCTATGAAAAAATAAAAAAAAATTAAAGGTTCTTTATGGGACCATTTAGACAAAAAAAAGTTCTTCTATGGCATCGTGAAGCACCTTTAGTTTAAAGAGTGTAAGAGAACAGTTAACGTTAACGTTTGCAATAGAGCCTTGCATCTATGTTGAAAATGCAATCAGACCCATTTCCAAATGCAACAATACACACAGTGGAGCTTGTGCAGCTAGAAGCATTTGTTTACGTACTTGTATAGAGTATTTTTCATGTCTTGTTGTTATTATTGCTATTATTATCCAGAGAAATTAGTTAATTGGAAATGTTTTTATTTGGGCATCACAGTTGTAGTTCCATTGAGTGAGGTGATATGTAGAGTCTCCATTTACGTTTCCTGGGAGGAAAATACATATGTGTGTGAAGTTTGCACATACATCATTAGAGAAGAGGAATGCTGTCATTTCTGTGTCTCTGATCCATCCTTTCCTCCAAACATTCCCCTTTTCCTTTCCTCTCCCGCTGTCAGTTTGTCTGTCTGTTTCTCTTGCTGTGTTGGAAAACAGTCTATGATGCATCAGGGTTAGTGGTTTCAAAAGGTGGAGGTCATTTCCTGCCGAAGTTTCCTCTTTATCTTCCTTTTTCCTGAATTCCTCACAGATGATTCCAGAGCTGACAGTTTGCCTTTCTCAGCTCTGATATTTGCACAGAAGGAAACACTGTAAACAATATCTTCATCTCAAGAGAGCAACTCATCAATTTACGCTTGTCACTTCAGATTCACATTAGTTTCAACTCTGAATTCATTAATTCTCACAAGGCTGTTAGTTGTTAATCATTCAGTATTTCCTTACTGTTGATGAAAGGAATAGTTAATTCAAATATGAAGATTGTCATTATTTACTCTCTCTAATTAAAAATGATTATAAATTATAAAAATTAAGAACTTGATCAAAAGTGATAGTAAGGACTTTTATATTGTAACAAAAATATAGCTTAAATAAAATAAAATACATCACAGTTTTCATGAAAATATTAGGGAGCACAATTCTTTCAAATTGATAATATTAAAAAAAGTTTCTTAAGCAGCAAATCAGCATAGTAATGAGTAATGATGTTGAAAATACAGCTTTGCATCATAGGAATAAATTATATTTTTTAATATATTCAAATAGAAAATGTTTATTTTAAATTGTATTAATATTTCAAAATATTTTTACTGTAATTTTGAATAAATAAATGCAGCCTTGGTGAGCATTTTTCAAAAAAAAATTTTTTTGATTGGTTTCTCCTTTTGTGTTCATGAGGGTGAGTAAATGATTTTTTTGTCTTTAAAGGAGAAGTCCACTTCCAAGACAAAGATTCTCATATAATGTACTCATCCTCTTGTCATCCAAGATGTTCATGTCTTTCTTTCTTCAGTCGTAAAGAAATTATGTTTTTTGAGGAAAACATTTCAGCATTTTTCTCCATGTACACTGTAAAAAATAAAAAAACACAATTTGTTGAGTCAGCTTAAAATAATTTGTTACCCTGCTGCCTTAAAATTTTAAGTTCAGTCAACTAAAATAAGTTTAGTCAACTTGAAATGTTAAGTTGGACTAAGTAGCAACTTAGATATTTGTGTTTGCTAAACCTAACAGATGGGTAAGTAACCCAGCTGCCATAAAATTTTAAATTGATTCAACTCAAATATCTAAGTTGTCACTTAGTATAATTTAACATTTCAAGTTGAATAAATTTTTTTGAGTTGACTGAACTTAAAATTTTAAGGCAGCCAGGTTACAAATTATTTTAAGTTTACTCAACTTATTGTTTTTTACAGTGTAATGGACTGATATGGTGCCCTGATTTTGAACTTCCAAAAGGCAGTTTAAATGCAGCTTCAAATGATCCCAAATGCAGTTGTAAACGATCCCAGCCGAGAAAGAAGGGTCTTATCTAGCGTAACGATCGGTTATTTTATTAAAAATAATACAATTTAATATGCTTTTTAATGCCAAACGATCATCTTGTCTTACTCTGCCTGGACTGTTTTTGTTCTGGTTCATGACATGTATGTAAAAAAAACAACAACTCAACTTCGAAATCGTCCTATATCGCTGTTTTACCTTTTTGTTAAGGGTGTTTGATCTTCTTTGCATGTTCACTTTGCAAAGACTGGGTCGGTACTTCTGCAGCGATGTAGGATGATTTTGAAAAGATTTTTGAAGTTGAGTGAGAAAATACAATTGTTTTTCAACATATCCTAACTTGAGCCAGAATACACAGAGTTCAGGGAGAGTAAGACAAGACGAGTGTTTGAGATTAAAAAGAATTTAAATTGTATTTTTTTTATGAAAAATAACCGATCGTTTCGCTAGATAAGACCCTTCTTTCTCGGCTGAGATCATTTACAACTGCATTTGGGATCGTTTGAAGCCGCATTTAAACTGCATTTTGGAAGTTCAAAATCGGGGCACCATAGCAGTCCATTATATGGAGAAAAGTCCTGAAATGTTTCCCTCAAAAAAACGTAATTTCTTTACGACAAAGAAAGACATGAACATCTTAGATGACAAGGGGTGAGTACATTATATGTGAATCTTTGTTTTGCTTCTTTAAGTCAACTTTTTCCTTTGACTCTGTCTTGAAGGACCTAACAAGATCAAATCGCAGAAATTGTACTTGAGTAATCTGTGTCGTCTGTTGTTTAGTTTATTTAGCTGTGATATCAGTGATCAGTCTATTGAGCTCCAGGTAACAATTGACTTTCAGCCTTAGAGTTAATAGCCTTGTGTCTTGCTTGTACAGATCAATATTGGTATTAATTAATCAGCGCTATCGGCCACGCGATCTAGTTCTATTTGTTGTTACATCAGCGCAATATCAATAGGGAAAGTGTACTCCCTGATCGCCATGGCAACTTCATCGCTCAGGTCAAAGAAAGTTTATCTTATCTTGCTGCAGAGAGTGGCAAACTGCTTAGAAATCTAGTTTAGACTCTCAGATCATCGATTGGGCCCTTTCTGCTCTGTCTGTCTCCTTACTCTCTCTCTAGCCTGCTTTCGGATCAAGACAGAAATAGAAGGTTGGATCATCAGCATTTAAAGTCTGATACTGGTCTTAGGAAGGAAAAATTACAAATGAGATCTCAATTGTTTCTTCAAAACACCAATGAGATTAAATAGCAGCATTTTTTTTTTTTGGCTTGAGAAAAAGAGTTTGTGTGCGCTAGAGCTTGAGAAGAGATCTCAAATTGTTGTCAGGTTAACTAAGTTAGAGATCTTACACTTCTCCTCGAATCATTTCAGTACCAAATTTTCTGAGATATGTCATCAGTGTTAATATCTCAATCCTTTTCCTGTATGTCAATTTGTGTATTTTGTGTAGTAATTTTTAATGTATTTTTATCCTCTGAGTAATACAGTTTTTGCTTTGGTTGAAGGGTCTTAAAACTAGAAAACTAGAAACTAGAATAATAGCCAAAAAAAAAAAAAAAAAAAAAAAAAAAAGTGTGAGTAATAGAAAGTGAGTATCAGAAAAAAAAATAAATAAATAAAAAATATATAGGGCTCTACACTTTTCTTTTTTAGGACCACAGTCAAAATTTCAGGAGCACCTTCTAATCAATAATCAAAAAATGAGATAAAAAATTAGCCTTCCCTTTGCGAGGTGATATTTGACCTTACCTTTGTAATGGCATTTTTCAAACTTTATTAAACGTATGTCATGTGTTATGTCAAATTTAAATATATATATATATTTTATAAGATTTTTAAAATTTCTAATTAAAACATAAAACAATAAGAATAAGGGGAATTAGAATAAGTTACCAGTCAAATTAAATCAGCATTAACAAAATTAATTTGTACTACTGAGGTGGCACAGAAGAACACAAAATGACTTATATGAATTTTTATATTTTTAATGAGGCTCAGAGGTGGCATAAGTGCAATCAAATTCAGAAATTCATGTTGAGATAAGGCTTAAATAACTTGAAAACTTAATAATGAAAATAAGTTAATTGTCCATGTAGTTAACTTAGTAGTGTTGCTACTTTTAGTTAGTTCCGTCTGTAGCGTACGACATCTTCTCTCTCTGTCTTTCCCACTTGTTCTCCCAGAGGTCCCAGTTGTAGCCCAGTTTGCGGTTTGGTTCCAGCATGGTTATATACCTCATCAGGCTCAGAATAGCCCCCGGGGAGCCCAACACACAGACGCTTGCGTTTTTTTCCCCCCTACTTCTGCCTAGGGGACACAATCGCTTCATTTACCATTCTCTATTTGGCCCCTGCCAAAAGGAGAAACAGAGAGAAAGAGAGAGAGAGTGAAGGGGCCACATCATGAATTCACTCATTTCACTCACACGTCTCCTTCACCTTGGCTCCGAACATCACCAGCGTGGAGATACGGCTCAATTAAGTGTGTTTCACGGGGGTAGACCGCCAATCTGCCCGCCAAAATTTTATCAGCGGAAATCTTAGCATGTAATGAATATGGATATTGACTTGTGTTAAGCGTGTTTGTGTGTGAGTGTGTGTGTGTGTTTGAGGCAAGGAGATGAACACAAACACACACTCCAGTGCTTCTCAGAATGAATGAGACTTTAGCCAGTATCAGTGTCAATAAGAGATTCTGGAGCCCAGAGGAAGATTGTTGTTTATTCAGAACTCGTGAGATATATATATATATATATATATGTATATATGTATATATATTTTTTTTTTTTAAAGTGTATGTATATATGTATATGTATGTATGTGTGTGTGTATATATATATATATATATATATATACACACACACACATGTTGAAAATAGTTGTGCTGCTTAATATTTTTTTGGACCTGTGATGCTTTTTTCCAGATTCTTTGATAAATAAAAATTTTAAAAGAACAGTTTATTCTAAATAGAAATTTTGTGTTACAATATACACTGCTATTCAAAAGTCTGGCATCAGTAATTTTTTGTTTTAAGGAAATTAATACTTTTATTCAGCAAGAATGTGTTAAATAGATAAAGGGATGTTAAAGACTTGCGTTGTTAGAAAAGTTTCTATTTTGAATAAATGCTGTTCTTTTTAACTTTTTATTTATCAAAGAAAAAAGTGTCACATGTTCAAAAAAAAAGCAGCACAACAGGTTCAACACTGATCATAAATCAGCATATTAAAATGGTTTCTGAAGGATTATGTGACACTGAAAACTGGAGTAATGATGCTGAAAATTCAGCATTGCTTCACAGAAATAAATTATATTTTGAAGTATATTAAAATAGAAAACTGTTATTTTAAATTGCAATAATATTTCACAAAATTACATTTTATTCTGCATTTGTGATCAAACAGATACGGCCTTGATACAGCATACAAAACTTCTTTAAAAAGCATGAAAAATATTACTTATCCCAAACTTTTGTACAGCTGTGTGTGTGTGTGTGTGTGTGTTTGTGTATTGGCTGATGAAAATTTAGCGCTGCTTTACAGAAATAAATAAATATTTTTTAAAGTATATTAAAATAGGAAACCAATATTAAAAACTGCAATCACTTTCACAATATTACTGTTTTTTTCTGTATTTTTAATTAAAAAAAAATCCAAAAAAATCTTACTGATCCCATATATAATTTTTTCCCCCATTTTTTTATACTAACTTTTATTTATTTATTTATTTTTTTTTTTTTTTTTTTCCATTTCCACTTTGAGCGGATTTGAGATCTCATCATATGAGATTAGCTAAGTCTTTTTTTCAGTAGAAAATTCTGAGTCTCTTATTTGCATTCGGTTTAATTTTCTTGTTGTCTAGAAGAAATTAGTTTGATTTTCTGTTACTTTGCAATAGGAAACATTGATTGCACACAAACTCACCTCTTGAGCTCCTGATGATAATGATGATGTTTTTTTTTTCCTCATGTTAAGATCCTTTACAGAGAATGTATATTTCATACTGACCTTAAGCTGATGACAGAAATATTGAAGTGTGAGTTTCTGGCAGGGAATTAGTGCAACTCGTGTGTATCTGATGGAGGGTTTTGGGCATTTCTCTGGCATTTCTTGGGAAACATCATTAAGGAAAAGGTGCTGGGGAGGATTAAACATCAGGCCTTTCACTTCAATTTGTACATCAGCATTTCCTCGAGCCTGTAATATAAAGCGGACATCATGTTTAAGACTGGCTGGAAAATCACTGCAGACAAAGCTCTGGAAAATAAACAGATCAACAATTTACGTCAGATATGTAAGAAATAAGAAGTAAACCTCCAGAACATGTTAAGGCTTTAAGGGCAAAGCTGTGCGTTGATTTGACAGGGCCGCATGTCTGAAGTTTGTCATGATATGGACTTTCTGTAAAACCCGGTTTTATCCTCTGATTCATGCATATCTGTATTTTTGTGTTCATATGTGTCAGTACACACAGAGAACATGAACCAGGATTTAACTTCACACAAAAATGAACCTTCTGTCACCAATTGCTCAAGCCTCAGTTTGTCATAAACCTGTATGACTTTAATTCTTGTGTGAAACGTGAACTATCCCTTTATTATTTGGATATTAAATATGTGTGACTATAAGTGACAGTATATATGATGTAATTGTAAAACAATGATTCACCTCAAGATTCTTTTATTATGTGGCCTGAGTGAATCAATTCAGTTTGAGATCTGAAAAAATGTAAAAACGTTCAAATGGACTGAAAACGCCTGTTTTTACACTCATATATGTACATGAGTGTGTTTTTTTGTATACTTGTGTGTGTGTGTGTTTGTGTGTGTTTGCTAGGATTTGCAGAAGTGCACATTTGACCATCATCAACTTTCTTAAGCCACTGAAACAGGATAACACATGGGTCAAATGATAAGAGAGTCAAAAAAAAAAAAAAAAAGTGCTGATTGATTGATGTCTGGCTCTGCGTTTGACAGCGAGTTTGGGATCAGTGTGTTTGATTCCCTCTCTCAGATTGAAGCTCGGCAAATGTGAAGGACAAAAAAGGTCACAAATATTCGTCTCCTCCTCTCTCATCTCCCGCTGGTCTCGTGAAACTAGTCATAGCGCAGTGGTCAAGTGTGACAGCTTCTGCTGTGAGGTGATTTACATTCAACATTTTTCATTTTTACATGAATTTTGTCAGCTTTGAGCTAGTATGTATGCAGCTCGACTCCTTAAAGTTGATAAATTAACTTTAAACACATGTAAAGTGCATAAAATTCAATGTCTTTCTGAATCAGGTTTAGAAACAAACTGTTTTTAATGAATCTGTCCAAAATTATTCAGTTTTCAATTGGTCTGATGACTCACTCACTAACTGAGTCACTAAGTGACTCACTGAATCTTTTTTTTCTGAACTATTACTTTTGTCATGTTCACTGAGATGCTGTGTTCATGTGTAGTTGAGGCTTAAGATTTGGCGAAAAACTAAGCAAATGCAGAGGACCTAATTTCTTTGTTTTTCGTACTAAAGAAACTGTTTAAGGAGCCAGCCATGTGGAATTGGAACCTGAATCGTTTCTCTCCTTAGAAATCTTTAGAATAAAAGGAAGATTTATCTGTCAATGAAGAGAAACTAAAGCTGAATTTATAATGTATCATAACCAACATTCATTAAACATCAACCTGAACCATTGCGCTTCAAATAGAGGACAGGAACACGTTCTGATCGTGATACTGGAGGGTTTGTGAGTCCAGTAATGTGTAAATGTAATGCACCATCGATTGTTTGAAAGGACTGAAATCAAGGACGTGTCCTGGCTGGTTCATAGATGGTTTAATCGTAATGATCTCCGTGTCTATTCATTTCTCATGCTTTCCTGAAGATTAGCTCCTGGTGGTGGTCAGAAATGTACATTTGAAAGGACTTTAATGAATGTAGTAAAATTACTTTCACCACATTATCTCCAAACAAAACGGTCCTTGTTAGATAACAGCTCCACTGAGAAGATTGCACATGTCTATCTGTGTTTTAAAAGAGGTTTTTTTTTTACCTATGCCTTTTTGTTTCTTTATCTCTGACTTTCTTTCATTTTGGCAGTTTAAGAGATACAGAGAGATAGAAACATGGGAATTTTGCGTTTTAGATTTTTTTTGTCCCCAGATGTTTAAAGACTCTTTCATACTCCATTTACCTATAATGATATGACTGTATGACCAATAATGGCCTGACTGTAAGCTAAGAGATCAAGGTTTGGCTGGTTATCATGACTAACTAGTTGCTGTTGGTAGATAGCTGCGTCATTTTGGGGGCATTTTTTTTTTTCAGATGTAGACATTTTGGCAAAAAGCATTTTTCACTATTGATGGCAATTTAAGTGTAACCGTGTATTATTACAATATTTTTGCAATATTTATACAATATTTAGTGATGTACCAATAAGGACATTTTTGGCTGATGGTCTAGAAACATTTTTATACATAAATTGCTAGTACATTTTACAGTGTAGAAAGTAGAAAGACTGTAAAAGGTACTCCAATCATTTTTGTTTCATTTACAACTTTACTGATAATTGTAAAGTTCCATAAATAAATTAATTATTCTTAATTAATGAATTAATCTTAATATTACTTTATAATTTGAAGCTAATAAAACAAAAATAACCTTTATTTTTATTACAGTTCAATAAAAGTATAACTTTCATAAATATAACTAAGAATTAAGAAAAAAAAATTAAGATAAAAAGTAAAAAATCATAATTACGTGATAAAATGTCAAAATTATGACCTTTAAAGTCAAAATTATTACTTAAGTTGTAATTACGAGATAAAATAAATCAAAATTATCACTTATAAAGTTGAAATTTTGACTTAAGTAAGTAAATGGTATATGCTTTTTATCTCTTTATATGCTTTTTAAACTTTTTATCTCATAATTATGATTTAGGTGAATTTTGACTTTTTATCTCATAATTTCGATATTTTAAAATCAAAATTTCGACTTTTTATCTCGTAATTATGACTTTTTATCTCATAATTATGACTTAAGTAAGTCATAATTTCTACTTTTTATCATAATTTTGACTTTATAAGTCATAATTTCAACTTTTTATCTCATAATGTTGACTTATTATCTCATAAATTTGACTTTTAAAGTCATAATTTAAACTTTTTATCTCATAATTATGATTTAGGTCAATTTTGAATTTTTATCTCATAATTTCGACATTTTAAAATCATAATTTCGACTTTTTATCTCATAATTATGACTTTTTATCTCACAATTTTGACTTGAGTCATAATTGCAACTTTTAAAGTCACAATTTCAACTTTTTATATCATAATTATGACTTAAGAATGTCATAATTAATGAGTCGAAATTATGACCAAGTGTGTCAACTTTTTAAGGCATGATTTTTTTTTTTTTTCTTAAGTGGTGGAAATGGGCTTCCAGACTTTTCTCAAATGATATGACCACTCATATATTGTACATCCCTAATAATATAATATAATAATCTGGAAGGACCAAGTGACTGTCACTGAGATGAATGGGGAAGCCGACCAACTGCTTTCTCCAGGTATTATAGAAGTCCCAGGTGTGGTCATAACAGACTTTAAAACGAGCAGTCGATATGGGAACCCATAACCCCTTCTCTAACAACTATCCTGCTCTGTGACGCCAAAAGCAGCAGACTGAGAAAAGAAGTCCATATGCTTGTGCATTCACATGCATTTGAATGGAAGTGTAGTGTGACCAGACCTTTAGCGAGGAAGCATGCTGATCCGGATCTGAGGTGTGAACGGGTCAGCGGGTGCGTATTCACAAATAGTATAGGCCGCAGCGTGTGATTGCATGTGTCTCTGGTGTTCAGGCGTGTGTGGGTCCGTGCGGATCCCTCTGGACTCTTTGTTCAGCACCTATCGGCATATCAGCAGAGAGTCCTTCAGCCCGGGCCTCTAATGCACCATGTATGGCTTTGTAGAAGCAGCCAGGATTGTGGGCAGTGCTGGGCAGCAGGATAGCTGCAGGCCTTCTCTGCAGTCAGTGGATTAGAGGTGGCCTGCTTTCACATACACATAAACACACACAGACACACACACACACCGGTGTGAAATCGGGCTCCGCTCTCCTCTCCGCAAATGCTAAAGCCTCTTCCCGACCATCTGTAAAATCCTCCAACTCTGTGTCTAAGTTGAGTTCAGAGTCCAATCTCCACTGCCAAACCCTGAGAGAGAGATAGTTGAGTGACAGAGGATAGAAAGGAAACAGAAAGAGTGATTGAGGTTATGTTTGGAATGGTATACTAGCACTTGCTACACACAGTATGTACTGTATAGTATAGATATCTGAAGTACCTGTAATTTGCTACAAAGTGAAACCAGTATACCAGTGTTTGTACAGTATCTCTACAGTATCAATACAATGCAATATAATCTGTAGTACAGACACAATCTCTTATGTGAATTATGATGTTCTGGAATTTGTTGTGGAACTTAATAGAATTTGATGTCAACCCTCTTGCCCAATATTAAAAAAAAAACATATGAAAGTTTGACACTTTTTTTTTGTCACGTGATTGCTGTTTAATTCTAATTCAGCTAGGTAATTCATTATTTCATGTAATTCATCATTCATTTTATTAATCTTTTGTGCTTATAATCAAATTTTGTGTACAGATGTCTTTATTTTTAGCAGTCTCAACAAATTAGATTGTTGTGATAGTTGTCTTGTCTTTTGAATTGCATTTTCACAACGTGAAGGTAAGTTTATATGAATGTTGAACCTTGAGTTTTAATCTAGGTGCTGTTGCGAACGCCATAGTGACAACAGCCAATCACATTACTTTTCTGGTGTCTCATGAATGTGATTGGCTAGCGTCTTCGCTTGGGTATTTGCATAAGGTGATCTGACTGGTTGATGCCTGCGTTGGCTGTTAAAAAGTTATGTTTGTCAACTTCTGCTGCAAACATCGCCAGTGTTCGCAAATTTTTTTTTTTCTGTCATGTGATTGTAGTTTAATTCTATTTCAGCAAGGTATGCTTGTGATCAAATTTTCTGTAGAAATGTTTTTACTTTTTTAGCAGTCTTAACAAATAAGTTTGTTGCGATAGTTGTTGTCTGTCTTCCAATTTGTATTTCCACAGTTGTACGAATTTTGAACCGCTTCTTTAAAAATCTACTGACATTTGTCATGGTACATTCACACGGGGTGTCGACGTTGACTCTTGACAGAGGGCGTATCTGAAACTTGAAGCTGACGTGGCCGTCATAGTGAACAGCCATTACTTCTCTGGTGTTGCAATGCGATTGGCTAGTATCTGCGCTAGGGTATTTGCAGAAGTCGATTTGATTGGCTGACAGCTGCATTGGCACAAGCAATGCCAGTGGCGTGAAGCAAGGGATCCACAATTAAATTTTTATATTTCATGACACCACCCATTCAAAGTAAACGAGAAGCATTAAGCGTTTTCTTGCACTAGCGAGTTTATTAGGGCTGTCACTAATGATTATATTTGTAAATCGAGTAATTGGTCAATTATTCTAAAGATTAATCTAGTAATCGGATAATTATAGGGCCCTATGATTTCTGCAAGGTGGAAAATGCGAAATCCAGTCAAAAAAGTTCTCTTTATAAAACAGATGGTTCCTATCCTTAATTCTGATTGCAACCACAAACGTTTCTGAGAAACTACATTGTTTGGTGGAAGAATAATGTTATTATTAATATCATTACACTTTATTTGCGAACTTTTATTTTGTTAAACCTTACTTTGTATATGGAATAATCATTTTATAAAAGCAGTAAGCCCCATGAAGCCATGGTTTATCGTGAATTTATAACAGCTAAGGGGGTCCGCTTTGCGTCGTGCCTAACAGCTTATTGCTGTTGGTATAACAGATAGATAAATCAAAAGTAGGTCAGTACACTTAAAGCACAATATGGACTAGTGTTTGTGAATATTAAGCCGCAAAAATACAATTTAAATATGAATCCTGCATGTTCTGCGTATCTCTATGTGAATGAATGGCACAGACTTGCGGTTTTGTGTACTACAAACATACTGAAGTGCGTGTGACGCTTAAGGTGTTTTCAGCCTCTGCTGCCTCAATATATGAGTACATGAACGTGAACATAATCTCTAAAACTTCTTTGAAAGTCACTTCAAGATAATTTTACTGTTTCTTTTGAGGAAAAACTATAGTCATATCATATACAAACAGAAACTTAAAGGTCTTCACAGCAACCCGTCAAAATAAAAGCTTGGTTTAACTTGAAGAAACTGCGACAGAAATGTATTACTTAATGTATTACAGTATTTTTAAGAAATATTTACCAGAATTTATTTACCAGAAAATGTAAATACACACGACAGTATTTCTGAAAATAAATAAGTAAATAAATACATACATACATACATAAATTAAATAATAATATTTTTTGTAATCAATTATTTAGAGATGCTTTTAATAAAATGTAATGAAATCATTAAAATGGATTTCAGAAAATTTATGGAAAACAAGGAATTGGGTAAAAATAAAAGTATATTTGAGAAAAAAATGTTCATAGGGCCTTGAAAAATTTAATTTTTGTTAAACTTGTAATAACTTGCATTTAAATTGTGTAAGTTTCATGATTTCAATTAATTAGAAATGTTTTTGATTAATAAAATTTAGTTTAACCATTAAAAGTATAGAAGAAAGAGTATAGAAAAATTAAAATGGGGAAAATGGAATTCAGAAAATTTAAAACAGAATTTGGGGAAAAATAAAACTGATTTCATAGGATGCTATAATTTTTGTGTAGTTACAAACTGTGACTAATAACTAAACCCAAATGGGGTTAAATGCCCTTGCTGTTTTAATGGAACCGTTTACAAAATGACAGTTTTTGTTTCTACTTACGCACATGCTCGCTGATTTGTTTATGATGTTCATAATGGTGCTGTATTTCATAATCGTCTAAAAAAATCTAGATCTGTGCTTGAAAGCACGCCGAGACGGGTAGCTAAAACGAGTGCGACGTCTTTTGAGACTCTTGCATCCATTCCACAGCGCTTTGGCAGTCAGACTTACTCTGTGGTTAAGCTGGGTGCATTTTTTCCATATTTTGACATTTGTAAGTCAATGGTAACACTCCTCAACGTCAGCTCTCTCCGCAGCTGTGTCGAGAAGTGGAATAAAAGAGTCTATCATAATCAGGACACAAATTATGTCCTCTTTTTTTTTTTTTTTTTTGGTCTGTAGCTTTAGAGTTGAGATGCATGTCTAATCTCTGGTGATTGTGTGGCATTTCGGAGGGGGGCTGGGGGGAGGAGGGGGGTCGACAGGGAACATTGGCCTTCGTCTCGGCCAGCACATCAGCTTTCCATCCTCAATGTGAATCACGCTGTCGCCGGACTCATCAGAGATGGAACGCTGATTGCTTTTTGACGCCCCCTCCAGCATGGACTCAATCCTGCATACATCATCCAATTTCAACACACCCAAAGTTTGCTCTGTGTGTGTGTGTGTGTTACTTCGTTTTTCTCTCCTTAAAGACACTGATTCCAAGTGCTCTGACAGTCTGTTTGTGTGTGTTTCAGGCGGTGAGGTCGATATTACTGTGTTGCGTTTTTTTCTTTCTCAGTAAATTGCAAGAAATTTTAATGCCACGTTTGTTTTTGTAAGTGAAGGCAGAATGTGTTTGTCACATCTATCATCTGTCAAACAGCTGAGGAAAACTATATCTGTTTTGAATTTATGGCACACAGAGTGGTGCTTTTTTATGAAAACCATTTTTAAATCACATATGAAACAAGTTATGTAATGCTTAGTGCTCTCTCACTAAAAGTGTTGACTCTTTGCTGGTTTATTGTGACTGATGTCACATTTCAAATGCTTTTACTTGTAAATTTTAATACATTTAACTTGCATAATTCAAGACAAGTGTGAATGCTTGTTTCTACCACAGGTTGAAAACAATAATATCTTACAATGCAGATTTTTTTATTTCTAAAAAAAAATTGTAAAAGATTTGAAAGATATAAACTCAGAACAAACAATTGTGAGATGTAAATTGAAAATTCAGATTAAAAAAAAGTAAAAAAATTGTGAGATGATAACTCAGAACAAAGAAACAAGAACAAAGTCAGAATTGCAGGAAACAATAGTTTTTCTGCTTTCATTTTGTATTATTATTTTAATAATTTTATAATAATACAATAAATAAAATAAAAATAATAATTATTATTTTAATATTTTAATATTGTAAATTTCCTATCGTAAAAATATCAAAACTTATTTTTTGATTAGTAATATGCATCGCCAAGACATTCATCTGGACAACTTTAAAGGCGATTTTCTCAATATGTCCACCACAGGTTCAAAACAATAATATCTCACAATGCAGATTTTTTATTTCTAAAAAAATTGTGAGATATACAGTAATCTCAGAATTGCAAGATATAAACTCAAACAATTGTGAGATGTAAATTGTGAGATGTAAATTGAGAATTCAGAAAAAAAGTCAAAAATTGCTAGATGTAAACTCAAAATTCAAAGAACAGTCAGTCAGAATTGCAAGATGAAATAGAATAAAGAATCAAATTCTGAGGGAAAAAAACAATTGCAAAAAAGTAGAAAAAAATCTCAGAATTGCAAGAAGCAATTGTTTTTTTTTCTTTAATTTTTTTTATTATTATTTTAATAATTTTATAATAATACAATAAATAAAATTTAAAAAATATATATTATTTTAATATTTTTAATCATTTAATTTTTTTTCTTCAGTGGAAATGGACTTTCACACAAAAGCGTTGTTGGTAGGCATTGATAATTTTCAATGAAAAAATTGATCAACTGATACAGTTTTATGGATTAGTAGCTTTCTGATAGCTTTAGAACAATGTAAAGGCAACATGTATGTTTAGTATTGCATAGTATTCCTGCACTAAATAGTAAGCATACTGTGAAGATTTCATATACGCACAACATCTGCTATTTGTCCCAAAATGTACAGTACACAGGGCACAGTTTATAAAATATGAATGTACCCACAGTGCAGTGCACTAAACTTGACTTTCCATTTTCAGTGTGGTGAATAAACCGGAAATATCAGCTGCAATTTTAACATTTCATCATTTTGTTAAATCATTATTTAATCAGACTACCAAAAGACATTTTTGCATTCTAAAGCTGAATTAGAAATCCAAACCCATTGAATTAGACATGAAACCTAATGAGGTCATGTGACTAATGTTTCATACTACTGTTTGAAGCATGTGGAACATAGGAAGTGGTACACTAGTTTTCCATTCTGAACACAGTCTAAGTTTGTCACTTACTGCTGAAAGCATGTATCATGTCAGATTCGGATGGTATTTAAAGAGTGTTCAATTAGGAGAAGAGCAGAATTAGGTTAATACCACAGGGCTTAACAACAAACATCTGTTTTATTTTAAGCGTTGACCAACGGGACATTGAGCTTTGAATGAGTTTGAGAGCTTAATTTGAGTTTCTTCCTACAAGTGTCCCCCAGGTATGCAAATGAGCTCTTTGTAATTGGTGGGCGTAACAAAGGGGAGGAGAGTCGCTTAATTAGGCAGCACAAATGAGTGCATGTTATCCAGCCTGATTTAATAAAATTACTGCAGACAGACAGCATGTCACGCCTCGCTCATGCAAAGAACATGTCACATAAAAATGATACAGGAGCAGGATAGTTTGTACTTTGTGTAATTCTGCACAAATTGTACTCTGTATCAGTAGCTGTGCATTTTATTCTCTTTTATTCGTTTAGCTAATGCTTTTAGTCACTTCCAATGTCACTTAAAAATGAGAAATGCTACAACACTGGCGATTTGTCCTAAGGAGACATTGTTATTACATTGTTGTTACGTTGTTATATTATATTATATCTGATCCTGGACCACAAAACCAGTCTTAAGTAGAACGGGTATATTAGTAGAAATAGGCAAAAATACACTGTGTTTTAAATTATCAAATTTTCTTTTGTCAAAAATCATCAGGATATTAAGTAAAGATCATGTTCCATGAAGATTTTTTTTCTAAATTTCCTATCGTAAATATATCAAACTTAATTTTTGATTAGTAATATGCATCACTAAGACGTTTTCTCAATATTTGTTTTTTGGTTTTTTTTGGCACCCTCAGATTCCAGATTTTCAAGTAGTTGTACCTCAGCCAAATATTGTCCTATCCTAACAAACTATCAATGGAAAGCATATTTATTCAGCTTTCAAATGATGTATAATTATAATTTTAGAAATATATTAGAAATCTTAGCACTCAAACATGCATTATATTATATTATATTATATTATATTATATTATATTATCAGAAATATTTAAAGTTAAGTTATTTTATTTTATTTTATATTACGTTATATTGCATTATTATATTATATTATATATCTGAAATATTTAAAGTTAAGTTATTTTATTTTATATTACATTATATTGCACTATTATATTATATTATATTATATTATATTATATTATATATCTGAAATATTTCACATTTACCAGAAACTTACATATATATTATATTATATTATATTATATCTGAAATATTTCACATTTACCAGAGACTTAAATTTGCATTATATTATATTATATATTTTAAATATTTAAAAATTTACCGGAGACTTAAATTTATTTTATTTTATTTTGTATTATATTATATTATATCTTAAAATTTACCAGAGACTTAAATTTGCATTATATTGTATTATACTATATCTTAGAATTTACCAGACTCAAACTTCCATATCAATATTTATTTATTTATTTATTGGATGTCAGGCGTGACCTTGTGCACAAATATTAGTGTAGAAACTGTAAAAGTACAGTAAACATACTCCAATAAGCTTTGTTATATTTACAAATTTGAGAAGACATTTTTTACAGTGTGGGATATTAAAGTGTGGCTACACAATTCCAAACCCCCACGGATGTTGTAGGTCATTCGGTTATTGTTCACTTACTGTATCATGAATACTAAGTATCCTTAGACATTTGACTACTTTTTGCATGCTTTATAGCAGGCACACAGTTTCAGATACAGTGCATGACACCAGCTGGTTAAAAGTCATTGCAAAAATGTCTCAGAAAAGTGAAGTTAGTTCAGAGTTCGTTTTATGCAGATGCCACTTGGTTTGATGTTTTGTTATCTAACGCAATGAGATTCACTCATTTTTATGCGTGGCTTAAGTGTCCAAACAGTTTTTTTTAAAGGCGGCTGATCTGCGCATCTCAGGTCTGTTACTAAAAGCTTTTGCAGGCTCTTCCAGGAGCACAGGTGCTGTTCTCTGAGCCGAAGCCCTGTTTCTGTTGCTCCACGTGTTAGAAACCAGAAAAAAATAATAACACAAAGTGCAATATCGACTTCAACAGGAATCATACTGCTGTTTCTCCTCTTAATCTCGACACTGATCTTAATTCCAATAAAACGTTTCCTTTTTTCCGGACCAGGAGGCACTCCAGTCGTGTTTCTGTGGTCATACTTTATTGAATATCATTTTAGATAAGAATATAATCCTTTCAGCCAGATGATGTATATTGACCAGCTTTTTTTTTTTATCAATAATAGTGTACAAGGCTAGAGACCTTTAAAGTGGAGTGTGAGTTTGTATCGGTGTGTACTTGTGTGTCATTTCGTACTCTTGACTTCTGATCTATTGCAATAAACCCACATGATCTGGTAAGGAGGGTCTTGTATCAACCTGAAGGGGTTTATTTGATGATAATGACCTGCTGACTGTACATTGTCCTGCTTATTATGTGGCTATTTACCAAATAAGTCAATGATTTCTTCTGATTATGCTAAAAGAGAGACACTACAGAGCGATACAAGAAACATGAATCATGTAGGAAGCCAATTATGCCATTTAGCAGTCATTGCAAAAATATCTGACTGCAAGATATTATCATTTTGATTATATTAGGCATAATATATTAGACATAATCACATCTTCTGTTGAACACTAGTGTAAATGATTAATTGGGGTGCCTGCATGGCAGTGGATATTTATTATTTGTTTATTTACAATATTTATTTTTATATATGTTGTTAAAGTATTGTTCATTGTGCTGAAAAATAAATATAATAAATATTTTTTTTGATAAAAAAATTTTTTAATTAAATTTGAAGTAAGAGTATCTGTCTGTCTATAATAAATATGGTTCATTTGTTTATAATTATTCTATATTATACATTATTTTTTATAAAAAATATTATCAGTATTTATTTAATTAAAAATATTTAAATAATTCATTTAATAAATAAATAAATCATTTAAAAAATATTTATTTTTATGTACAATAAATAAATTTTATTAAATAAAAATGTGTGTGTGTGCATGTGCGCTCATACACTACCAGTCAAAAGTTTTTGAACAGTAATAATGTTTTTTAAAGAAGTCTCTTCAGCTCACCAAGCCCGCATTTATTTGCAGGTATGAGCAGTAATATTGTGAAATATTGCTTTTTAAAATAACTGCTTTGTATTTAAATATATTTTAAAATGCAATTTATTCTTTTGATCAAAGCTAAAAAAAAACTCCAGTCTTTAGTGTGATCCTTCAGAAATCATTCTAATATGCTATTTTTTAAAATCAATATTTAAAACAATACAAATTTTTAGGATTCACTGTTTAATAGAAAGTTCCAGAGATCAGCATTTATCTGAAATAAAAAGCTTATGTAGCATTATACACTATACCATTCAAAAACTTGGAAGAAATTATAGAAATTAATACTTTTATTTAGCAAGAATGCTTTAAATTGATCAAAATGTTACAAAAGATTTCTATTTCAGATAAATGCCGTTCTTCTGAATTTTCTATTAATCAAAGAAACCTGAAAAAATCTCCTCAAATTTTCAACATAATAATAACAATAATAATAATAAATGTTTTTGAGCAGTAAATCAGAATATTCAAATGATTTCTGAAGGATTATGTGACTGAAGTAATGATGCTAAAAATTCAGCTTTGAAATCACAGGAATAAATTACATCTTAAAATATATTCAAATAGAAAACAGTTAGTTTAAATAGTAAAAATATTTCGAAATTGTACTGTTTTTGCTGTACCATGGATCAAATAAATGCAGGCTTGGTGAGCAGAAGAGACTTCTTTAAGAAACCTTACGTATCTTACTGTTCAAAAACTTTTGACTGGTTGTGTGTGTGTGTGTTTCAATTATTACTGGAAATATCTGGCTAATTTTTCACTGTCAGCAGCACTCAATGAATCGTCTGGATTTTATGGTCTATTTCTGTTTTTTTTATTTATTTATTTATATTTTCATCGTAGCAGGTCAGAGATGTAGCAGAGCCATTCTGGGGTCTCTTTAACAAAGTGCTGTCCTGTTATCAGAGTCTGGGGAGGATGGAATGCTTGATCGAGTGTTGGTTGAGTAAACATTATCAGGTTTGTTGTCCCAAAGGAACGGCAACATGTCTGAAGTGTTACTGTTAATGTGCACAAAGTTGAGCATGATCTTGTTGGATGTGACTGCAGGACCTCGTCTTATCGTCCAGCGCTTTTGCTGACACATAGGAAAGAAAAACAAGCTTAATATCTCAATGGTTTGACAGAAATGAGATGAAATGGAGAGCAACTGGAATGAATGTTGATTGTGATGGTGTTGATCAGTTCGTGCGGTTGGCGTGAGATAGATCCAGATTGGAGAAGTTCTTGGTGGCAGATGTCCACACGAGAACCCACACTGAGGTGACATCTCACCCTAAAACTTCACTTAGGAGGAGGTCAGAATGTGTGTTTTCCTCCAATTTACATCAAAATCTGTTCACCAAACCTTCTGTAGTTCTCACATAACCCTGCTTACACCTGCTCATATCCTCTTACTGTATCTCTCCTGCTCTGTTTTCTTCTTTTATGCCACTATTTGATCCGTGAGACCTGGTTGGCATTAAGCGATGCAACCTGAAATTCCCAGCATTGGCTTCTCGCAGTGCATCTTTGCGGATTTTGTGCACAGAGAGCTTTTTTTAATGCCGTTATCCTGTGTTTCGGAGCGCTGCCGTTCTCTACCCCCAGACGACTGAGGCTTGTAGACCCGGCGTGTTATCAGCAGCAGATGAGCATTGACTTCAGCCTTTTAATGTACGGTAGAAAGAGAGCGAGAAACTAATGAGAGCCATAAAGCACCTACTGGATAAATAATTAGGCTGCTTCAGAAAAATCCTGCCTTAAAGAGAAAAAAACTTTCTTTTTTTTCTTCTGAAGTCAACAGTGTCAGTGATTTCTGAGGTGTTTTTCTTCTTTCATGAGGATTTTCTTCAGTGTATTTTCGTCTAAAGACTCTGAAGGTTGACTGCATTGAATAATGAATGTGTATCACCAACAAAAGCACATTTAATCTGAATATCTCCAGCCCTGAATAATCACGCAGGGAAATATTTCCCTCTGACATGCCACTTATGAGCTAATCCTTCAGAAAGATGGTTATTAAACATTTAGATTAAAGATGTTTGGAACATGTCTGTATATTCTGTCGCAATTGTTCGGATGATAAATATTATATCTTCATTACTCAAACTAGATTTGCATGTCCTAAAGGAACTGTCAGCATTTGCAAGGCAGTAAAGGATTAATGTTAAAGTTTTATAAGTAGAAGTTTTATATTTTTCATAATGTTCTGAGTGTCGTGATAATTTAGACCGTATATCAAATAGGCATATTAACTGGAGATATTAGGCCGTTATAAGAGTGTCAGCTGATAACTGTGTCCTATTGGTGAACAGTGGTTTTTCGCTTTATACAAGTTACAAAATATAAACATAAACATTTAAATATAGTACTTTTATGCTTTTAACATTTTTTGATATAAATTGTATAAAACCGGTGTCCAGTAGAGTGTTGTCATTTTATTTCCTGTAAAGCAATATTTGAAATTCGCAAATTACTATCGACAGAGTTTTAAAAAGTGGCCACTATAAATTTTGTGATGATTTTTTTTTTTTAGCAGTACCTTGATATGTACACTTTAAAAAAAACTGTAAAAATGCTACAGTAAAATCCTGCTAAATGGTTAATGGTAAGTTCCCCTCTGTATGAGGTCAAAAACTGTTTTGGACGTTGCATGTAATTTTACCGTAGTATACCGTTTTGACAAGTGGGGGAAGAAACGTAAAATTTACAGTGAATAACCGTAAATTGACATTCCCAGAATTCCCTTACATTTTTTTTGTTCAAATTACTGTTTTTTTTTTTTTTTTTTTTTTTTTTTTAAGTTTTTTTCTTATCAGTAAATTAGGGTTGTATGTTACACCTAATGTTGTTAAATTAATGTTTATTGCATTATTTCAGTTTCAGTGTTACCATGATGTTGTTTAGTGTTTGTGTGAATGACACTGTGCACCTTCTATATATGTTAAAAGAAATATGAAAAGCTGTTTGTGATGGGCTTTGGTTCATCATGTGACTTTCTCATCACTACCTTTTGGCTTTTGGTGGTTATCAGTGTATTACAAAAGTACAAAACAGATTTCAGTACTTCAATAGGTTGGTACGTTAACATTATATCAGTTAATGAAATTATGGTATTTAAATGTAAATTTAAGTTAAAACCATATAACCTAAAACGTTGCTACTGTATTTTTTTGCAGTAAAATTCTGGCAACCACAGCTGCTGTTTTTTTACTGTACATTTCAGGGAATTTTTTTTACAGTGTAAAATTCATCAGATATGCATTTTTAAATGTATTTTTGTTTAATTTTTGAAACATGTTTAAAAAAAAATTTAATAGAGCTGCACACTTGGTTAAAGATAGTTAAATTATGCATTTAACGACATATTTTAAGAAACGTTTTATGAAAGTTTGTTCATTCCAGCTAGTCTTCACATAATGACAAATCCTGATCCTTATGTTTTGAATTTACTGTTTTATGCACTTTTTTAAAAAACAGGGCCTCTGTTAGCAAATATGCAAGATGTGAGGCATTTAGAAAAGTGGTCGACACTAATGCTGACAGTACAGTTTAAGGCAGTTCTAATAGATATTACAGTGATGTCATTAATTTCAAATGAAGTTCTAGAATTCTAAAAATGTTTATCTTAAATATCCTGAATAGTTTTTCAAAAACAAATGCTGTTTAAAACAATGTTTGGAGTATGTACATTAAGCAGTCCAAGCTGAATTAATTGGGGAAAAATGTAGGGAAAAAAATAAAATAATAAGGACTTTCAATGCAAGCACTCTAATGATCTTACTGTATACAGTGCTCACAAATACACATCCACAAATACAAGAGATTGTTTTATCAGATCATTTTGATCAAAAGACTTCTGTTAACATGTGATCTGTACAAGCTTAATATGCATCATGTTTTTTTACGTGCGCCGGGTCCCTCAGGATGGGCTGCTATTGTTGTCACGCTCTACGGAGCGTTTGCATTCCCATTGTTCTAGTACTCTTCCGACGTCTTCAGAAGCGGGGGATAGAAGGGAGAGAAAGAGTGACATTATCCTCGCCGTCTTTGATGGCGACTCGTGTTTCGGCACTAGCTAATCTGCCGCTCTAATCTCCCCGGCAGATAGAAATAAACAAGCAGGTCTATGAATGAGGCAGCGCGCATGGCTGAACCGCAGGAGGATTATGGTAATTTTTAAGGGATAAGTAGAAGTATTTAAAACATGGCTGTTCTAATAGGGAGCTTGCTTTTAGTAGGTGTGAAAAGACTCTATCTTTGCAGATTGTCAAATGCTTTTCGATATCCTTTGGCCTTCAAGATGGCAGTCGAAGGAGGGAAAAACGCATGCGAAATTTGGAAAGTGGAAATCAATTACGAGTTGCCGCTCAAATGAAAGGCGAGGCACCGTTCGACTTAAAAGTCAGGCTGGCTCGCCTTTAACCGGGTCCATTACAAAGGGAAAAGGAAATCACACCGCATACCTGATCCACCAAAAAAGCCCTTTTGAAATGGGTTGCTGGGTGGCATCCAGCCTGGCAAACGCGGCGGGCATCGATGGCGCAGCCCCTGGGCGCGAGGATGCTTGGCCCAAACGCGACGGTCCTGGGCACGTATCAATGGGCACCGGCCCATCCGCTGGGAGCTCCTAAGCCATGCTGTCTGAAGGAGAACCGATGGGCTTGGCAGCACATGTGGGCATGCGGCGCCTGCCTGCGTGGGCACCCGATGTTATCGCCTTGAGCCACCGAACGCGCTGCCCACCTCTCTGAGCCCAGCCCAGCTGACCTCCCTGACTGCGCCTCACACAGAACGCCTGCCTCAGAACTTTGCAAACAAGCTTTGCTTTCGTGCATTTATTTTAGTGTACTTTTCCTTTTGGTGCATGAATAAACACGAAATGCAAAACAGTCCAAGCGGCCTTTAGATGCAAAACTAAGCGTGTCATGTGTCACGCTAGCTGTGCGCTTTCCTCGCGTCGGATTCGCTTCGAAGCGACCGTGAATGTTGACTTTAAATGAAAATACATAACCTTTGCCAAGAAGCCAACTGGTTTTTTTTTTCGAACCGCACAAAAACCTGGATGGAGAGCGAGCCGATGAAAGCGTCAGGCGGTGGGCGGGTGAAAGCGCGGCCCCGCGCTCGCTTTAAAAGAAACTCCGGGCGGAGGTGAGGGGCGCGCTCTCTCTCTCTCTCTGCTCAGCTGTCTCTGGAAGACTGCTGCCAGGACATATCTTTTGTCTTCCATTATCTTTATTTTCTTATTATTTAAAATGGCCGGATTTTTCCCTCTCCTTTGCTCCAGCGGTCTTTTTTGATATCCATTTAGATTGGAGCTTCATTAAAAAAAGCTCAGACAATAGAGTGACTTCTAATTAAGAGCAGCAGCATCTGGCCTCTGGCACTGTATCCCAGTGTTCCATCTCTTTTGCTGGGGAGAATTCATTTGTTTCTTAATTAAGAAAAACACCAATAGCGTGAAAAATCTGCTTATGTTACCTGAATCCTAATTAGTTAAATAGTGAGTGGAAAAACACATTCCAGTAGCCCTAGAAATGAACTCGGCGCTGATAAAAATGAACTAGCCTCGCATAAATCGAAGCCGGATGGAAAGTGTGCCGTCATTACGGCTAAGACAATATGCAAACTATCTTCAAAGAAATCAAATTGCCGGAATGTTTTCATTTGCATGCATTAACCATTAACATAATGAGGGGAAGTGACACCGGACCCGGATCGCGCGTCTGCTCGGATTGATAACTCCTACGTCGGCAAATAGTCTTTTCCGCCGAGTGCGGGCAGGCGCGTGCAAACGAATCGAGCCGCGCTCCTCCGTCTCCGGGAGGAAAGCTAGGGTCTGCGGACATGCGGTCGCACTGAGCTCTTATCAATCCCGTGTCGGGCAGGCGGCCAAAGCTGGCGCTGTGTGCGCGCGCAAAACGCCGCCGTTTTCAAATCCAAACCCGTTTTTCCTGCTCGCTACATGCTATTGCGGGCGATCAGCCTCTCAGGTCAAATGATTCAATTAAGTGTCTGTTTATGGCTGATACCAAAGCTGGGTGTCGTCTTCACTTATCACCTTTTTTGCAGATCAGTGTTCTCCCAGAATGCCACAGGAGAGATTGCTGGGGCTGTAATTAAAATGGCACGGAGACAAATTTGACGTAGGGGCTAACAAGCGGGAGACGAATCTGACGCGGAGGGGGGGAAAAGGAAGGAGGAAGCTTTTAGAAATGCTCTTAGCCAATTAGGAAAAAGAGCAGGTTTGGAACCGTGAACCGCGGACCCGACAGGCTTATTGGCTCTTTGCGATGTCAACGTGCGATCGCGCCTTTAGTTGAAATAGTTTAATACCTATTAAAGAAGGTCGGAGACTTTTGATAACGCCTAACTGGGAGTCTCGCTTAATGGGCGGTTGATGTGTGTGGCCCCGTTCGGATGTGGCCGAGTCCCCTGCTGTGCCACATTTGATGCTCGATTGGCAGGAAACAGACGCACGTGTTCCCCGCGTCTCGTGGCAGCCGTACCTTTCGCCACGTGACTCCTTTCGGGAGCCTGAGAAAAGAATTCGAACGCACCAATAAGCGGCAGAAATGCGAGATGAAAAAGAGACAGAATAACAAGAAAGCTGTTACAAAAAGCGACTTTGGATTTCGGGGCCCCGAAGTCTTCCGCGGGCTTTTGACAATTTGCATTGTTATCGGCGATAAGGCTGATGTTTTTCCTCGCCTGTACATTTCGGTGTGAAATATTTCAAGTGTAAACCGAGCGAGCGTTCCCTTAATGAGCAGGGGATCCGGTCTCTTGCCGGGATGGAGTCTTAAGTAGCGGCTTGCTGCTTTGGATGTCTGATATCTGAATATTTAAAAGAGTTTCAAGCTCATCTGCAAATGTGATTTGCACATATCACACTTCTGCAGTCGTCAGGCTGCCACATCGGCGGGCTTCTGAGCAAAGACGAGAACACAGGGAGAGAGAGAGAGAGAGAGTCGAGGGGGAGATGTTGCACATATGGGTTGCTATTGATGTATTCCAGTCCTGACCTAATTTAACTCCCTGCCAGCGAGCTCATATGCATACTGTACATTTGCTAAATTAGAGAGTGCAAACCTCGCCTTTCTCCCGGAGACAGGTGTAAACAGCATTGTTGTCATAATGCGGCCGCAGTAAATATGATAATTGTGTCGCGATGCAACGGAGCACAAAATAATTTGGCCATCATTTTGATGCCCGGGGGCCCAGGGGATCGCCCTCCGGAAGGAAGACGGCCCATTGACATGCGGCACACGCGGCGATATAATTATGGCTGCCCATCTTTGTTCCTCGCTGGCGTCTTCGCACTGCACTAGTAATTTGCTTGTAATATGGAAGCATTTAGTAAAAAAGGAGGCTGTGATATTTAGGTTGGAGGATTCTCAGCGTGCCGGAGATTGACGGCATTATAACGCAATGGGTCTGTGTCACAAAGCTCAAAGCTGTTATATAAGAACACTGTCACATGCACATGTAGATTCTATCATCAGCAATAATCATTTTAAATAATAATTATTTATTAGTTACTTATAATAACAATAATAAGGTATCATTATTAAATAATAATAACAATAATAATTGTTGTTGTTAATTTTATTGAAAATGTTTAATCAATATTACATTGTCTTTGCATTTAATTTACATATTATCTAATAACGTTATATAGTCAGAAAAACTAAAATATATTTTTTTTTATTTGTATTGTAAAAAAAAGGAAATGTATTGTATTTTATAAAAAATATACATACTTATTATATACAACATACAACATACAACAACATCATCAGCAACAATAATAATAAGGTTAAGATATGTTATTATTATTATTATTACATTGCTAAAATATTAATCATAATTAAATTGTTGTTATTATTATTAATATTATTATATTATTATTATTATTGTTTTTATTGACTTATTTAATTGCATAATATGCACCATTTCTTTCATTAGATTCTATTTTATTATTCAATTAAATATCAAGAACACAATATAGTAACATTAATGTTTTAATAAAACAACAACAATAATAATAATGATAATAAAAATAATCATTAATTTTATTGTAAACATTTCAGTAATAATAAATTTGTTTTCATTTAATTTACATAATTATTTATAATTATTTAATAACATTATACAATTAAAAAACTAAAGTATATATTTTTATTTGTATATATATATATATATATATATATATATATATATATAATATAATATTATATTTGTAAAATGTACTTATTTTATACAACATTTTTAAAAACAACAATAATAATAATTATTATTATTATTAATTACTTAATTGCATAATATGCACTTTTCTTTCTATTAGTTTCTATTCTATTAGTAAATTAATTATGAAGAACACAATATAATAGTGTTAATATATGTTTTAATAAAACAACGACAATAATAATAACAAAAATAATACATTTTACTGTAAATATTTCAGTAACATTAGATTTGCTTTTATTTTACATAATTATTTAATAACATTATACAATTTTAAAAGCTAAAGTATATTTTTATTATTTGTATTATATTAGAAAATGTATATTTTTTAATAAAATTATATGTACTTATATACAGTATTATTACATAAAAATATTAATAATTATTATTATTATAATTAACTTTATTTTTTAACTGCATAATATACAGTTTTTTTTGTTAGTTTCTATTCTATTTGTTTCTATTATTAAATTAATTATGAAGTACATGTAATTAATAAAATGTTTTTAATAAACAACAACAACAACAACAATAATAATAATATATGCATAATTACTATATTCTATTAATATTATATGTTCTTCAAATTAGGTATAAAGAACAATAATAACATAATATTACTACAACGTTTTTAATATAAACTTTGTTGTTGCTGAAATAATAATTGTTATGCTTGTTCTGAAAAAACATTATTAATTAAACTATACAATACAATACAATACAATACAATACAATGCAATACCAAAATAAACAGAATAGAATAGAATAGAACAGAACAGAACAGAACAGAACAGAACAGAATAGAATAGAATAGAATAGAAAATGGAATATAGAGTAGATGTTGGAACAGTCTGGTGAAATGAGACTGTTTCTAATGTGCTGTAGTGAGACTGATATGTAAACATGGCTCATACAGTATGCATTGCTGCTAAGCTACACTAAGACTTTAACTGCAAACATTCATCAGGCACATCTTTTGCTGTCTTATGAATCTGTTGAGTAGGCTGCAGTACAGAGCTTCTGTTAGTGTGTGTGTGTGTGTGTGTGCCCTGTCAGGAAGGGTGTCTCTCATGAAGTCTTTTGACAGAGGTCTCTCTCCCAGCTTTAGTTAAAGGTCAATGCGCTGTCTTCTGTGTGTTACTGTGGGAGTGTCTCTTTCTCCCTCTGGAGGTGACGTCCCTCTCCCTTCACATTCGCTTCTGCTGCCAACTGTAACAAAGTGAATAATACACACAGAGACTGCGTGCAGTTCCTTGTGGGTTTGTAGTTTAAATAAGTAGGGTTCTGGACATGGAGGTTCGTATATGATCCGTTTCATCCAACAGTGTATTGAATTTTCCTCAAAATATAATTAGTACAGTAGCCTGAACATTAAGATTTAATCCGGTCTTGATTGTTCACTAAAGATTCTGAATATTGCACACTGACATATATATATAGTGTTTGTAATGTTTGTAGCAGATATATTTCTAGAGTATATATCAGAAAAAATCGTATTCTGCTGAGTCATTTAGAAGAGTGATGTAATTACTCACGGTTAAACAATGACTTCATTTTCTGTGGTTATTACACATCACACACATGTATGGCATTTATTGCACTATTGTGGAGCTTTTCGAAAACCTATGCTGCCTACATAGACATTTTAAGGCATTATACACAAAAGATGCACAAATAAATAAATATTATCTGTCTTGTTTTAGATATATCTCTTTAAAAATATCTAAATATTTTTTCTTGTTTATATTGTGCAGAAAGCAAGTAAATGTATCTTGATTTAATTAATTATTTTTTTTATTTTTTAGAGCCGCCTGTTTAGAGTGTTCTAAATCACTTACTTATGAGGTTCCATGACAATCATGATGCTACCTTAGAAGCCAGCAGCCTATTAGGCAGTAGACTAGGTTTTGAAACACATCCGATGCATTTCTAACTCTCTGATGACATTAAACGAGTAGCATTGTAATGCAGGAAGATGCGTCTCCCCGCGAGTCTCACCGTCAGGATCATTAGAAGTGACACTGGTGCTGCTCTATAAAGGCTGAGTGTAAATACCCTCTGGAGATGCTGTGGAGACAGTAGGTGAGGCCTCCAAGGGCCCCGGCTCTGCTGTTTGAGAAACATTAGGCTGTGACACTGCAGGAGCATCTCCAAGTGCTCTGATACATGATGAAATCAACATGAAACCTGAGACTTTGTCTTCGGCGAACAGCTCGCGTACTGTACGTAACCCATAGGAAACATCACAGATGAAATGACTTCACATAATATCACAGTTGTTTCTCATAGACAGCGATGAGATTAAATGGAGATGTTCCCAGGTTCTCAAGCCTTTCTCCTGAGAGGAAAAATCCCAGTAATCTCAAAAGCCTGAGCCTGTTTCAGAATAGTGTCTCCAACTGAACTCAGATTATCCAGGCTATACTATCTACACTTACTTTACACCTCTAGAAACCTTCTGTACATCAACAGCTGTCTCATTTGTGCCTATTTTTAATTTTCACTCATGTCACTCATCTTCCATTGGTTGGAAAAGAGATAGTCCTGCCCCCAAATCCACGCCATTGAACTGATTGGATCCTCAAACAAACAGAAATGTCTTGTTGAACACAAAAGAAGAATTTTTGAGTTCAAAGATGAGTAAATAATGACAGAATTTTTATTTTTGGGTGCAAAAAACAGAGCAGCCTAATTTATTGCTTAAAAAACTACCGCCTCTTTCTTGCTGGAGTGAAATTGGAATTGCAGGTATATCCATTTCAGAAGTTGTTTCTTGATGGAGAAACATTGTTAACATTGTTTTTTTTTTTTTCATTTTTGTCTCATTTGTGCCTATTTTTAATTTTCACTCATGTCACTCATCTTCCATTGGTTGGAAAAAAAGATAGTCCTGCCCCCAAATCCATGCCACTGAACTGACTGGATCCTCAAACAAACAGCAATTGTTTTGATCTATCGTTAATGGTATAGTTCTTGCAGAAATAATAAAAAAAAATGCCTTAATGTACTTCACTTGACTGTCTTTCTTTTGTTGAACACAAAAGAAGAAATTTTGAGGCCAAAGATGAGCAAATAATGACAGAATTTTTATTTTGGGGTGCAAAAAACAGAGCAGCCTAATTTATTGCTTAAAAAACTGCTGCCTCTCAGAAGTTGTTCCTTGATGGAGAAACATTGTTTTATCTCCAAGTTTTTAAGACTCAAATCACTTTCCTCTGAAATCATTTTATTTCAATGATATAAAATGTTCTTGATTTAAAACTAAAGAGAGCTCTAGAGCGTTCATCCTCATTTAGCTCAGAAGATGTCAGCTTCTGAATGGTGACAAAAATAATACACCTCTAAAAACTTGTTCATCAACAGCTGTCTCATTTGTGCCTGTTTTTTAATTTTCACTCATGTCACTCGTCTTCCATTGGTCGGAAAAAAAATAGTCCCGCCCCCAAATTCATGCCATTGAACTGATTGGATCCTCAAACAAACAGCAGTGTTTTAGTTTAGTCAACACAAATATCTAAGCTGTCACTTAGTACAACTTAAAATTTCAAGTTGACTAAACTTATTTGAGTTCACTAAACTTAAAACTTTAAGGCAGCCAGGTAACAAATTATTTTAAGTTGACTGAACAATTTTTTTTTTTTTTTAGTGTATCGTTAATGTGATAGATCTAGCAAAAAATAAAAATATATGCATTAAGGTACTTCAGTTGACTGTCTTTCTTCTGTTAAACACAAAAGAAGATATTTTGAGTCCTAAAAGTGAGTAAATGATGACAGAATGTTTATTTTTGGGTGACCTGTCCTTAAAGTCGCATAGCTGATGCTGAAAAATTCAGCTTCTTAAGAGAAACATGTGAGTCAAAGTTGATACTTTAATGAAAGTGCAACCTTTGGGCAATATAATTTCTTTCTAGGTTAGAAACAGAGCAGCCTAGATGAATTCACTGAGATGTTCCTCCAGTGTGTTATCATAGAAATAGAAAATGTATTTCACACTTGACCCACACGTTAAACAGTTAGACCATCAGTGCGATCAAATAATGATCCAGGAGGACTCCGCAGATATGGCCGCCCAATAGAGGCCACGTTCCCCAGCGCAGAGGCGTCTTCAGGAGGGAAAACGGGCCCTTCCGCCTCGGCTTCTGACGGAATTTTAATCTCCCTCCGTAAGCTTCACACGACCACATCAAGACTTAAGAGCCGGGGAGGAAAAAAAACCCGCCCTCTGTCTGTTTTAAAGGACAGCACTTTGAATGTCATTTGACAATTTCCTTTTAATTAGAACTAATTTACAGAAAGATGCCCACCAGCTAATCTTTACAGGATAATTAGCTTCTATTTTCTTTACTTTTAATTAAAAAGTGGAAAAGATTTAGCTGATCCATAAATAATTGTTCTTTTGAAATGTTCATCAGACTTCACACTTCTCTTTGGCATGAGTAATATTTAGATCTTATCGTGGATTCTGTCTCCTTAGAGTTAGAGCTGCGATTTTTTTTTTTTTTTTATTATTATTTTTATCTGGGGTATTAAGAAGTGGAACTATCAATAATAGAAATAGGAACCAGAGGCAAATTAGAATTGAATTAATGAGGAATTTATTGCTTAAAAAAAAACTGCCGCCTCTTTCTTGCTGGAGTGAAATTGGAATCGCGGGTATATCCGTTTCAGAAATTGTTCCTTGATGGAGAAACATTGTTTTATCTCCAAGTATTTAAGACTCCAATCACTTTCCTCTGAAAGCGCCTCATTTATTTCCTTGATATAAAATGGTCTTGATTTAAAACTAAAGCGCTGAGAGCTCTAGAGCGTTCGTCCTCATTTACCTCAGAAGACGTCAGCTTCTGGATGGTAACAAAAATAATGTCCTAACCAGGCACGACACAACTAATTTTTAGTCATTTCTCTTTTCACAATGAAAGAGAAAATACTGGACCTGACAGCCAGTCAGAATATATTTGTTGCTTACTTTTACAGTTATGTGTGGAGTGGGATTTTGAACCTCAAAAATCTGATTTCATATTCATATAGCAAAAAAGCGTTTGAATGATTTAGTATGCAGTATTTTAACGTAAGTCAACGTGAAATGTCAGTTACATCAAATGTATTTTCTTCATAATCTGGTACTGTATATAACCAAGTATATTCAGTAATGTGGTGTATTTTTAAGATGTTCATAAAAAAATGGGACAGGATTTGATTTTATCCATTAGAAATTGATTGGATCGTGAAAAAAATTGGTGTTACATACCAGGATTGAGCCCGTTGGTTGGAGGGGAAGGACTGAAAATTATTTCATATGTGAAGAAAGGTATTAGGTTTCAACTAAAGATTATAAAGACAAACATTTATTTTATTTAGAATATTGTTCACCAATAAATAAGACCAGGAATGTTCATATAGAAAGTAAAGCGTAGGAGTGTGCAATGTGATCTTGTATCACGATATCAGTAAAATCTTGTATCACGAAATGTGACCATGGACCACAAAACCAGTCATCAGGGTCAATTTTTTGAAACTGAGATTTATAAATCATATGAAAGCTGAAAAAATAAGCTTTCCATTGATGCATGCTTTGTTAAGATAGGACAATATTTGGTTGAGATTCAGCTACTTGAAAATATAGAATCTGAGGTTGCAAAAAAATCAAAACACTGAGAAATTCGTCTTTAAAGTTGTCCAAATGAAGTTCTTAGCAATGCATATTACTAATCAAAAATTAGGTTTTGATATATTTTCGATAGGAAATTTACAAAATATCTTCATGGAACATGATTTTTACTTACTATCCTAATGATTTTTGGTATAAAAGAAAAATCTATAATTTTGTCCCATACAGTGTATTTTTGGCTATTGATATACCCGTGCTACTTAAAGACTATTTTTGTGCTCCAGGGTTACATATGAGTAATTTTTATTTCTTTAAGTTATGTTTATGGGCTTTTTACACCTTTATTATGAGAGGACAGTCGAGAGCTGACAGGAAAGTACTGGTAGGAGAGAGGGGAACAGGATCGGTAAAGGACCTCAAGGCGGGATTCGAATTTGGGTTGCCGTGAGCGCAGTTATGCTACGCGTCAACTTCTTATTAAAGTTACAAAAGTAATTTAGTCAAGACCTTGAAAAAGTAATAGATTTACAATTCATTTTTATACTAAGTATAGTTCAAGTCTATTAACAATTACTGACATATTGTTCAAGACTTACTGTTATAAAAATTGTAGTTCAGCTTTATTTGGAGTGCTGCTTGTGGACAATGCACATTTCTTAAAATTAGGCCTAAAATATGTTTTAATGTCACTATTGATGGAGATTGCGTGATCTTTAAATAATATTGGTCTTGAAATGCGAAATAAAGTGTACCTAAAATCTACTTGCAATAGTTCCACTTTAGCACAATCAGATATATTTAAGTATATCTTTAGTTGGACTTCAGCACTACTTCTGCACAAGTTAAATGCATTAAGTACAAAATTAGCTGTTCCAATTTAGCAGACTTTAAATACCAATTTAGTATACCAAAAAGTACAATTGTAGGGCATTTTTAAGTAGGGCATAATATGTAAATGTATTTATAGTATACTTAGCATTAAATAAATGTATTTTAAATACATTTTAGTATATTTATTTTGCACTAGGGGAGCAGTGAGAGATTTTCTCTCTTTGTTGTTTGATTGACATGAATTCCAGACAGCAGGAATATTAGACTGCTGTCACTTTAAGAGCCGCCCAGATCCAACATACTGTTTCACATGTGTTTTCCTTCTCAGCTGTTTGCTTTCACTTAAATTATGTGTTTATCCAAAGACAGGCATTTTGTTGCATAAAGTGTGCGTATTTACCGTTCAAGGGAATGAAGTGGCAAAAATAACTCTCTGACAGCGCTCAGACAGTGTGTGCATATAACAAAATAAGTACTCTTTCACTGCTGATTGAATTTCAATGGCCTAAAATCAATTGTTTTAAACCACAATGCTTAAAAAAGTGTGCAAACGATACATTTTAATGACCAAAAAGCACAGCAAGGCCATGTGAGTCTGTAGAGACGATAGTCGAAATTCCTACCAGTTAAACATGTCTACTCCTTGTAAAACAGAAGCCCAAAAGTGTAATATTCGGTTCACCCTTATTTGTTGTGAGGCCAAAATGTGTAGCATGACCTCACCTCAGGCTCAGAAATCTAGTGTGGAAGGCCGTTCACTTGCAAATGTCTCTCTGTGGAGCTCAATGGAGTTGATGTGGAGCAATCGGAGAGAGCGTTTCTGAAAGACGGCCCAGTCCAAATTGGGACAGAGCACAGGAGCTAATGAGAACTCACACCTGAGCTTCAGAGAGCAGGGTCTCTGTGATTGGTGTTGAACATTTGGAGGACGACCCTCAGCCTTTAATAGGCGTGTGGCACTGCCAGTTGGGTGCAAAGAGAGAGAGAGGGAGAAAAGTAGAGGCTCTGAGATTCTGGCATCTGTTGAAGCCCATCAGCTCGCTCAGAAACGCCTCCAGCATTTTAATGGCCTTGTCAAATGCCAGTCCTGTTTTTATGCCACTCCAATTTCCAGTCTACTAGATGCTGAACACAGGATGTCTCACTTTCATATGCACACAATCCAGTAACTCCGCAAACTCAACAGCTCAGGGAGGCTTTGCTGTTTGTTAGCATGTACATGTGTGATTTTTCACAGTGATTACGAAACGCTCTGTTCTGATTTGATCTTTATGGACTTTAGCTGCTATAGTAATTGAATCTTTTAATCATGGATCTGTGAGTTTAAACACAGTAAACATGCAACCCAGAATACATGACCTAATTAAGATATAACCAGATGTTTTGCCCTCATTAACCATGGATGTATTCAGATGTTTAACTTTGAAAAATATTATATAGTGATTTTATGTATAAAAACACTGTAAAACTCACAGAAGAAGGTTCCCATGGGCATGTAGAAAAATTGGGATTTTCAGGCCTGGATTTTTTTTTAAATCTTATTAATTTCTATAATGTTTTTATAAATTATAAAATCCAAAAATTGATAAACATTCAGAAATTATATTATTTTTTTAATATATCAATATTATATATTCTATATACTACCAAAATAATTATTTTAAGCAGTTATTCTCAGAAATATTATCTTTCTGAGTGCAATTTCCATTTTAAAAAATTGATGGAAATTCAGTGATCAAAAGCTTCTTTAAATTTAATTGTAATTATAGATATTATAAATATTATAAAGTGATTTTATGTGTAAAAATACTGTAAAACTCACAGAAGAAGGTTCCCATGGTTCCCATTATGTGTTCTATATGCTATCAAAATAATTATTGTAAGTAGTTATTCTCAGAAATATTATCTTTCTGAGTGCAATTTACACTAAAAAAAAAAAAAACAAATAATCTGTGTAATTTTGAGCAATTGTAAAATTGATGGCAATTCAGTGATCAAAAGCTTCTCTAATTTTAATTTTAATTATAGATTAACCCTGAAAAATATTAGATTTTTAAAATCATATTATTTTTAAAATGTTTTTATAAATTGTAAAATCCAAAAATTGCTACACGTTTTTTTAATATATCAATATTATATATTCCATATATTATCAAATGAATTACTCTAAGCAGTTATTCTCAGAAATATTATCTTTCTGAGTGCAATTTCCATTTAAAAAAATAATGGAAATTCAGTGATCAAAAGCTTCTTTAAATTTAATTTTAAGTATAGATTAACCCAGAAAAATATTATGTAGTGATTTTATGTGTAAAAATACTGTAAAACTCACAGAAGAAGGTTCCCATGGTTCCCATTATATTTTCTATATGCTATCAAAATAATTATTGTAAGTAGTTATTCTCAGAAATATTATCTTTCTGAGTGCAATTTCCACAAAAAAAAAAAAAAATCTGTGTAATTTTGAGCAATTGTAAAATTGATGGAAATTCAGTGATCAGATGCTTGAAGTAGGGATGGCGAAAACTAAAAAATTTCTTGACCGACCACCGAGCCTCATTAGCCGGTTGAAACCGGTTAACCGATTAGTTTAAAATATGGTACGCTATTTGAAATAACAGCCATTTCGAGCCGCGCCTGCAATTTCGCAACTCTGTCGCATCTCTCTGCCGCTCTGCCTCCCGCACACACACACACACACTGCCACTCACGTCACTTTTTTAAAATCCCCTACAGCGCGAAACATGAGTCCCGCAAACGCGGCGCCGAAGAGCTTGTTGTATGTAATCGTAGGACAAATGGCTCCTTAGTTTCAAATGGTTTGGGTACAAGGTGATCGCTTTGAAAATAAAGGCGTTTGTCTAGGTTAGAAGCTCATTTGAAACATTGCCACGGCTCATTTAAGAAAATGACAGCTCCGAAGAGACGCCGCTCTAACCTCGAGTGTTTTAGCCTGTTGCCTTTACTTTTCGCAAACCTTGTGAGCGCGCGAACCCAAACGCTGTGACCTCGCGCCAAATGTTTTTATTGGTTTATTAAGTACAAACAGGCGAGTTATGAAAAATTTAGTGTGAGGGATAATTTGTTCACTTAACACAAAAAGATGAGGAATGAGATGGCTAACTGTAGTAGCGTATAGTCCACTGTCTATAATAGCCTAATTTAGATATCACTTTTTTTTTTAACCGACTACCGACAACTTTGACCGGTTAAGGTTGATACGGTCAACCACCGGTCAAACGGTCATCGGTTAACATCCCTAGCTTGAAGTTTAATTTTAATTATAGATTAACCCAGAAAAATATTATATAGTGATTTTATGTATAAATTGCATGTAAATTCAGAAAAATTGGGATTTTCAGGTCTAGATTTTTTAAATCTTATTAATTTCTATAATGTTTTTATAAATTATAAAATCCAAAAAACTGATAAACATTCAGAAAATTAAACATTATAATATAGATTTCATTCCAGTATCAAATTTGTCTCATATCTTTTCCTTACATTTTTTGAAGAGATATAAAAATAGACAACATTTGAGTATAGAGCAATAAAAATAATGTCCATAGCACAATACACAAATTTTGGTCTTGGAATAATTTGATGAGAAATTATTTAAGTCCATTTTGGGATCACTGTGGTATCTTGATAAATCTGAACACAGTTTGAAACATTGTTGAGATCTCTTTTCTAACTCTAAAGATGTCTGATCAATTTTTCTAAAGAGGACTATCAAAAAAAAGAAAGTCTTCATTTGGTGTACATTTGTTCTCAATTTAATCTCATTGATGTCTTTCTGTGGTTTTATTATATGTTCTACCAGCTGGTTTTCAGTAGTTCAATAAAAATATGACGTAAAACTTGCATATGTATCTAATGGAGGTTAACCGAACGATTTAGCAGCTTCAGAAGTGTTCCACTGAGATGTGTGTGTGTGTGTGTGTGCATGTACTTTCGAACCAGAATGTCCCATCACCGCACCAGAATCTGTCTTTGGCCCACAAAAGGCAGGTTTCCGTCCAAGTCTGGCAGGGTTTGGGCCAGTCTGGACGTCCCTATAGGCCTTTACGCGGCATTATGTATTCGTGTTGGGTCTCAGGTGCTCGCTGTGTGTTTTATCCTCGGGCCAAGCTCGGTCCCGTTTTCAATGGCGCAGCCAGATGAAAAAACGGCTGCTGTAGGTGCGAGCAGAATGATTTCCACGCTTGTAGAGATCTGCTGCTTTGTTCTATGCGATTCAATTACCTCTACCCTAATTAGGAGCCATAGAGAAGACCCAGACTGTGATGGGACTCCACACTGTGGCTCCCGCTGATAAAATGTGCTATCACCATCAGAGGCCCCAGACGAGCCCCGGCCCGCCTCCAAACGCGCGCACACGGCCCCACTGCCCGGCCAATCCCCAACACCAACCCGTTTGTTTTGAAGTTTAGAATTCAATTTCGAAATAATTTCATTTTTCTGCTCTTAATGTTAGGGCTCGTCAGGGTTAGCCAGAGTTTAGATTTGAAGTGCGGTGACACATTATGAATGATCAATTTAGCAATGACTGTTTGATTCTTGGCTTCCCTCGTGCATATTTCCAGCACGCGTCTTGTTTGGAGACAGCGAGTAGACGTATCTTCGCATCTCTGGGCTGATGTTTATCTCGCAGAGGTCGCTGGGTGAACAGAGGATCGTGTGAATGTGAGGTAGCGCTGTGCTCTATTGCACTGCTGCAGCTGGAGTTGTGGAGTTTTATTATGACATCTTCAAGCAGGGATTCCCAAACTTTTTTTGTCAGCCGAATGCCTTAGATCTAAAATATTTACTTGAAGTACCCCTAAGATTTTAAGTTAACCCATATGTGACCAGTCGTAAGTAGCACAGGTATATTTGTAGTAATAGCCAACAATATATTGTATGGGTCAAAATTATCAATTTTTCTTTTATGCCAAAAATCCTTAGGATTTTAAGTAAGGATCACGTTCCATGAAAGTATTTTGTAAATCTCCTACCGTAAATATATCAAAACTTAATTTTTGATTAGTAATATACATTGCTAAGAACTTAATTTGAACAACTTTAAAGGCGATTTTCTCAATATATTTATTTATTTATTTATTTTTTTGCACCCTCAAATTCCAGATTTTTTAAAATAGTTGTATCCCGGCCAAATATTGTCCTATCCCAACAAACCATACATCAATAGTGAGCTTATTTATTCAGCTTTCAGATAAAATTTTCTTCAATTCTTAAACATTCCTAAAAACACAATGTATTCTCTAATCTATCCCTTCTGTTATTGAGTTTTGTAGTTTATATTATTTTAGTAAGTAAAAGGCTTCTTAATATAATTTTAAAATGTCCACCTTTAGGTTGTGGTACATGTCTTTTTTTAAATATCCACAGATTTTTATGAAGTAAATGTAAGATTAACTTTTATATTATAAGTAATATTTCAAGATTAACACTTACAGAACTGAAGAAACTTAAGTGTATCCATACTTCATTTAAAAATAAAAATGACATCAGATGATATCAGGCTTTTGAGATTTTAGTTTGAGATATTTATTTTTCCTCCTTAAGTATGAGCTCCATATTCTCCTATAAAGCCTGATGAATAAATAAATAAATAAATAAATAAATAAATAGGTTAAAGATTCAAAATACTTTATCAACATATTTCCATGTTCATGGTTCTCTGATATCAGTTGATGGTTAAATGAAATGCAGTACAGGTAAACACATAAATCTTTTTATTTATAGAAAAAGAATAGAATGAAATTTATACATAAAATTGTTATGATTTATTTAATTATTAGCTTTTTGTCAACTCACAAACCTTTTGCAGTTCCCTCACAAACCCTAGTTTGGGAAACCCTGTCTTAGATATCTTAGAGACCCAAAAATTTTAATTCTGTCAATTGTATTTCTTTTGTAGAACTCAAAAGCAGATGTTTAGCAGAATGTTCAAGCAGCTCTTTTTCATACAGTGAAAGTGAATGGTGAGCATGGCTTACAAGCTTAAATAAAGGGCAAAACACTTTAAAAAGGCCCATAAAAGTACACTCTAAAAATGCTGGGTTAAAAACAACCCAACTTGGGTTATTTGGCAACCCAGCACTGGGTAACTATTGGGCACAACACATGCTGGTTTATTTTGACCGCTGGTTGGGTTACAGGTAAATGTTTTTACCAAACATGCTGGGCTATTTTATTTAAGTCAACTATTGTTTAAAAATGATTATATTGCTGGCTTAAAATGGACTGGAATGTAATAAAACCACACACAGAATTACTAGAGGCAACAGCAATAATCAAAAGATGAACATTTATTATTAAGCAAGAACACATGGACAAAATACAAGACAAATTGAATTTATTTGGGTGAATACAGCATAGTTACAACACTACATACATTTAAACTTGTTTAACAAGCATTTTAGACATTAAAAAATGTAACATTTGAAAGTAGCATTTTAATTTGAGTGTATTCAACCGTTCTCTGTAATCGCTTTTTACTAATTCTCATGCCGGTGTGTCAATGAAATCTGAGCTGGGTTACAGAAGGGCTGCTGTTTGCCGGGGGAAGTACAAACTTCAGAACGTGGTCTCATTGAAAGTCGCTCACTTGTAGCTGAAAGATGCCGTGACTGACTCTAAAACCTGACCATAAATGAACAGTATTGAAATTAGAGAACATATTTTAACATCAAATTTGATTAAACTCATAAGTATAACAAATAAAATCCATTTGTTTTATGCAAGCCAAAAGGTGTTTCCATCATGCAAAATGATCGCTGCTGACGCAGCTGACTGACATCTTGTCCTTATGTTGCGTTGCATAAAATAATATCATTTACAGCACATTAAAGACTTTATAAATTAAATAAAATGTATACAAACCATTATTTCGCTGAAGAAGTGCACCAAATTGGCAGCGCTGAGAATCGCTCTCTCCTAGAGGACTCAAAAAGCCCACACTCTGTAACTCAGCAGCTGGGTTGTTTCGTCAGAGACAGGCTTCTGAACCCAGGATTTGGGTTAAAAAAAAAAAAAACCCAGCACCTAGGTAAAAATGTTAAAAACAACCCAATAAAATGACCCAACAGGCTGAACCCAGCATTTGGGTTAAAAAAACCCCCCAGCATTTTTTAGAGTACATTCCATATGACTTTAAGCAAAATATTTCAAGTGATGAGATCAGGATGAATAAATGATGACAGAATTTTCATGTTTAGGCTTGCTATGCCTTGCAACATCCGCTGAACATGCTGCATTTGTAAACAGTAATTTTTCAACTGTTTTGCGTATGCAGTAAATTAAATTCACTGCAGTATTTAGCTGTTATGCATGTGTCCAATAGTTCTGTCAACATATGACTGACACATAGACAAATTTCTGTTAGCTTAACAACATGGATCAATTTTCCACTGCTAGCTGAAAGCTGCAGTTCGTCAATAGACCATCAAAAAGCATTTTGTGTAAAATGGATCACAAAGCCTGCGGTTTTCACATGACTTTCATTTTCTCCAATTCTCCATCTAACGAGAGTGTCTCTATCTCATAATATATCTCGTCTCATTGATTTTCTCTCTGGGGTTCAAGCGATTCTCTGATGGTGTCAGAGGGCGGCGTCCGGCGCATTTTCCCCCTCCGAGCATCTGCAAACCGCAGCCAGCGTTCAGCCGTCAGGAGATTGATTGTGACAGACTTTTAAACAGTACACAACTAAATATAGCGGGCTACAGCACTATCAGAAAATGAGCTAGGAGTGCGGGCCTAGTCGTTTAGAAAGTCATTATTCTTATCGTTTGCTGTCTCTGAAATTATTTCAGGTCTCTTCATGCAATGAATGCAGTATAATAAGCCAAACATGTGCAAAGGGCTTGAACTTTGGTAATCGAAGCAGGTCGGTGAAGTAGCCTTTTAAAACATGACTTCGATGCAAGGATCCAATGGATTTGAAGCACACGTTCGGACTGTTGTGACACATTTCTTGAATCTGTTAAATGTCTTTTGTGGGAATATGGTCATCATTCAGTATCCTGGTAATGTCTTCTGATTTAACAACAACAAAAAAAAAAAAAAGTTTTACAGAGCTGTTTCTTGTTGAATGACCCTTAAACATGAGTTGTACTGATGTATCCTAATGTAATCGGGTTTATTCAGACAAATTAAATCATGTTTTTTGTGATGAAGCCAGGACAGATATTACCTCAAGGTTTGGATCAATACCAATATTTTGGGTTTGATACGATTCCAGTCTCTTATACCTAATAATATTAAATTGATATGTTAGTATTTTAATTTAATGTCACTCATTAGTGATGAATCATAATTTTTATCTCGTTAATGCATTAAAAAAACACAGTGTGTAAGTCAATGTCTGGCAATTAGTTTCAATGACAAATGTAGCAAAATGGAGCTGCAAAAAAAAATCATTTTTGTTAAGTTTTAATTGTAATTAAATTGCTAGAGAATGCAAATAACTTCATTTTTGCCAAATATTCCATATGAATTTGATTAATAAACAAATACTGTTATAATGTGAAGTTAGTACTAAACTAAAAAAAAAAAATACTTTTATTATTAAATTAAATTGCTTAAAAGTGACAGTAAAGACATGTATAATGTTACAAAAGATTTCTATTTCAAATAAATGCTGTTCTTCTGAATTTTCTGTTTTTCTGTGTATTACAGTTTCCAAAAAAATATGAAGCATCACAGCTGTTTTCCACATCTGTTATAATTTTAAAACATTATTCTGCAAATCAGCATATTAGAATGATTTCTGAAGGATAATGTGACACTAAAAACTAAAAAAAACATTTCAATGACAAATTTAGCAAAATGTTTAACTGCAAAAAAATAATAATAATTTCATATTTTTTGAGCTCTAATTGTAATTAAATTGCTCCATGCAAAGAATGCAAGGAAATGTATTTTTGTTAAATATTCCATTCCATAACCAAATACCGTTATAATGTGACGTTGGTTAATTTAGTTTTTACTAAATAAAAAAAATAATAGTACTTTTTTATTCAGCAAGGATGCATTAAATTGCTTAAAAGTGACAGTAAAGACATGCATAATGTTACAAAAGTTTTCAATTTCAAATAAATGCTGTTCATTTGAACTTTCTGTTCATCAAAGAAAAAAATGTATTACAGTTTCCACAAAAATATGAAGCATCACAGCTGTTTTCCACATCTATTATAATAAAAAAAACAACAAATCAGCATATTGGAATGATTTCTGAAGGAAAATGTGACACTAAAATCTGACAAATGTAGCAAAATGTATAGCTGCAAAAAAACTAATAATAATAATAATAATAATTTCATATTTGTTGAGCTTTAATTGTAATTAAATTTCTGCATACAAAGAATGCAAATAACTTTATTTTTTGTTAAGTATTCCATATGAATTTGATTTAAACCCAAATACTGTTATAATGTGACGTTAGTTAATACTAAACTGAAATAAAAAAAATAATACTTTTATTCAGCAAGGATGCATTAAATTGCTTAAAAGTTACAGTAAAACATGTATAATGTTACAAAAGATTTCTATTTCAAATAAATACTGTTCTTTTGAATTTTCTGTTTAGAAAAGAGAAACATGTATTGCAGTTTCCACAAAAACATCATAGCTGTTTTCAGCATCTATAATAATAAAAAATAAAAAATAAAAATCAAATAAATGCAGCCCTGGAGAACATAAGAGACTTCTTTCAAAAGACATGAGAGATCTTAGAGACCCAAAAATTAAAATTATGTCAAATTTGTATTTCTTCTGTAGAACTCAAAAACAGATGTTTAGCAGAATGTTCAAGCAGCTTTTTTTTCATACAGTACAAGTGAATGGTGATTGTGGCTTACTAGCTTAATAAAAGACAAAAACTTAAAAAAATGACCATAAAAGTAGTCCATATTAGAATGATTTCTGAAGGATAATGTGACACCAAAAACTGACCATCCCCATACTTTTGAACATCATCTTTTTTTTGTATTTCTAGAGTATTTTAAAGGCATTTAAATCTGTGGGTGATGGTTTCCAGGGCACTTTCCCCTCAGCGTTTGTTTGAATAGTATTGTCAGAAACTCTTCTCCCAGTCGCCCCTCAGCCTCTCAGAGAGAAGTGTCTGGCCTCAGCGGTTTAGAGCGGCTCATATCTCTCTGCCCATCTGCTTTTAGCATATTGAGATATATTGAGAGAACGCGAGGCGCCGATTCCCTCCGTGAGCCGGTGAAAGGCCCGAGCGCGATTAGATCATAAAACTGTAGCCTAATTTAAACGCCGGCTCTCCAGCACTTCACACCGTGTCTATTAGAGATCTGTGCGCTAATTCTTTTCATGTAGCATGAGTCCTGCAGATGTAGCGCACTATAAAGGAGTCATTTAGCAGTGTTAATGAACAGAGACGGCCGTTTGGGAAGATCAGGCAGTGCTCAATGCTGCTCTGTGCAGGAAGAAAGGGCTCTTCACGGAATTTATTGCTTTATTAAAGTGAGCGCCTCGACTGTTACAAACGAACAAAATGACACGTTAAGTGCTGTACTTAGGATGTCAACTTCCCTAACTTAAGAATTGATGGGAATTTTGACGTGCAAAAGGTCAGTTGTGCTTATTATGATGGATTGATGTAGAAACTGAAAGTCAGTAAGGTACATTTTTTACATTTCCTGATTTTTTTGTTTTGTTTTGTTTTTTTTGGCATTTTGAATAGATGTTCTGAGAGGTTGTTAGTATGTTAGTATGGTATTATTATAATGTATTTAAAAAAAATCTCTAACCATAAGTATAATATAATGCTGAGAAATACACAATACACTACCATTTTTATTATGCATTTATTTGGCAAAAAAAAAAAAAAAAAAAAAAAAAAAATATATATATATATATATATATATATATATATATATATTAATTTATGCGACTGCTGACATTTTTTTTTTCACAATTCTTTGAATAGAAGGTTCAAAAGGTTTGAATTTAAATCTCTTCCAACAATAAATATTGTTGGAACCAATATTAATTTCTATCTTAATTTCTACTTACTGACCCCAAACTTTTGAAAGGAAGTGTATACAACAAAGTATTGGTGCTAAATGCACTGAATATTAAATAATTTTTTTTTATTATTTGCAGAGAAATTCTTTTCAAATGTGGTCTAAGCTTCTTCTCTTTTTTTTTCTCCCTACACATTTTTAGGTGGAAGCAATTCCACCAATGCCCTTGATTGTAGCAAAATCATAATATGCAAATACCCCCACCAAAAAAAAATGTACAGCTACAAGCTAAAGTCAAGAAATCATTTAGATTTAAAGAAATAACATTGCACAGAGCAGAGAAAAAAATTAATCATTCGAAAAAATGTCTCCTTTAAGATTGCACCGGTGTATTACCTGGAGGCATGAAATGTAAATGGAAAATCAACATTGTATCCTGTGATAAGGCGGACAAATTAATAAAGGCATTTTCTGTCCTCCGCTCCTGCTGACGACGGTGTTAAAAGTCAGTAGGTCGTGCGAGAGGAACCTTTCTGACATCGGCTCAGGTTTGACATCGGCTGAGAAGCGGCAGCGCTCCACACGTGCAGCAGCGGTCATGAGGATACTCAGTCAAGTGGGCCACAGGAAACACTTTCCTGAGGAGAGATTATGCTATGAATACTAGTGTACAGCATACTGTGCAGAATATACTGTATGATGCCTACTATTTCACAAAAATATTATAGGAAACAGTAGTGCTGGGTAAAAAAAATATTGATTTCTCGATTTTAATCGATTCTCATTTTTTACGAAATGATGTTGATTCTTAAATCCCAAGGATCGATTCGTCTAATGAATAAAAAAGTCTAGCACGCATTCCATCCAATAAATCACAGTAAGCTTTAAGATTTGTGACTTTTGATGTAAAAAAAAAACTCAGATTGCAAATTCTTACCATTTTATTACAGTGTTCAAACAATAAATGCCGTTTTGGCGCACGAGAACAATAACAGCTTGTAAACAATGTTACGTAAAGTCATGTTTAACTCAGAGAAAAACATATTCGGTGACCATAAACTCATTAGTCAGCTAGAAAAATGAATTCTAGAGAGGAGCATTTTGTTAAATATATGCACAATATAACAAAAAATTATTATTTTTTTACTGTTCTTCAGAGTTTAATTTATGTTTGAATAAATCCGTCAAGTTTTTATGACTTTTATGAGTTGTTTGTAATTTAAAAAATGAATTGGAGTAAAATATAATTTTCCAGTTGTAATTTTATTATTATAAAAAACTTAATTGAGTGTAATTTAAGTGTTTGTATATAAATCAGTTCATTTTAACTTTCAGTATTATAGTAATGTAGTACCAACTGACTCTCATGTATATTTTGCAGCATTAGTCATTACACTTAAATCAATCGTGATATGGACTAGTATCCATAAATATTAAGAAAAAAGACTTACATTTACGATTTGAATATAAATACTTCATGTTCTGCGTGTCTCAGTGTGTGTGGATGGCACAAACACATGGTTTACTACACACAGACTAAAGTGCTTGTGATTTTTTTTGTTTTTTTTTTAATTTCTTTTGAGAGAAACTATCATCATATCATATACACACAGAAATGTAAAAGGTATTCACGGTAACCCATCAAAATAAAAGTTCAGTTTAACTTAAAGACACATACTACTATTGTTTAGTAGAATTTACGTAATACTACTGCTACTACTATTATTACTAAAATTGTTAAAACTTTATTTTAATAAGGAATAATCACACATTTCTTTCAAGTTTTAATTTTAATAGTAACTTTGTTTGCCAAAGACGTTTGTTTAATTTTCATTTGAATAAAATATGAATTAAATTAATATGTTATGTCTTCATTTGATAACCAGAAAAATTTAAATATTGTAAAAATAAACTTTAATAAAAGTTGTTTTATAATAATAATTAGACATGCTTAAAAAGAATTTGGTAAAACAGAAGGTCAGGAAAAAATGTAACATTTCATAGGGCCCAAAAAAAGTACATTTTTGTTAAACTTTTATTAAATTGATGTTAAATTGTATATTGCTTGTATATTGTATATATATCGTTTTATAACTTTAATTAAGACTTTCATTTTGATTAATAAAATGCAATTTAACTATTTAAATTGAGTTAAAAAAAATTTAAATGCAAAAAACAGAAACAGAAAAATTAAAACGGAAAAAAATAAAATGGATTTCATAGGGCCCTATGTACCTGATATATATCCAGCTTATTAACTTACTTAACTTTATTGTTAAGTAAGTAAGTATCCAAAAATAATCAGTATTAAATTGGAAATCGATTTAAATCGAATCTAATCAAGGTGAAAGTTTGTAAGTCAGAATCAAATCATGAAATTTGTGTCAAAATCCAGCCCTAGGAAACAGTATTCAGTATGCAGGAATCTACATTGTTGCATGTGTAATTTAGGGAATGCCAGACAGTTGTCATGTAGTATATAATTATGGTTATTTTGCATTTCATTATAAGTTTGATGGAAAGTATTTTGGTGGTCTGATCAAATAATTAGTCCATTAAAATACAGTATTGCTTTCAGTTCTGGAAATAGCAGGTGAAGTTGAGTGTATTGAATTGTGGAATACAGTATGCAAGTGTAAAATTAAGCGTGGTAGTATTTCATTTTGAGCATAGGCAGTGTTTGATGTAAAAATATTTGTGCAAATGCAGTTTTATATAGTGACATTCAATGGCTTTGTTTCAAAACCTAGTAAGCTGCCTTTTTAGTAAGAATCCAAACCAAAGTAGAACCTCAAAAAGTGAATTGGATTTGTACTATGTGTGTCAAAGGAATATTGCTTCCAATAGAAATAACACAGGAGACTTGACTCACAGTTGATTTCAGTAGAGTCTGAAGATGCAGACACAATTTTGCTAGTAAATTTCTTAAAGCCATTTTTTACAGTGTATCTAAGAAGGTAGCATCATTTTGGAGTTTCTTTCACATGTTTCTGACACATGTGTTTACAAGTGTTCCTGCTTTGGCAAGCTACTTGATTGTGATATGTTCTGTGTGTAGGTCCACTAGATGGAGGTCTGGAGGAGGAAGAGGAGGAGTGCATATCAGACGCAAATGAACTCTCTGCTAAAGAGGAGTTTTCAGTAGAGGAAAACTTTCCTGCTGACTTTGAGCCAGACAACCTCACCTGTGAGGACATGGAATACTTCTGCGGCAAAGGTCAGATATTCCTGAGGCTTCTACTTCTACCATATATAGCACGACCTCTCATGGGGAAGATCTATAAACTGAGCAAGTATTTAGATAGTCATCACAGGGCATATCCTAGTGAATCGCATTGTGGCGTAACGTTCGAAGAAATTCAGTTTTGCTAATTGATTCCCAGCTGAAGTCTGACTCTGAGGCATCTCTGATCACCGGTTTGATGGTTTGATGGTAGTTTTAAACCAAAGCTTGAACACACACCGTTTTGGCCGTGCTCGTAGAGGCGTGGGAAAATCTCCAGCAACCTCTGCGTCCAGGTTTGGATAGGCTCGCTTTGATATCCGATTCTCACTATGTACCTGAAAACAGGAGTTTGATCTAGGAAATGGCAACCAGTGTGCTGGCTAACCTTTAGGCATATTCCAGCCAGGATTTACCATGGGGAGCGAAACATACTTGAGCTTTTATCACTTAAAAGCATAGTTCACCCAAAAATAAACATTCTGTCATTGTTTACTCACATTTATGTGGTTCCAAACCTGTAATCTACAGGATTAGTTCACTTCCAGAATGACAATTTTCAATGTTCATGTCTTTCTTCAGTCAAAAAGAAATTAAGGTTTTTGAGGAAAACATTTCAGGATTTTTTTTTTCCATGTAGTGGACTTCAATGGTGTCTAATGGGTTAAAGGAGAAGTCCACTTCCAAAACAAAGATTCACATATAATGTACTCACCCCCTTGTCATCCAAGATTTTCATGTCTTTCTTCAGTCGTAAAGAAAAGGAAAAAATGAGGAAAACATTTCTGCATTTTTGCCCATATAATGGACTGATATGGTCCCCTGATTTTGAACTTCCAAAATGCAGTTTAAATGCGGCCTTTCTCTCCCTGAATTCTGTGTATTCTGGCTCAAGACAGTTAGGGTATGTCGAAAAACTCCAATTGTATTTTCTCCCTCAACTTCAAAAATCATTTCAAAATCATCCTACATCGCTGCAGAAGTACCGACCCAGTCTTTGCAATGTGAACATGCAAAGAAGAACAAACACCCTTAACAAAAAGGGTAAAACAGCGATACAGGACGATTTCGAAGTTGAGAGAGAACATGAAATGGGAGTTTTTCGACATACCCTAAGTGTCACGAATCGGAGCAAAAACAGTCCAAGCAGAGTAAGACAAGACTAGCGTTTGGCATTAAAAAGTATATAAATTGTATTCTTTTTATTATAATAACCAATTGTTACGCTACATAAGACCCTTCTTTCTCAGCTGGGATCATTTACAACCACATTTGGGATCGTTTGAAGCCGCATTTAAACTGCATTTTGGAAATTCAAAATCAGGGCACCATACAAGTCCATTATATGAAGAAAAATGCTGAAATGTTTTCCTCAAAAAATATAATTTCTTTACAACTAAAGAAAGAAAGACATGACCATCTTGGATGACAAGGGGGGAGTAAATCTCGTGTTCGAATCTCGACTCAAGGACCTTTCCTGATCCTGATAATTTTCTAAAATAAAATTACATTTATATACATTTTAACCACAAATGCTCATCTTGCACTAGGGCTAGGCGATAAATCAATAACGATAATTATCGCGCAATATAAATTTCCTCGATAAACGATAAGAGTTTGATAAATGTTCGATAATGTTTATGTGGCAAAGGCGAAACAAAAGAGCGCTAGTCAAAGCGCGCCACTTTGACTGTTTATCCGCTCGGATCAGAGTTGAAACGGCGGCACAAACTTATTAAAACTGATGCATTCACTCGCTGAGGAGTCTCGGTCACTAAACAGTGCCCGTGTGAAGTGCTTGCATGTAGTGAAGAACATTATTAAATGTACTGAAGGAGAAAAAATGAAATATAATTACAGTATTGTGATTAAGCTATAGCTTTTATGCATTTATACTAAATGTGTTTTTTTTTTTTTTTTTTTCCCAAGTTTCTCCTCTAACTTCAAAATCATCCCAACATCATTGTTTTGCCTTTTTTCTGTAAAGGGCATTTGACTTTCTTTGCATGTTTGCTTTGTAAACACTGGGTCAATGTGTAATCAATGTAATCAACATCACACTTGTGTGATTACGATTTGCGTGAAGTCGAGCTAGTGCAAGATGAGCATTTGTGGTTAAAAAGTATATAAATGTACATATTTTTTTTTTAGAAAATGACTGATCGTTTCACTAGATAAGGTGCTTATTCCTTGGCTAGGATCATGTAGAGCCCTTTGAAACTGCTTTGAAAATGTAATTTGCACCTTCAACCTATTGGCCACCATTGAAGTCCACTATATGGAGAAAATCCTGGAATGTTTTCCTCAAAAACCTTAATTTCTTTTCGATTGAAGATAGAAAGACATGAACATCTTGGATGACATAGGGGTGAGTAAATAAAGTGTTGGCATGTTGATAGATAGTTAGCATTCGGTTTAATAGCACATGCATTTGTTAAGCATGTGTGTTGGTTAAGTATTTGCATCTGCGTTTGCCAGGTGTTTTCAGTCATGCCAGTTCAGACAGTTTTTTTTGTGATCTTTCTATTCCTTTTATGTATTGGTCACACCTGACTAATTTGCAGTGTGCTTTAGTTCAAAGTTAGGAGGCCGTCTGGACCCCCAGCACACATGCAATCTCATCCACCCTTCAAGAGAGCCTTCTCAGGGCTCCCAATTCTTCCTTCCCTGTTCACTGAGAGGAATCTGACTGAGTTTGTGCTTTGAATGCCCCTCCGCCTCAAACAGAAATGTTTTTAAATTACGTTTCTTTTAAAAGCCACGTTGCCCAGAGGGATTTCATACAAGGTTTGTCTTTGAGGAGCAGAATCTTTTTATGTCTTGCACAAGGTGGGCTCCGTTTTAATGGTTTTCCTTTTGTTCTATCCGTAAAGGTGTAACAGGCATGACATGCGTGAACCTTAGAACTAATAGCAGTTTGGCAATATTTTGTTTCGGGGTCAAATGAAAATCTTCCTATGTGCTTTTGTTTCCCGCTGCTTCATTGAATGTGCTTGGAGAAGGCCTGCTGATGAATACAGTTTTACTTTGTTTTGTTTGTGGAGCTTTAATTCAGATTCTCAAGCGATAAAATACAGTATTGACATGCTAAATTCAATTACTATTGCTAAAAGATCCCAAGGTCGTTGCTTCTATTTAGAAATTAATTACGAAAAATGTAAAGATGCCCTGTATAGTAGATGTCTATATAAATGTGACGTTTTCATTAACTGACATGAAAGAGCTGCTTTGGTGAATCTAAAGATTCAATATAAGTATTCAAATAAGCCGATAAATTACAAAATTAATTTGTAGGTTTTGACAGAGGTTGCACAGTTTTGATACCAGGATAGTATTTATATTCATATATTTTTGTTTCTTTTTATTTGCTTGTTTATTGTTTATTTGTTACTATTTTTATTATCTTTAATAACTGTAATAATGTTTTCATTTCTGCATGTTAAAAATACAACAAGTACTATGTTTTTTGGACACAATAGTCCTGTGGTAAATATTTAAATACCATGCTAACACCACAATACGTTTTCGTAAGGCTTGGACCAAGGCAGTTGTATCGAAGTCATTCAGTGGCCTTTTTTGTCTCAAGCACCACCAAGTCTTAGCAAATCTCCTTTCTTAAGATTCCTTTGAACTTTTTGATGGCTTTGCTAAAATGAAGACCAACAGTGGTCCCAACTTTCGACTCTCTTACTTCCGAGATGCTTTAGTAATCTTCCCGTCGTCATACGCGAGGGGTTTGCGTCAGATTTCTCAAGCTCCCTATCAGCTGCAATTCGGCTCTAAGTCTTCCGTGTCCTCGAATTCTTCGGACAAGTTCCAATTCTCTTCCCGTTAACGCACAGTACAAGCTCATCAGGTGTATTCATTTCCCCCTGATCCTCTGCTCAATTAGATCTCTTTAAAGCGCATTTAGCCCAGCGTCTGAGTGGCTTAAATTCACTCCACTTACGCAGAAGTGCTATGAATTGAAGGCGAACGCAATCCTGGTGGCATTAAACGGTTTATGTGTGTTATTCCTCAGCTATAGGACGGCAGAGAGGGTTCTCTTGATTAAGTAAACCCTCTCAAATGAGATGGCGGGCTGTAATTAGCCCAAGCGGAGTCAAACGTCGGAGCTTTAAAAAGCAGTCACTCATCCCTGGGCCTTTATCTGTTCTGGAGAATAAGGTCTCCTGTGTGAAGTTCCTCACTGGCAGGCGGTTGCTCCACGGCTGGCTCGTAGTTCAGTGGTCGTGTATCTTTGTCTGCATTTGCCGACAACTAGCTTGTCAGGAGAACCTAAAACCTCCATTAAAAGTTTCATCCTATAATAGGTATTAAAAAGCTGTCTGAACAAAAAAGAGGAATCTCCCGTCTTCATTAACTCACCAAGCCCTTATTAACTTTGATCGGACAACGGTGACGTAGCAAAGAAGCTTAAATTCACAGAGGTCAGGCGTTTGGATGCCAACAAAGTCTCAACCATTTTGCTCGAGTCTGAGTCTGTTGCACCTTGCAGCTTATGGTTTGAAATGGAATTAACCATAGACCAAATCAGAATTGGTAAATGCGTTATGATTCCCATTCCTAGTCAGACATCTTCAGCTCATATGAATAGGGATGGGAATCATAAGGTATTCATCTTAACGTTTCAAATTCCTTTGTTTTAAGGTTTCAGTGATTTTTTTTTTTTTCAGTGAAAAAAAATGAAAAAGCAGACATTAATTTCTCATTAACTGCTGTCACCAGTCTGTTAACGGTTTGACTGATTGAAATAATTTGATTTCACTGTCATATGATTCATATGGCGCAGTTGCGCTTTGGGTGTCCCGAGTTCGAATCCCGTCTCATGGACCTTTCCCGCTCCCGCCCCCATCTCTCTCTCCCACATGCTTCCTGTCATATCTCCACTGTCCCATCCAAAAAAAGCAAAAAAAGAAATCATTTGATTCACTAAAAAGAATCGGTTCATTTGAATCATTTGCTTGGAATTGGATACCACTGGTCACTACAGCATGTACGGCAAGAACCAGCATGCATTGAAAATATTTAGATTTTTTTCTTTCTTTATTTATTTTTTCCTCAATTGAACCAGATAATAACTACTACTTATTCACAAGGGCTTGATTCACTTGAATCAATTTGCTCATAAGAGTCATTTGTTTACTAATCAGATTACACTTGTTGCTCTGTCCTGTATGTTTCTATGATGTTCCTTCTGCATTAGCAGCGCAATACATTCAAGAACCATTTCATAATGAAAATACGTTTTAAAATTAAAATATATAAGAACTACTTCTTATTTACAAGTGCTTGAAAGAAGTGGCTCATGAGAGTCATTTGTTTAGTAGTTGTGCTGGATGTTTCTACAATGTTCCTTCTGTAATAGAAGCGTATTGCACATTCAAGAACCATTTCATAATGAAAATACATTAATTTCTGTTTTTTTCTTTATCAAACTGTATAAGAATCGGTTCTAATTCATAAGTATTTGATTCACTATAAAGAAGTGGCTCGTAAGAGTCATTTATTTAGTATCGGATTGCACTTTACTGTATGTTTCTATGTTGTTCCTTCTGCATTAGAATAAATATTACAGTGTCTTTATTTTCTTACTCTTAAGTATTTGGTTCACTCTAAAGAAGTGACATAAGAGTCATTTGTTCAGTAATCGGATTACACTTGCTGCTTTCTCCTGTATGTTTCTACGATGTTCCTTCTGCATTAGCAGCGTATAACACATTCAGAAACCATTTCATAATGAAAATACGTTAATTTCTGTTTATTTCTTTTCAATTAAACTGTATAAGAATTGGTTCTTATTCATAAGTATTTGAATTGGCTGTAAAGAATGACTCATAAGAGTCATTTGTTTAGTAATCAGATTACACTTGTTGCCATGTCCTGTATGTTTCTGCGATGTTCCTTCTGCAGTCTTACATCATGAAAACATATTAATGTCTTTATTTTATATAATCTAACCGGATGAGTTCTTATTCTTAAAGGGATACTTCACCCAAAATAGAGCAACCCAGTTACTGAACAAATGACTCTTATGAGTCACTTCTTTATAGCGAATCAAATACTTAAAGGGATAGTTCATTAATTACTCACCTTCATGTTCATTCCAAACCCATAAGACTTTCATTCACTTTCAGAACACAAATTAAGATATTTTTTGATGAAATCCTAGAGCTTTCTGACCCTGCATAGACAGCAAGCAACTGACATGTTCAAGTCCCAGAAAGGTAGTAAGGACATGTAGGGCCCTATGAAATCTGTTTTATTTTTTTTCCAAATTCCATTTTTTTCTGTTTTCATTTTTCTGGATTCCATTTTTTTATTTCATTATTTATTTATTTATTTTTTTTTCCATTTTAATTTTTCTGGACTCCTTTTTAATTATTTCAATTAAATTTTATTAATCAATGGCATTAAAATCATGAAACAATTTAACATCAGTTTATTAAAAGTTTAACAAAAAGTATATGTTTAGAGCTCAATGAAATGTTTTATTTTTTCTACATGTTTTAGCATGTCTAATTCTTTGAATGGATACAATTTTTTTATTTATTCTTACAACAGCTTTATGATTTTTTTTGTTGTGTGTTTAAAATTTCCTGGTTATCAAATGAAGGCATAAAACATTAATATTTATCTTTTAATTAATGAAAATTAAACACATTTATTTGGCAAATAAATGGGTTTTGCTATTAAAATTTCAACATGGAAAAAATGTTGCGTGATAATTTCTTAAAAAATTTAGTTTTATTTTTTTTCAGCAGTAGTAGTAGTATCACATACATTCTACTAAATAGTATTAATATATGCCTATTTCTGGCACAATGCCTAAAAGTTTAACCAAACTTTTATTTTTATGAGTTGTCATGAATTCTTTTAGATTTCTCTGTGTATGTGATATGAGGCAAGTTTCACTCAAATGAAACGGCAAAATGTTCATGAAATGACTCTCAGAGCAGTTCTGGAGATGTTGGTCATGTACTTATTCATGTTGACCAGGAGTCAGCGTTTTGACGGTTAAACCGCTGATGTCACATTGATCATTTTAACAACGTCCTTCTTACCTTTCTCGGCCTTGAATGTGTTAGTTGCGTTGCTGTCTGTGCAGGGTCAGAAAGCACTCAGATTTCATCAAAAATATATTCATTTGTGTTTCGAAGATGAACGAAGGTCTTACGGGTTTGGACCAACATGAGGGTGAGCAATTAATGACAGAATATTCATTTTCAGGTGAGCTATACCTTTAAGTATTTGATTTGTTATGAAGAAATGACTCATAGGAGTCATTTGTTCAGTACTTGGATTGCACGTTGTGTTGTACCGTATGTTTCAACAATATTCTGTTCACCCTGCTATATTTAAGAACTGTTACTTCATAAAAATAATCTTTTCTTGTTCTTTTTTTTTTGATGGAACCTATGTAATTCCAGTATCTATGACTGTTCAACACACTGTATCTCGGACGCTCAATGTCCAACACCAATATCTGTACACTGATACGCTCCGATGACATCATTGTGACAGACCATACATAAAAATAACTCTGTGCTCTATAACAGCAAGCGTTCACAGGAACCATCATGCATTGTGATCAGCGAATCTTTTTGAAGCGTTGACTCTTTGCACATCACTCATTCCAATTCCCAGCAGCCTCTGTGGAACCAAATACCCTGAAACAGCAGAGGGGTTCCTCTCTGCAGCAACCCTAAACTGTTTGGAGAGGGTCTCGGCTTCAGTGGCATCGTTGCGCACTCATGTACCATGAAATGATTGAGACGCTTCTGTCAATGGCTTCATACGAAATGGTTTCGAAACAGCAGAGCGCACTGTGAAATGAAGTCCCCGCCGATGAATAGGGTGACTCTAGCGCACAAACGTGAATAAACATGAAACCTGAGGCCTGAGATGGGCCTCCTTATTTGAAAGCGAAGACGGAGGGAAATAAAGAGAAAAAAAGCCACCCCTGATAGTCCAGAGAGACAACCTTGTTGTCTCCTTGACAATTGAAGCAGCCCCCCTCCAAACAACTTCCTTTTCACGGTCAATTTCACATTTATGGGCGCTGCGCTTGTGAACAAGTTTCAAACTGAAATTTACAAGCCGCTGTCACACTCGCTGCTAGAATTGTGAGAATGCTGGTGTTATATTTCTCTTTTTTTCGCTTTTACAGAAATTGTGAAATTTGACCTTGCTTCCGTGTTTTTCCGCTCTTGTAAATGTTTCTTTAGGGAGCAGTTGAATTGTAAAAGTCTTCAAACCAATAGCGAATGCTGGCCTTGCTAACGACAATACGGCGCATGTCGAGGAAGCTGATAGGCATAAACATGTTCAATATGAATTAATTGATCTTAATGACAGCATTGAGATTCCATTCTGGTCTGATTGTATCGCAGCAGAGAAAGACTTGAATAATTATGAGTCATTTTAGCCCGTAGCAAGGTGCCACTTACGAAGAAATCCTTTGAATCCGGGCGGCCTTGCGACGCGAGCCGGTAAACAGTGCGCGGTAGAATTAATTACGCTCTTCTTTGTGCCGTTTCCTCGCTAATCGGGATCTTCGGCTGCAGAACGATCTATTCAATACATTCCTCCCGTCGCTTATGGTAAAGCGAGGAGAATATGGGAAAATGCTCATTTGCGCAGCGATAAGATGAAAGACACATCCCTTTAGCCCCGTTTGACTCTGTGCAGGAAATCATTCATTAATGTTTGTTAAGTATGACAATCTAGCCAGGCCAGATCTACATACTCCAGACGGCATCGCATGGAGAGATAACGCAGGCCAGCAGCAGCCAGAAGAGAGCACAGCCAGTTCCTGTAATGATGGGGAATTTATGGGCCTTTAAAGAGATAGTGCCGAGGCCTTCCACTAATCACACACTCCACCGGGGTGCTGGGTGGGATTTTGCTGGTTATTTTCCTTTTTTTTTTTTTTTTTTTCCCTTGTCCGTACTGGAGGCATTTGAATTTTTTTTTGTAATCAGCTTCCAAAAGCTGCATGCCACTGCAGATTATTGGGCGGAAAAGCGAAACTGCGGACTTTGTTTGAGTATTTGTTGTACAGCTGTCTCTAGTTTTTACGGGGGAAATCTGTTTATTTAACAGCAGTTCACTTTATAAAGTCCTCAATTACCAATGCTTTAAATGGAGGGGAAATATTGGCTTCCTAAGTGGCCACCCATCACCAAGCATAACAAAATTAGCACTTTATCTTCAAAACACACAGGATACATAATTCAAAAGTTCCCATTATTAGAAAACAATTCAACGAGGCAATTTTGGTCATGTAATAGCTAGAGCTGTTTTTCTCTTTTTGCTCACGCTAAGGAAGGCTTTCGCTTTATTGAACATACAGTACACACAGAGGGTGCAAAAATGGGTAAATTACTAACAGACACTCTTAGTTTTATTGGAACATAAATAGTGTGCTATTGATAAACAGATTCCCAAAACCCTTACAAAAAAAGTAGCATCAGATACTTAATACTGATATATGGACCACGTTATTTAAAGTGAGCATGAAATGCTATTCATAACTCATTTTACTTTATAATCTGTTTTCTTGGAATAAAACAGGATGTTCAACAAGAAAAAAATTGAGCAGATCCTTTCGGAATTGATTGGATTGTGAAAAGTGGATGTTATGTTCCTAGTAAAAAAGTAATGGATTTAGATAAAGTAATAGATTTTTTGTCTATTAACATATTTACTGACAAATCGCTCAAGACTTGCTGATATAAAAATTGTAATTAAACTTTATTTGGAGTACTACTTGTGCACAATGCACATTTCTTAATATTAAGCCTAAAATGTGTTTAATGTCACTATTGATGAGGATTGTATGATCTTTAAATAATATTGGTCTTTAAATGCAGAATATTTAAAATGTACCACTTTAGCACAATCGTATATACTTAAGTATATCTTTAGTTGGACTTCAGCAAAATTAGTTGTTCCAAATTAGCAGACTTTAAAAATACCAGTTCAGTATACTAAAAGTACAATTGCAGGGTATTTGTAATATACTCAGCATGAAATAAATGTATTTTAAATACATTTTAGTATATTTATAGTATATTTACTTTAGGTAACAGAATGCCAGAGAAATAAAAAAAGAAGAAAAAGAGGAAAAAATAATGCTACAATAATTTTTCTTCATTTTTTTGTTTGTTTTTGTAGATTAATGTGCACTCCAAATTTGATTTGATTTCCTGCACAGACATTGTGTTATATGTGCATCATCCTGTGGACTTCTGTGTATGTGTGGTCATTCACAATCTAAACTATATATTTGTCTATTTGATCTTTCTATCACTCTCTCTCTCTTTCCCTCTCCTTTAGTTTGTTGGGATTAGAATGCTCAGATCTCCTTAAAATCACCCTCACCAGATTGACATTTTCAAGGGCTTCCTTGGTAGAACAATGCTGAGAGGAAGAGAAAAGCCAATATGACTTTGTGTCTACCTTGCTGCAGGAGCTGTTTGTGTAAATCGCCTATAAGCTTATTGACCCGCATGCATGTCACTGCCATTAGACAGAACCGAGGAGCTGCGATCTGATTGGCTGATTTCTCACTAACTCTATCCTAATGTCTGACATATGCATGCATGGTTGAAGGCACGCGTGCAAACAACATCTTGCCGCCCAGATCAATCTTATGCCATTCTCTTTTCCTGTTTTAGACCAGTGAGCAGAAGGGCTGTAAACCTTATGTCTGTCCCACCTCATTTGAGACAGATCTAAACTCTAGTGAGCTGCCACACTGTCCACTGTCTGCAAAGACAGCCACCCTCCTAGGCAGCATCCTAATTGTCAGAAGTGACTGATTTGAAATGCTTTTCACAAGCAGTGAATTATTCAGCGGTCACTCACACACATCACACAAAAGACTTGGCAAGCTCATAGTCAATTCCAATTCGATTATAGGCATTAGCATGTTGCTAAGCTAATGACTCAATGCTCTAATTAAATGTTGGATTGAATATTGTATTTTAATCTAATCTCTAAATTAGTAAATCCAATAAAGATGGTTTCAGTTGTGTTTTAAAGAGTTATATGGTATTTATGTATTCTTAAATAATTTTAATAGTCTTTTCCTCTTTTTTTGTATTCTAATCTAATCTTTAATGTCAGCATTGAGTACTATGAACATTGTTGGATCTTATAATAAATTGCGTGTAATACTACACATTCATAAGTTGCTTTGTATAAAAGTGTCTATTAAATGAATAAATGTTGAGGTGAGATTGGAGATGTTTTACCACCAAAGGACTGTGAATATGGAACTGTGAGACCATTCAAGTATGGAACTGATCTTGTAGAGTTTTTTAATCTTTAGCCCCGTTGTCTTTAATCTATTAGGGCATATATTTTTCTAGCCATATAAAAAAGTACAGTGTAATGTCCGCTCATATATATATATTTATGACTGTTATAAATTAAAAATGAATGTCAAATACAAAGTAAAAATATATTCAAATAGACAGTTGTTGTAAATTGCAATTTTTTTTTATAACAATACTTCTTTTACTTCTTTTAAATCCAATAAATGCAACTTTTGTGAGTATAAAAGACTTCTTGGTAACACTTTACAATAAGGTTCATTAGTCAACATTAGTTAAGTACTTTAGTTAACATGAACTAAGAATGAGCAATACTTCTGCAGCATTTATTAATCTGGGTTCATGTTCATTTACCAATGCATTATTAAAATAAAAGCTTGTTAACACACTGTGAATTAACATAAACTATCAATCAATTACTATTTTCTTTAACTAACATTAACATAGAATAAAAAATACTGTAATAAACGTACTGTTTGTTGTTGATGCATGTTAGTTAATACATTAACAAATGTTAACAAATGACACCTTATTGTAAAGTGTTACTGACTTCTTTTATATAAATATTTTTTTTTAATCATTGGCTGGTCACACGATTTCATATTCTAATCTTCAACAACTTAAAATAGATCTTTCCCAAAAGTACTTAACTAGTATGGTAGCACTGTTTTGTAATTTTTCTCTTGAATGAATTGCCTGCTTATATTATTCTGATTTGTAAGTCATTTTGGATGAAAGTGTCTGCTAAATTAATGAATTTACAAATGGAGGCGTATATCTGGGGCATTTTTGCGCTGAGCCCTGGTTAATTTGTGACCCTGTTATTTATCCGCCTGCTGAGAAGCAAGATGGATGTTTATACAAATTGCATCCAAGACTGTCAAAGAAACAAAGCAAAATGTGACTTCTGACTTGGATTTTAAAAAACATCTGTATTCTGTTGCATGCTAGTCTTCTTCATTTTGCGCAGGTCATTTCTATTGAGCTGTACCTGCTTGGCGCAATGTTTTCCCGGCGGATTCCCTGCGTGTTCCTGAAAGAAACTTCATCAAGCTGCTGTGACACTTGTTCCCTGCGAGGTTGCCTGGGCGATTGTGTTTAAAATGCATTGCAAACGGTGTTAGATAGAAGGCAGAAAATCCTTAATCACTGCTTAATTAACGAATCATCTTGTAGCTTCATTTCCTGAGCGGTAATTAAACAGTTCCAAGACGTTTCGTTACAGGGCTTAACATGTTCGCCGGAGATCAAGGTAGAGCCTTTAATGTTATCTCGCTGCCTTCCCAAACTCGCTACACTGGAAAGGAACTGTTGATATTGCCTTTTGTTATCCTTATGGTAATGCTCAATGAGTATGCTAAGGAGCTTCTCAAGGCCTGACAATACAAATAGTGAGGCACTTTTTAGCGGGAGAGTGAGGAGGACAGAATGAATAAAAAAAGCTGAGCCCTAGCAGGAACTTGCATGCAGGAAAATAGGTCAGAATGACCTCATGTGCAGTAAGTAGGGCAGCGCGGCCCTCTCCTCTCGCCCGGGTGTGCAGAGGCAAGCAAGAAGCTGCGATCCTTTTGGCCATGTTTACTGCCTGCCTTTGAAGTGAACCACGTCTTAACTGGCTTAAACACACCGTGGCGAGAGAATTTGATCTTTAGATTAACCCATCCGGATGGACCAGTGTGTGTTTGAGGACCATGGTGAAGGCCGTTCCGCCGCGTTAGAGGGTCGCTGAGACACTGCCACGAAGCATCTGCACTCAGACTGTGACTCCAGTGTGCTTTGTGGGACAAAATATGTCTATCTATCTATCTATCTATCTATCTATCTATCTATCTCTATCATTAAGCGTCAATATGAAGTGTAGACAAAACATGTTTACAGCTTCTGTTAAATGTATATTTACAAATATATGACTTGTGTACTGTGTTTTTAGGGGAAGAGAATGGCAACAGAGAAATAGGAGAGACAGAGATGGAAACAGACAGTGAGAAGACCAGACACCCCCCTCTGGAGCCGGAGGAATGGGACGGTCCAAGTAAGTGTATCATCTGATCATGTTAAAGTGCATGGGTCCGTGTTATATCACTATTAATTTTGACTATATGCCTCATAATTGTGACTTTATAACCCCAATACAGACAATATTGTCTGACTTATTATTATTTCATTTTGTATAGAAGCATTTTTCAAATTTACAGTGGTGGACAAGAAAGACACATTCTGTGACACTGGCAACAGCAACTTGTAAACCAAAAGACATGTTGGGCTTTTAGTCCAAATCGGTTGAGTTTGAGGTCATTTATATGCTAGTATACTCCCAAATGTTGACCAATTTAACTTTTAACTAGTGTTATTGTATGTATATATCATTGAAATACTTACAGTTTTGGTAACACTTTACAATAAGGTTCCAGTAGTTAATGTTAGTTAACTAACATGTATTAACTAACATGAACAAACAATGAACAATACATTTATCACACTATTTATTCATCTTTGTTAATGTTAGTTAATGAAAGTACAGCTGTTAATTCTTAGTTCATGTTAGTTCGCAGTGCATTAACTCATTTTAACAAACACATTTTTTTATTTTAATAATGCATTAGTAAATGTTGACATTAACTAAAGTGTTACGATTTATATATATATTGAAATACTTTTTATTTTAGTTTAATATTTTCCATATTCATTTTGATTTAAGTTAAAGTTTTAATAGTCTTATTATATAATTTTCATTAGTTTGATTATTTATTTCATGTTTAAATTTAGGTATTTTAATACATCAAGTTAAACTAAATGAAAATTAGTAAAGTTACTTTGGCAACTAGCTGATTTTTTTTATTTAGTTTTGTATTTATTAAATTAAATTAAATTAAATTAAATTAAATTAAATTAAACTTTGTTTTAGTTTCGGTTCTTGTTAACTATAATAACCCTGATTTTGACACATACTGTACATACATTTTCAAATTCTGGTGAAAACTGATCAAATACAGTATATTGATGAATCGTCTTTCACTTAGAGGTGTATCAAAATTTTTGTCCAATCATATCCCTGTATAGAATGAGAATGCCCCTCTCCCTAAATACATTGTCCTTCTGACTATCATTAGCAAGTAGACTATGTAAAAAAAAAACAAAAAAATAAAAATAAACGTTCCAGGTTTTGCACTGATGCCATAGAGGAATCATTTTGGGTTCCCCAAATTACCTTTGAGTGTTAAAAGTGACCATCAATGCCAAGACCTTAATTTAAAAAAGTGTAGGTTCTAAATACAAGTTGTTTTATTAGGCATTTAAGTAATTCTGTGATATTCAGTCACAAGTATGAGAAATAAAGTCAAAATGAATCAGGAATTTAACTAAGTAGCTTGTTTTTGAGTGTTGGGCCTCCATGGGTTTCTAAGTGTGAGCGTCCAATGACCTGGTCCATAGTCCATCAATAGATCAGCGATCATCTTCCGGACTCTTACTGCACCACAAAAGCTTTCTGATTTTATATACTGGAGAACAGAAATATCAGAGAGGAACACCAGTACTGAGTGCCTGTCTGATATGATACCCAATCCTGAAGGTCCAATCCAGCACACGATCATTCCTGGCCCTCCTTTAACCGTTTAGCCCATTAGCTAGCGGCCAGTAATCACTTGTAAGCGGCTCATTATGACACGTTTTAAATGAATCCATCTGGGATCAGGGGATTTCAGACGCTCAATAGCAGGACATCTAAAGATATCCTTGACAAGGCCACCCGACAGAGGTAAAACTCTCGGCTGCTTCTGAAGACTTAATGAGCTCTTGAATTACGACGAGCGTATTTTTTCTAAGTTATGATGAATTGTGATGTAGTGATCTGCTTTTGATCACAGTCTCATTGTATTAACATACAAAACAGTGACCGTGTTACTAAGAAAAGAAGGCAAAATGGTGCACAGCAGCATTTAGTACCCTTTTCATGCTTGCTTTTGTAGCATGCTGTCTACTCAGTATGCCATGGTTGTAAGTGCATGATGCAACTGCTAATGTATTTTATGAAATGGCGAGATTATGTAATATGTAATCTGACGTGTTTTGCATCTGCTGATAATTAGAGTGTTTTGTTGTTCCCGTGTGATGTACATTTCCTATACATGAAAGAAATTCGGTCATCATTTATTTATGCTCTTGTTGCCGTATGACAGACCTGTGTTTCTTTCACAGACGATATTAGACTGAATATCTAAGCTTTTTTTTTAATACTATAAAGCATATAGTGACCAAGTGTCATCAAGCTAAAAAAAAAACAAAAAAAACATTAAATCACCATAAAAGCGCTTTAAAAATAGTCCATATTACTTGCGTGTTATTTTCTACTGAAGCAATCCAGAAGTTTTGTTTGAAAAAAAACACAACTCACAAAAAATAAATAAATAAATAAATAAACAAGTAAAATCTCATCTGGATGTATTTATTTATTTATTCATTCATTTATTTAAATAAATAAATCAAGTTTGAGATTTAAGAGCTACAAGAGACATTCTGTTTGAATTATTACTTAATTATTATTACTTAAAATTCATCTCAAAAATCTTCAGAAAACGTAAAATATAAAACAAGAGTTGTATGTACTATATGCGCTGTATTTTTTCATTAAATGGAAAAGAACAGCATGGATATTCTGCAAATGTTCTCCTTTTATGTTCCACAGAAGAAAGGAAGCCATACAGGTTTGGATTGACATGAGGTTGAGAAAATGATGACGGAATTTTCATTTTTTGAATAAACCATCCCTTCAAGCTTCAGTAGAAAGCACACAACAGACGTAAAAACAGATATCTTTTCTTTTCCAAGAATCTCGCCTTACCATGCAGATTTTCCCTCCCCGTCCCTCAGTAGAAAAAAAAAATCTGTTTTATCTGTCTTTTTGCACTTCTTAAAAGTCACTTCATCAAAGTGATGGATAATACATCCAACAAGATAGCAACGGCAGCAATTACTGTTCAGCCGTGGCATCACATCGCAGAATACACAAAATATGATTCCCCTTTTAATGCATATGACCTCCAGAATTTATTGCAGGTACGTACGTTTATAAGAAAGTGGATTTTGGCAAGTTGGCACCGGTGAGCCCCCTGGGGTGTGTATTTTATACTGACAGCGAATCAGAGTTATCAGCACCTATCAGATAATGCATTTATCATTAAATTTCACATTTGCATTTCAATCTGGAAAGGAAATGAGCATTGGCGGCGTAAGATAAGAGCGGTAGGGACGCCGGTAATAAACGGTCCCTGTGATCAGGCAGCCAGCAGGGCTGAGGGGGTCAGTCACACAACGATGGGGGCAAGCGCATACAAAAAGAGGCATCGTAGACCAGTTAGGGCTTTCCGGAGAAAACGCTGAGCTTTAAACTTCTGCTTTAAAAAAAAAAAAAGAAAAGAGGAGGCGGTGTGGAGCGGGGCTAACCAGCCCAATGTCTCTCTGATCATCCATTCTGTAATGCTGAAGGGGAGACAGTTCATCCCTGTTTGTTTTGAATGAATGGTTTTCGTTGGTTGAAAGTATAACACAAAGAAACAACACTAGAATTTAACATTTTCTGATGGAAATGTGAGTGGTTCTTGAGGTCTCCAGGTATGGCTCGAGTGTTAGTCTGTGGGATTCTTTTCACCTGCTTTATCACCTGCTAGGTGAAAATTGTAAATCTGATCTCTTAGAAAAGGAAACGCACAAAAAGCTAAGTGATTTCTGGTGTCATTCATGTTTGAAGCATAAATGAAGCTGGATGTGTTAGATGCTGAAGTTCAATATTTTGTGTTAGAGGTTTGTTGCCAAGTATCAAATTGAAAAGTATAAGCACGGTTGCCTTAGCTATGGAAGCCCATTTCTGCCACTGAATAAAGAATAAAAAAATGTAATTGCGACTTTTTATCTCACATTTCTGACAACTTTTCTTGCATTTGCATGATACAAGCTCACACTCTCACACTTTTTTCTCGCAGTTGTGAGTTTATCTTACAATTCTGATTTAATAACGCAATTGCGTGTTATATTTAATTCTGAGAAATTGCAAGGTTTTTTTGCAATATCACACAAATTCATTAAAGCAAATTTATATCTCACAATTTTACGAAAAAAAGTATTGTGAGATTATATCTTGAATTTATATCTTTTTACTTTTTACTCAGAATTGCAAGTTTATGTCTCGTAATTTTGACTTTTTACCTTGCACTTGCAAGTTTATATTACAATTCTGAGAAATTGTGAAATTTTTCTTAATTTTTACAATTATTTTTCTTTTTGTCATCATCTAACTCTTACTTAAAATTCATTTTTTAAAAACACTTCTTATTTAATAACACTGTTAAATACAATACAATTTAAATAATATATGTAAATGTATTTACTGTATTTTTTAAATAAATGTTCTATAATTTCTAAAACATTACGAAATTCTGTTATTCAAAATTTTTGCAATTCCAATTATATGGAATTGCTATGTTGGTGCATTCCTAAAATCTTTCCTCAAAAAAAAAAAAAAAAAAAAAAAAAAAAAAAACTTCTGTCTTCATGGTGTTACATATGACCCATTTGTGACCCTGGACCACAAAACCAGTCGTAGGGGTAAATTTTTTTAAAATTGAGATTTACAGTATACATCTTCTGAAAGCTGAATAAATAAGCTTTCCATCAATGTATGGTTTGTTAGGATAGGGAATATTTGGCCGAGCTACAACTAATCGAAAATCTGCTATTATAAGGTGCAAAAAAACGAAATATTGAGAAAAACGCCTTTAGAGTTGTCCAAATGAAGTACTTAGCAATGCATATTACTAATCAAAAATTAAGTTTTGATATATTAAAAGTAGGAAATTCACAAAATATCTTCATGGAACATAAAAAAAAAAAAAAGAAAGAAAAGAAAAATTTATAATTTTGACCCATACATTGGCTATTGCTACAAATATACCCATGCTACTTATGACTGGTTTTGTGGTCCAGGGTCACATTTAGTTTTGTTTCTTCTGTGAAACATAAAATGAGGTTCTTTTCAGAATATCCAAATTACAAAAGGAGATGGTGATTCCTGACTGTATAAAACAGTTAAAAAAAGAAAAGCAATCACCATGAAAGTAGTCCATATGAATCATGTGCTATATTCCAAGTCTTCTGAAGTCATACGATAGCTTTGCATGAGCATCAGACTGACATTTAAGACGTTATTCACTGAAAATCTTGCCTCTAGCTCTCAAATCTCATTCGAGCCACATGAGGGTGAGTAGATAATGACAGAATTTTCATTTTTGCCTGAACTATCCCTTTTAATCTAGTTTGTCAGATTCATCTCACTGCTGAATTCCATATTTACCTCCCACCACGATCTCTCCGATAGCGCCGACGGTTGCTAATGCTGCTGATAATCTTGTTACATTACACAGATACGATCTATTCTACATGCCCCATTCGCTCCTCACAGAGACATTACTGTCAAACTCCGGCAGGAATGTGGATTTCTGGCAAAATAGAATGCAAATGAGAAAATCACCCAACAGGAAACAAGCCTCTCCGAATACAGGATATGACATCGCTCACGCAGCTGCATCACTGTCTCTCGGGGAGCTGTACAGTGGACATTAATCTCCGCACGTAATAACCGCATTCACTTTCACGTCATGTCTTCTGCTGAAAGGCCATTTCCCCCCTTTCATTCCTCTCATTGTGTTGGAAAAGTCAGATGGGCTTGTTATAATTTAAATAAAGATGGGAATCGCACCATCAAATATGAACATCTCAAATGACATGACTTCCTGTTCGCAGCGATTAAAAGCAAATTTATTTAGTTTAAGAGACTACCTTGTTAGCACTTTATTTATTTTATTTTTACTCCCTTTTTGATGTTCAAATCTGGACTCCTTGTTATTGCCCGGCTTAAGTTAAAATGCATGATTACGATCGAAGACAGATAATTCTTAATTGTTCAGTGCGAATGGGATATTTAATAGAGAGTACATCAAAAGAAGGACAGTATCTTAATGAAGAGACTCGCACAGGTTGCTTCTGCCAATTCCAAGATTTGCTTTAGGTGTAAAAGTGGCAGAAGTTGATAAGTTTCAATGTTAAAGAGGTCACAAATTAGTGCTATTTTATGTTGTACCTGACCAGTGTTATTTTTGTATCACTGTGAAACTATTATAGTTTTTGTTAATGTACACTACCAGTCAAAAGTTTCTGAACAGTAAGATTTTTAATGTTTTTTAAAGAAGTCTCTTCTGCTCACTAAGCCTGCATTTATTTGATCCAACGTACAGCAAAAACCTTGCAATTTTGAAATATTTTTACTATTTAAAATAACTGTCTATCTATTTGAATATACTTTAAAATGAAATTTATTCCTGTCATTTCAAAGCTTAATTTTTAGCATCATTACTTCAGTCACATGATCCTTCAGAAATCATTCTAATATCATTCTGTTCTGATTTGCTGCTCAAAAAAATTATTTATATTTACTATTATTTATTTATATTTAATATTTATTATTAAATATTGATAATAACAATAATAATAAAAATAAATGTTTCTTGAACAGCAAATAGAATGATTTCTGAAGGATCATGTGACACTGAAGACTGAAGTAATGATGCTGAAAATTTAGCTTTGATCACAGAAATACATTACATTTTATAATGTATATATTCAAATAGAAAACAGTTATTTTAAATAGTACAAATATTTCAAAATTGTACTGCTTTTTCTGTACTTTGGATCAAACAAATGCAGCAGAAGAGACTTCTTTAAATAAAAAAAAATAAAATCTTACTGTTGACTTAAGTGTATATGCAGTTTCATTTTAATTTTACTTCTGGTAGTTTTAGTAATTTTGTGGTGTGTTTTGTCATTTTTATTAGTTTTTGATTTTTAAATGTTTATATAGATTTAATTAATTAATTTCAGGTTGATTTCAGGTTGACAGTACAACTAAAATTACCACGCACCTGACAGTGTTATTTTAGCATGGTTGAGATTCTATTATAGAGTTTTATTATTATATATTTTATTTATTATTCAATTTTATTTTTTGTTGTTTTCATTTTTATTTTTTCGGTTTTCTTTTTCTTTTCTTTTTTTGTAATTTTGTTGTGTTTTTGAAATTTTATTAGGTTTTTGTTTATTTTATTTTATTTTATTTTATTTTTTGTTTATATAGTTTTATCTTTATACTTCATTTTGTTGTTGTTGTTTCAGTTATTGTGGTGCCTCAAGTTAAACTAAATAAAAATGAGAAAATAAGTAAACTAATATAAAATAAGTTGAAAGTTTTTTATATTTATTCATTTTATATATTTCATCATTTCAGTTAAACTTTATTTTAAGTAACTTTTTGTTGTTGTTGTTGTTGTTGTTGTTGTTGTTTTAGTTTTAGTTAACTACAATAACCCTGTTACCTGATTGGCCAAAGTTTGCTTTTGATTATGTTTGTTTTATCATATTGCTTGCACATAAGAAGTGGAGTAAAACACGAAGCATTATTATAATTGCTATTATTTCGTGTTGCATATAACTGACCACTAATGAAAATAGCAAAGCTGACTAATGTATGTTGTGGATAAATGATTTTCATTCATCCCCAAGCACTGATTCAGATTTTTAATCTCTTCTTTTTAAAGCATGTGACTGGTTTCCATTGTTTGAACCTACTAAACGAGTCAATGCTTTGAGTCTGAACCATCGACTTAGTTGAGTGTGTGATTCATTGCCTCATTCAAAACACACAAAAAGACAGTTTTCATGACCTGCTACAGTAATGATACAACCAGCAGAACTAATCAGTGAACAAATCCAAAGATTCAAGACACTTGGATGGATCAAAGAGAGGTTGAGAAATGGTCATGAAAAGCTACATTGACAATTCTTGTCACAAAAAATTGAAAACAAAGCTATGATGTGACCCCTATAAGCACTTGAGTTCCATAAAAGTTCACTTAAAGCTTGCTTCTATTCTGTAGGCATGTTCTGTGAAGGCAGGAGAGCATCCCTGAGATTAAAGGAACATCCACTCTCAGCTCATAAAGGCGGTGTTCTGTTATCTGCTCCTCCGTCTCCTTCATTCTCTCTCGTCATGGGCTTCTGTATATTAGTGGTAATAGCCTGTACAGCGATTTTGTTAATTATCACGGACGTCTTTGATATATATCTTGACACGCTCCTCAAGGCATAAAGAAAGTGCATGTGCAGGAACAGAAAGGAAAAGAAGCTTTTAAGCATTAATGAACTTCTTTTTTGTACTTATCACTACGTCTGCCCTAAAATAGAAGCCTTTAACTTTAACTTAAAGAAGAAAAACAAGACTTTTTGGTCTCTCTTGCATTAAAGTTTATATATGTTAATATTGATAATATATATTTATTATTTTTTATTGTTTCTTCCCTGAAGTCAACTTAAAATGTGAGTTAAGCTTTCTTGCACCAAAAGGAAGTAATTTACCTTTAAATGACCTTTTTCTTACTATTACATATTTTATATATTCTCAGAAATGCATGATGAGATGATGATGAATGGATGATCTTGGTCGTCCAATGAGCATTGAGTAACCCTCAGCTAGATCCAATCACCTTGAGGACTGACACACCTCCTCACGGGCGGCTTTCTAAGCTCAGCAGTGCCTGTCGGACACAGTCGGTTTTGTCTGCGTGTGCCAACTGGAGCCGGGCCACGAGCCGAACGCGGGCAGGTTCTTCTGAAGAAGCCCTGAAGACAGACAGGAGCGGGTATCCAACCGCCTCCGCCTCACAGTCAGGAAGCACGTATAGATTCCCTGTTCTCCTCTCAGCCCACCTGTACGTGGAGCTGACACTGTCCGCCCTTGACCGGACCCCCTCACCCGCACCAAACAATAGCCGCTTCAGCTTTAATGCACATATGTCATGCTAAGTGAATTTGTGGAGCAGATGGTCACGATAGCATGGCAGGTGCCTCGACAAATGTTTGCGTTTGCTGTGCTGCTATTTATATCGGCGCAAAACACAGCGGCACAAATATTTGAAAAGGCCATTGGGTGTTTTTTCAACATGCGTCACAATTATCAACGTGTCTTTTTTTTCTTCCCAGCCCAAAACAAACAGATGGCAGTTATGGGTTCAGTGCTAACCGCCTTAGATTTCTGTGCAGATCTGAAAATACGCAGCGAAAAGATGGATGAAGGTCTTAAAGGAATAGTTCACCCAAAAATAAATATTCTGTCATCGTTTGCTCATGTCGTTCCAACTCAGCATGATGTTTTTTTGTTTTGTTTTGTTTTTTTTTTTCCTGTGGAGCACAAAACGAGATGTTTGTGCTTTCCAATCTAATGAAAGCAAACAAGGCATTAGAAATGCCAAAAATGCAACCAAAAATAATGTTAAAGTAGTCTATGAGGCTTTTGACTGAAAAAAATGACTTCTTAGGTCTTTATTAGTCTTATTTTAGCAAAATTCTGTTCATTTACTTACCTTCATGACATTCAAAAACCAGGTCAAAAGTTTACATACACCTTGCAAAATCTGCAAAATGTTCATTGTTTTACCAAAATAAGAGGGATCATACAAAATGCATGTTATTTTTTATTTAGTACTGACCTGAATAAGATGTTTACATATAGTCCACAAGAAAAAATAATATCATAATACTGTGTTGTTACCTGGATGATCCACGGCTGTTTTTTTTTTTTTTTTTTTTTTTTAGTGATAGTTGTTTATGAGTCCCTTGTTTGTCCTGAACAGTTCAACTGCCCACTGTTCTTCAGAAAAGTCTTTAATGTCCCGCAAATTCTTTGGTTTTTCAGCCTTTTTGTGTATTTAACCTCTTTCCAACAATGATTGTACGATTATAAGATCTATCATTTTCACACTGAGGACAACTGAGAGACTCATATGCAACTATTACAGAAGGTTTAAATGCTCACTAATGCTCCAGAAGGAAAAACCACGCATTAAGAGCTAGGGGGGTGTAAACTTTTGAACAGAATAAAGATGTGTACGTTTTTCTTACTTTGCCTAAATATCATATTTTTTTTTCATTTAGTACTGCCCTTCAAAAGCTACAGAAGATACTTCCATATTTCCCAGAAGACAAAATAAGTTCAGTTTACCCTGATCTTCAAATTTAAAACGTTTTCACCCCCCGGCTCTAAATGCGTTGTGTTTCCTTCTGGGTCAGCAGTGAGTGTTTGAACCTTCTGTAATAGTTGCATATGAGTCCCTCAGCTGTGCTCAGTGTGAAAAGATGGATCTCAAAATCATACAGTCATTGTAGGAAAGGGTTCAAAAACACAATTTTGAAAAACCAAAGAATTTGTGGAACCTAAAGGATTTTTCTGAAGAAAAAGGCAGTTGAACTGTTCAGGACAAACAAGGCACTCATAAAGACATATCACTAAAAAAAAAACAAAAAAACAACTGTGGATCATTCAGGTAACAACACAGTATTAAGAATCAAGCGTATGTAAAATTTTGAACGGGTTCATTTTCATAAATTCAACTATTATTTTCTCTTGGAAATGGACTATATGTAATGTTCAGGCCAGTACTAAATAAACAATAACATGCATTTTGTATGATCCCTTTTATTTTGGTAAAATAACATTTTGTAGATTCTTCAAGGTGTATGTAAACTTTTGACCTCAACTGTATATTTATACATATATATATATATATATATATAGAGAGAGAGAGAGAGAGAGAGAGAGAGAGAGAGAGAGAGAATTTTGTTAACCAGACAGTTTTGGTTCCCATCAACTTGTTTTATTTTTGTCCATAAAATGGAAGTCAATGGGAAATTAAACTGTTACCAACATTCTTCAAAATATTTTCTTTCTGTCTACAGAAGAAAGTCATATGGCTTTGGAATGACTTGAGGGTGAGTAAATTTGGGTGGACAAGTGAAAAAATACACTTTGACTGAAGATATCAAGATGTGCATCTCACGTGTTGTTTTAAGGATTTTTAGAAAGTGAAAACGAATATTTTTAGATCATTTAACTGAAAGTGTGCAAACAAAAACGAGACTTGAGCTAAAACAGATGGTGTCTATTTTTGTTTAAAAAAAATCTCATTTATGTCTGTTACTCACATGAAGGTATCATATGGCTTTAGAAAACCAGGAATATGATGTACAACTGCTGTTATTGGACTTTTGTGCTGCATTTTTGCAAAGCTTTATGGAACTGTGGTCGCTAAGAAAGGAAGTCATATGGGATTGGAATGACATGAGGGTGAGTAAATGATACCATCATTTTAATTGTTGAGTGAATTAAACCTTTAACAGTGCCACTGATTTAGCTTTCAACAACAAATAGGTATGTTTAAAGGGTTTACCATTTCCAAAAATTCTGTCATTAATTACTTGCCCTTGTGTCGTTCCAAACCCGTAAGACATTCGTTCATCTTAAGAACACAAATTAAGATATTTTTGATGAAATCCGAGAGCTTTCTGACCCTGCATAGACAGCAATGCAACTGTCACATTTAAGGCTCAGAAAGGTAGTAATGACACCGATAAAACAATGGTTCAACCGTAATTTTATAAAACTTCCACTGCACAACTGATGTCACATGGACTATTTTACCGATGTCCTTACTACCTTTCTGGGCCTTGAACATGTCAGTTGCATTGCTGTCTATGCAAAGTCAGCAAGCTCTTGGATTTCATCAGAAATATCTTAATTTTGTTCTGAAGATGAACTTAATGACAGAATTAATGACAGAATTTTCATTTTCGGGTGAGCTATCCCTTTAACACAATTACAAACATCGCAGCAGTTTGCTCCTATAACACACAGACTATTCAAATCAGTCTGTGTATGTCAACATATTTAGCAATGACCTAGAATCCAGGAATTAAACATTCAAATAGCTGCAAACCGGCAGTCCATTGTCTGGTTGTTGACAGCTTTTGAATTACATGCTTTAATGCCGGGCCTTCAGATAAACATCCCACCGTATCCACAAAAAAACGTCGCATGCAAACCAATCATCAACATCCAAGAACCGACACCTGCTCGTGTCCAGCGACTGGCAAAGTTTCTCATCGTTCTCTCCGCATTTGTATCTTTTCCTCTAATTATTCACCGAAGTCTGTTAAGTCACGGTGCCGTCCGAGGGGAGGGAGGGGGGCCCAGATGCAGATTAGGCTCCTGAAGATGAGGGTCTAAAAGGGATTTAATGGTAGAATGGATTAGAGAAATCCTTGTAACAATGTTAAATAATTATAGTTCCAGCCGAGATCAAAGCAGCATTGATTGAACCCCTCAAGCCTTTAACACAGAGAGGAAAGAGAGAGAGAGAGCGAGTGAGAGAGAGAGTCTTGGAAAGCAAAGATTGGTAAACTCCTGCTCGGGCCGCAGCGGCGCTCGCACATGTGGATTGGCGAGGAAGCGCGTGGATAAAAAGATGTATCCTTTAGGAGAGCTCCGTCTGGCTTTTGTCACTGGAGCTGGAGATCCATTTGAGAGGTCTGATAACGGCGCAGACGAACTCGTGAGGGAACGTTGTCAGAGGCGCTCGCGCTGATACCTAAGCGTTTTAAGACGACTTATAGACAGACCGGAATTTAATGTATGCAAAGCACCAAGTTTGAGCGGAGGCTTTCAGTCGGAGTTGTTTATTTCCCATGTAATCAAGAAATTTTGACATGCCTGGCTGCCGCTCATTTTCCGAGCGAGGGTGTCTCGTTCGCCGCTCTCAGCCATCTTACCGCAGGCTTTCTCTGCTAGTCTCGCGCAGATAAGTGGTATTGTGCGAAATCAGATTGTCGTGACAATACGCTACAGTAGAATTTGGTACTGAATGAGCCGGGTTATGTAGACGAGGTGGAAGAATCGACGTATTTAAAAGGACTAAATAAGGTGCGTGTGATTTCCGATGATGTTTGGCAACAGCGACCCAATGCATGAATGCCCATTTGTGGGCGGGGCTCGGTTTTGTGTTTACTGGGGAGGGAGGAGCTAAGATTTGGTACTTTACATCCACACACAACATTGTGCTGAAGAAATACATGAGCAGAGATTAGCCTAAACTCTTCGCTCGTGGTCTTAAAGTGTCCAGATGCAAATGATCTGAGATTATAAGAGGTTTAAGAGCAATGACTTCATGCTTGTTAGCAATAGAATCAATCTGAAAATGAACTAATGTAGTCTTAAAGCAGTGAACGTGCTAGAATAATGCTGCGCTTGAATTATCAAACTAAGATGTTTCTATTTCACCGCTCAGATGTGAATGTAGATCTCTGTGGTGTGCTGGGAAGTTTTGTGGTTTTGTTTTGAGTGAATCTTTGAACTGGATTATCAGTGCCATTGACCTGATTCTATAAATGTTATATTATTTTCATTATGTGTGACCCTGGACCACAAAACCAGTTGTATCTGTTGATCAGCCATTACTCCAGTCATGAAAATGTTAAAAACAGTGTACTGCTTAATATTGTTGCTGAAACAGGTAATTTTTTCATTTAGGATTTTTTATTCTTGATTCTAGTGAATGAACTTCATAGGAACATCTTTTTTGAAATATTAGAAATGTATTTACTGTTTTGTTCAATTTAATAAATAAATTGCTGAATAATAGTGTTAATTTATTTTAAAAATGTAAAATAAAAAATCTTACCAATTTCTGTAAAAATCTAAATTATTCCAGAGGCGTGTAGATAAATGAGACAAATTCAGTAATGTAATATTTTTTTTTAAAAACAAATCTGTCATTTATTACAGTTGTTTTATTATTATTTAGATTTTGATTTTATAAGTGATTTAATTTATAAACAGATGACTTTATATGCTGATTGGGTGAGGCCCGGTGCAAAGCATTGGAAATAAAAGCTGACAGTTAATTAGAAACTGCATGATTTACGTGTGCAGTCAGAATTCTCCAAAGCTTAGGCGGACCTGTTGACAACTACATGGAATATGGGCGGAATAAAAGGAGGAGAGGGAGGGCAAACAGAGGGTGTGCTGTGAGAGGCATCTATATCAAAGCAAACGCCCCCCTTATTTGGAGGAGGAGCAGAAAAACCAAACATGCAAACACTTGCTGTTCTTTCACAAACCCCAAAATACCTCCACTGCTACCAGTACAGTCAGGCCAAGCCTTATGACATCATCTCAGTGACAACAAGTAGTAGTAATAATAATAATAATAATAATAATAATAATGTGTGTCCATGTATTATTTTATTATATGGAAGTCTACATGAAACTTACAGTTTTCTGTGTGTGTGTTGCGGTATTCAATTATGCAATTTTCATTGGCATATTAATCATCTTTTCAACAAACAAGTCAGTGTTAATTAAAGCAAAGCATGGATAAAGATGTGTGACTGGATCATCACTCTGTTTATCACCGCACACAGAGCCAGAGTCAAATAAATTCAGCCTGTGACAAGAATTTCAATGTCTGTCCTCTTTTCCATATCGTCTTAGTGAATGTGTGTGTGTTTGGAGAGAGGGAGAGAATATGGAGTTGAGGAATGAGTGTGTTGTCATGGTAGCTCATCTTTTGTAAAGGTTCTTGACTAGAGATGAATTGATTTGTGCTCGGAGAGAGTCATCTGATTGTGAAATCTCCTGAATGATTTTTGAGTTCAGCACAGAGGAAAACTGTATAGATATGTAGAGTTCTGAGTTGTATTTAATTTATGTATTATATGCTTCTATCAGAATGATGTTAATTCCTACAGATGCCATATTGATCTTTTGAGAGGGTTTTCAGCACTGGTAGTTTGGTAGTCAGTGGTTGGTAGTTTGGTAAATTGGTGGTATAGGATATGATGTCATGCTCTAATACATTATTTAATACTTAATTTATTAAATAAAAATACATATATATTTTATTTTAATATTTGTATAATTTAAATATGTAAATATGTTAAATTAATATGTGTAATTATTACATTTAGTATCATCTCTAAGCTTTTAGAACACTAGTAAGTCTCATAATTCAGTCATTTCATATTTCTTTTTCATTTATATATATATATATATATATATATTTATATAATTTTATATAATTAAAACTGCATATATATTTAGTATTTGTATAGCTTAAATATGTTTAATTAATTAATTAATCATTTTAAATTCATATATATATTAATTTTAAGAAATTAACTTTTGAGAATTATCTCTAAGCAATATCATTTCATATATCTTATATATATATATATATATATATATATATATATTATTACTACATATATATTTTATTTAATATTTGTATAATTTAAATATGTTTAATGAATTAATAAATAATTTCTTTTAATTAAATAATTTTTTAGAAAGCCAGTAAGTTTCTAACATAACTAACATAATAACATAACATTATATATATGTTATACATTTATTAAATAAAAATAAATGTAAAAAATTTAAAATATATATTTTATTTTAAAAAATTAAAAGTGTATGTTAATATTTCTATAATTTAAATATATGTTTGGAAATTAACTCAAAGCTTTAGAAAGCTAGTAAATCTCTAAAAATGGAATAAATAATATTTAATAGATTTGAATAAAATAATAAAAAAAATAGAATAATAAAATTGAATTTTATATTTGTATTTAATATTGTATTTAAAATTAATTTAATTATTTTAAGAAATGAACTTGAGTATTATTGCTAAGCTTTTAAAAAGTCAGTAAGTTTGTAAAATTTGTAAGTAAAATTGTTTTAACTGATCAATTATCAGTGTTGTACCAGTGCCTAATTATTATTATTTTTATTAGAAGACTCTTAAAAGCATGAATTGGACTTGTCATTTCATTTACACGGCTCAGGTGATTGGCTCAAACCAACCTGCCAGCAGAACTGAGCGCCCGTGAGCAAAGATGGCAGATTTCAATCGGTGCATGTCCACGGGGTCCTGCGCCAGCCGGGCAGCTGCCATTGAAATGAATGGAAACGCTAACGGATAGATTCCAGAGCCGTAGGTTCAGACAGACAGAGCTGTACCGGGACTGCAACTCCAGCTGCGGAGGTTCAGGCGTGTGTGGGCCGGCAGCTCTCTTCCTCTCTGACTTTATCAGCTCACACACTTGTGGGCGAGACGAGGGCGAGTCTCACCCTCTATACCTTAAACACAAGATCTCTGTGGTTTGAAGCACTCGGCTGCTCCTCTTTCCTCCAGCGTCGCTCTCTGACAATCTGAAAGGCAAACAGACCTACACTGGAGCTGGTAAAATCATACACACACACGCACACAAACACTTGGTTTCTGCTGTGTTAGCTTGAATCTAAATGCACTCAAACAGAATGTTGCACAGGAGCGAGATCTGTTCTCCAGGAAGACAGACAGAGGGAGAGAGAGAGGGAGAGAGAAAAAAGAGAGAAATAGAAGCAGAGAAAGATGGAGAGAGAGAAACCAGAGTCAAAAACCGCCACATAACAATGCCGGAGAAAAATCAGAACATTTTCCAGCGAAAGATGGGCCATTTCCAAATCCTCGTGCCCTATCAGACAAATTAAAGTAAATCAAGCATGAAATGAAGCAGGAGAGCCCGGAGATAAGACTCTTTAAGTCCTTTCCAGATTAGGATAGGGGAAGAGAGGTGCATCTGCTCTCTGCCAGCCGAGGAGGCTAGCTTCTCATTTCACAATAGCAGCCTGTGTATAGGATTACTTTCCCCTGTCACCGACACACACACACACTTACACACACACACGCTTGGTCCGAACGTGTCCTTAATGCGTCGACTCACTAACTTGTTTTACACGTTTTGACAAGTGATCTATAAATGTACAGCAGCTAGCTGGTCGTGTGAAAACGTGCTAGATGATGCTTTAACCTATAGACAAGGTTTGTAATAGCATTCCTGTAATGTAGCTCAACTGGTAGAAGCAATGTGAAGGTCATGGGTTCGATTCCCAGGGAACGTGCATGTTGGTAATGTATTTCGTAAAGCATGAAATACAAATTGGTTGTTGAGAGGAAATACTTTTAGGAAGCTGATACTCCATATTTAAGGTATTTTAAACAGGATTTTAATCATTCTTTTATAATTATATGTGCAGTTTAATAGCCTCAAAGTAATTGAGAAATACATGGAATACACTCTTAAAAATAAAGGTGTTTTGCGGTGCCATAGAAGAACCTTTTTTGTTTAAATGGTTCTATAAAGAACCTGTAACATCTGAAGAACCTTTCTGTTTCACAAAAGGTTCTTTGTGGCGAAAGAAGGTTCTTCAGATTATGAAAAGGTCAGAAAGAGATGGTTCTATAAAGAACCTTTGCCCAAATTGTTCTTTGTGGAACCAAAAATGTTTCTTCTATGGCATCGCTGTAAAGAACCTTTTAAAGCACTTTTATTTTTAAGAGTGTACTTGTACTTTTTAAAAAATTACTTGAAATAAAATCACATTAAAGGATTAGTTCACTTCCAGAACAAAAATTTACAGATAATGTACTCACCCCCTTGTCATCCAAGATGTTATGTCTTTCTTTCTTCAGTTCTAAAGGAATTGTTTTTTGAGGAAATCATTTTAGGATTTCTCTCCATGTAATGGACTTCTATGGTGCCCCCAAAGTACCAGCAGAAGTACCAACCCAGAGTTTGCAAAGTGAACATGCAAAGAAGATCGAACACACTTAATATACACGTATATAAATTGTCAATTTTGTTTTAGAAAATAACCGATCGTTTCGTTAGATAAGACTCTTATTCCTTGGCTGGGATTATTTAAAGCCCTTTGAAGCTGCATTTAAACTGCATTTTGGAAGTTCAAATTTGGAGGCACCATAGAAATCCATTACATGGAGTGAAATGTTTTCCTCAAAAAACATAATTTCTTTACGACTAAAGAAAGAAAGACATGAACATCTTGGATGACAAGGGGGTGAGTACATTATCTGTAAAGTTTTGTTCTGGAAGTGAACTAATCCTTTAACTTAAATAAAATAAAATTCAAAAAATTGACTTATTTTATAAAAACTTCTCATTTCCTTTTAATGTAATTTGAAGAACTAAAATAAATAAAAACTATAAAAACTATATAGACAAGAACACAATATTACTCAAACTTTCATTAAAATAAACATGAAATCAAATAAAAAAAAATGGAAGTGAAATCAAACAAAAAATCAAATCAAATTCAAATTTTTAACAAAAACTACATTGCAGAAAATGCTCAAAAAGCAGATACTTCTACATGACACTGGGGCTAGTTGTCACAATGTCACAATGTTACAATAGTCACAGTGTCATTAAACATAAGGTTTTGAGGCACAAGTCCAATTACAACATTTTTTTTTCTCTAGATCAAATGTTTTACATCTTATATAATTATGTAATATATATTTGTATAATTTTATCTTCCAAAATGAAATTTCAATGCCTGGATGTTTTCTATTGGGTGAACTAGTAAACACTGTAAAATGCTGTTTATTGGCAGTTTGTGACAACTTACCCCAGATTTGCAGCCAAAATTAAAGTTTATACATATACAAATATATATAAAATGTATACTGGATATACAAAAAAAAAAAAAATTAAAGAAGTTTCTTATGCTTATCAAGACTGCATTTGATTTGATCAAAAATCCAGATTTTTAACTATTTTCTGTGTGAATATATTTTAAAATGTAATTTATTCCTGTGGTGCAAAGCTAAATTTTCAGCATCATTACTCCGGTCTTGTGTCACATGATCCTTCAGAAATCGTTCTAATATGCTGATTTATTATCAATGTTGAAAACGGTTGTGCTGCTTAATATTTTGCTGGAACCTTTGATATATTTCTCAGGATTCTTTAATAAATAAGAAGTTAAAAAGAATAGCATTTATGTAAAATAGAAATTTTTTGTATATATTTCTATTTTAACAATATACAATATACACTACATGTAAGTAAATTTTTATTCTTTCTTGTTTAAAAAATAAAGTAATACTTTTATTCAGCAAGGATGTTAATTAAAATATTATAAGTTTTATTGTAAGACAATATTTTTTTTAACTTTTTATTCATCAAAGAATCCTGAAAAAAAATCACAGGTTCCAAAAATATATTAATAAATGATAATAAATCAGCGATTAATAATCTAATGTAATAAATAAATATTAATAAATTATAATAAATCAGCATATTAGAATGATTTCTAAAGGATCATGAAACACTGAAGACTTGAATAATGTCTGATAAAAACAAAACAAATCAGCTTTTCATCACAGGAATAAATTTCAATAAATTAAAAAATAATATATTTTAAAATATATTAAAATAGAACACCATTATTTTACACTGTGATAATATTTCACAATATTATTATTTTTTCTGTATTTTTAATCAAGTAAATGCAGCCTTAATGAGCATAAGAGAATTCTTTAAAAAATTTTAAAATCATACTAATCCCAAACTTTTGTGTATGTATAAAATGAAACCTACTATGGAAAATATTCATTAAAAGCCCTACTCTTAACATAAAGTCTTGATGAAATATCATATCAGTGTTATTTTTCAGGTGCAGTTTCCCTCCGCATCTATAATTCTCCATGTTTTACAGATGGGCAATTTCTTTTGAATATTATATTCTCGCCATAAAATTTTAGCACCAACATTAATTATGTAAGAGTTAGAATACTGCCGTCTGAAATGATTCAAACACAAGCCTTCCTGTGGCTCAGTAGAGCAATGCGCTACCAACGCAAAGGTCATAGGTTTGATTCCCAGGGAAACGAGCGTAAAAAATGTGAAATGAAAAATTGAGACGCACATATTTTGGTTTCAGAGTCAGGACTGGATGTTTCCCATCCTGGCTTTTCCCTCATCAGGAGTTTGTTAGTTATTAAACGGCGCGGCCGTGACCTTCTACGCCCCGGTGTCAGGTTTAGGCCTTCTATCACCCTCTATCTCCAGCCATTTAAAAACTCCTCCTGAAAGTGACTGATTTAACCTGCTTTTACGCCGTTTATATCAAAACCGGATGAGAGAGAGAAGGGGAGAGGGGGAAAAAAAACTTAATCCATCTTATCTGTTGACTGTCAAACTGCTGGAGCTAAGACCTCCTCACAAAAGACAACTGGGTCAGGCAGGCAGGAGCGGCCGGATTTGTGCTGGAGGAAAGTTTGAAATGTGGTAATTGACTGGAGGGGCGGCTGCGGATAGAGCTAATGACCCGCTAGAGCCACTGGAGAAAAACAGCACCTGTAAATGCAGAGGAAAAACAAACGTGAGGCAGATACGTGAGCTGTTGCGTGACCCGGGAGCTCGGTAGTTATTAACACGCCTGCAGATAAGTGTGCGTGTATTTCGTGTGGAAGGGAAATACAGCCGAACGCTCTCTTTCAGATCATCAGGAACACAGCGAGATTCTTTCAGAGGGGCTGAAAGCAGCATTCCCATAATTCAAAGTATTTGTGAGCGTTTCCAGTGATTGCAGGCACCATTAGTCAGTCGGTGCTGACAGGAGACAGAGGAATTATATCCCGCATGAGCACTGAGATTTGTAACATCTCAGGCTATCAAATTTGTTAGCTGGAAAAAGTCTCCTCTAGATTCAGATAGGGCGTCTTCCTCAAGTTTACGTCTAATCTTTTGTGTCCTATCGTTCAGAGTGACAGAAGGGAAAGAAGCTTTGGAGATTGTTGTCGGAATGACTTTGCTCAGGTTTTGATCGAAATGAGGCTGGCCCATCAAGGTTTAACTGGTTAGTTCCTGCTGGTAGATATTGTTAATACAGCATTTGTCTCTAAAAGCATCTTTCTTTATTGATGATCACTGAAAAGCAGCCATATATTTTAAGTAAATATGTTTTGTAACAAAAATAAATGTACATGTTCCGCATGTAAATACTACATACTTGTTATATTGATTACCATAACTGGGTAATAACTACGAACTAACCCTAAACACACCCCTAAGCCTAACTAATATATATACAGTTAAAAGTTTTTGAAGAATTCTCTTTTGCTCACCAAGTCTGCATTTATTTGATCCAAAATATTTTACTATTTAAAATAACTGCATTCTATTTGAATATATTGTAAAATGTAATTTATTCCTATGAACAAATCTAAATTTTCAGAATCATTACACCAGTCTTCAGTGTCACATGATCCTTCAGAAATCATTATAATGCTGATTTGCATTTATTATTATTATTATTGTTATTGTTATTATTATTCTCAATATTTAAAACAGTTGCACATTTTTTTCAGGATTCTCTAACAAATAGAAAGATCCAAAGATCAGCATTTATCTGAAATAAAAAGCTTTTGTAACATTGTACAATATACCAGAAATTTTCAAACTGGGGTCCCCCCAGGGGGCCATAAGGAAGTGTTAGGGGGTCCTTGGAAATGTTTTTGAGAAAAAGCAGAAAAAATGTAAAAATTGTATTATTATTATTATTGTAATTATTATTATATTATATATAATTATAATAATTGTTAAAAGAATGAATACAAAAATATGATTGAATAAGAATGAAAGAAATAAATGATCCAAAAACTGATTAAAATAAATTAGTAAAAATTAAAACAAAGAAATAAGTACAAATTATGGTCAAATGAATTATAAACTTTAGATTAAAAAGATAAATAAATAAATAAATAAATACTGTACTTTAGTTTAAAATACATTTTAAAGGGGTCATCAGATGCAAAGTTCACTTTTACATGTTGTTTGAACATTAATGAGTGTTGGCAGTGTATGTACAAATCTACCCTATAATGATACAAATCCATGCAGTGGTTTTTAATTAATCTGTAAAAAATAATATCCCCTCTTTCAAATCGAGCCGTTCTCAGATGCCTGACGGTGTGCCGTCACACCAACAGAGGCCGCTCCCACGATACCTCAGAACAGCTGTCTATGTTCGATCATCCAGCTTCACTTACAGCAGAAGTGAGTATAAGGGGTTTTTTTATGAATCTTCGCAATCGCCTTTCCTATTAGCGGCTAAACGCGGCTAAAGTACACAGGCTCGTCACTCAACAGAGAGAAGAGAGGGGCGGGTCGAGCAGAGCTCATTAACATTTAAAGCAACCTCGACCAGAATAGGATGATTTTTGCAGAGCTGATTTTGGCAAGGTAAAAAGGGTGTTGTTTTACACAACCATTGAGAATTTTAACCAAAGTATATTATAGACTTTTCATTAAGACCCTAATCATATCAACTTGTGGAAAATGGGCATCCGATGACCCCTTTAAATATTTGTTTTTCGGAAAAAAAAAAAAAAAAAAAAAAAATACAAACTAAATATTTTCCAATTAATATTTTAGACTTTTTTTATAATGTGAATTTTTCACGGTGTAAATTGGGTATTTATACAAGAAACTGTATAAATGTCTTTTACATTTTAGATTGGGGGTCCCTCACACGATGATGATGACAATATTTGGGGGGTCCGTGGCACCTAAAATATTGAAACCCCTCCACTAAACCATTTAAGCTTTGAGCAGTATAATTATTTTATTTTTTGAGGGGGAAATAAATTATAGAAATAAATACTTTTATTTAGCAAGGTGCTTTAAATTGATCAGAAGTGATGATAAAAACATTTATAATGTTACAAAAGACTTGCATTTCAGATAAATGCTGTTCTTCTGAACTTTCTATTCATCAACGAAACCTGAAAAAAATCTACTCAGCTGTTTTCAACATAATAATAATAATAATAATAATAATAATGTTTTTTTGAGCAGCAAATCAGAATATTAGAATGATTTCTGAAGCATCATGTGGCTGGAGTAATGATACTAAAAATTCAGTTTTGAAATCACACAAATAAATTACATTTTTAAATATATTCAAATAGAAAACAGTTTCTATTTATCAGTTTTAAATAGTAAAAATAGTAAAAATATTTCAAAATTTTGCTGTACTTTTTTGAAGACTTAGTAAGCAGAGGAGACTGTTCAAAAACTTTTGACTGTGCTGCTCTAGAAGCATTTCATAATGTTGGACAGTTGTGCTGCTTAATGTTTTTGTTGAAACAGTTTTTCCCCCCAAGATTCTTTGAAATATAAATATTTTGTAGCATTTTAAATGTCTTTACTGTCACTTTTGATAAATGCATTCTTGTTGAATAAAAATATAGATTGTTACTGTCTCCTAACTTTTGAACAGTAACAGTCAAGTTGAATTACCTTGTGATTCCATCACCACGCCATTATAAATGCACAGTATCTTTCATAAGTGTAAAACAGACAGTTTCTTCTTGCATAAATAATGCATGTTCTCAGAATACTCCAAAATTCCAGTCTCTTTTAGTAAGAGGTTAGTTTATTAAGCAAGAGAGAGAGTGTATGTGTGTGTGTCTGAGAGAGAGTGAGGTAAAAAGGTCCTCGTGTGTTTTAAAACAAGTGTCTGCCGAGGAGATAATGGTAAAGCCGTGGGATAAAAATGATGCATTTGCTTCTCTTCGAGCTGATAATGGGGGTTTGGAGGGGGGTGGAGGAAAGTTCATCGCTCTCTTATCGAAGCGCTCTGACATTTCTCCTTCAGCTGTAAAATTTCAGATCACATATCTCCTTCAGAGCTCCTGCACCTTTTGTGGAGTGATACAGAGCTCTCCATTTCTCTCCACGTGCCCCTCACAGTATGTTCATTTGCCTCATAAGCCGCTGTACATCTTGATATGTGACTCCTGCATTGTCACACGGGGCTGATGGGCATTTGTACCTTCGAACACGACAAATTCATGTGACCTTTTTTAAACATCCATTTTGATCTGATCCAGATCATTTCTAAAGTGTAACTGTTTAAGGATGACTATTAAAAACAAGGACTGTGGGTTTTTGGGTAAAATGCTTTTAAAGGTGAAGTGTGCAATTTCTACACCATTACTGATATTATGTTTTTAAACTTTTTTTTAAAAATGTAATTTAATTTAATTTTTTTATATTTTTTATTTTATTTTATATTATTTTATATTCTTGCATGCTGCACCTTCAAGTGAATTCACTTTTTTTTTAATTAAAAGAAATGATATTGATATTTGGATGACTTGATCACTTCATTTTTTGTTCCCTTGATTGATACAGATCGTATTTAGAGAAAATGAAATGCAGCTCATTATGTCAGATAGCATATACGCTTACTTCTCTCACAACAATATTTCAGTTTTAAGGTCAAGTGCTTAATAATTTATATTTTCACTGTTAAATTACTTTCTGAGAGAGACCTAACGCACCTCTTTAAGGCTTAAACCCCATAAAAATAAAATAGAAGTAATTGCAAATATTAAAATGTAGCTGCAAGCAGTGATTACTGGGATTCAAGTGCTTTAAGGCATTTAAGCGCATATGAAAAATTTGTTTTTGGCAAATCCAGGTGATTTACCATAGAAATATTATGTTTTTTTTTTAACAATTATGACTGTTATCGGACCAGCTGTGGTTAGATCTCCTTAAAACTTTGCATGCTTGTTTAGAATCACCTGTCGTATGTGCTCACCAGGTTTCGTAAAGTTTTCAGTTTTCCTTTAGGCTTTATAGGATTTTGGGTAAATTCGTACAGGCCCCTTTTCTAAACAACCTCATTATAGCTTCCCAAAGGGTAAATTTCAATTTTTTTTTAATTATTCAATTATTCAATTATTGACCTAGAGAGTCCAGAGAATTGTACTGCAATGTATTTTCCAGACTGAGCGAAAAACCTAGGAGTAGTGCGAAAAAGTAGATTTTTTACATCTTCTCATTTAACAAACCATTTGATTGACAGCAGTTGTTCTAGAAGCAAAGCTGTCTGGAACAAGGAGTTCTATCACATGATATGAATAACGCATGTGCGAAAAAAAAAAAAAGTGGTATTGCCCTCCAGTCGCCGATTTCTTTCGAATTTCTCACAGACCTTTGGTGCCACGAGTCAAACAGGCCCACCAAGTTTCATTCTGATCAGCCTCCGTTAACCTTGTCTAATAGGTGCTCAAAATTAATTGCCAGTCGTGGCCATGTTTGTTTGACCTACACAAATGCCTATATATACGCTTGTGACACTTTGGACCAAGACTATGAACAGCACTTTTCATGTTAATAGGACAAATTGTTGCGTAGTTATAGCCATTTTTATATTTTTCCCCTCTTATAGCGCCGCCAAGTGGCCAAGCTCTGCAATTTTTTCCTGTGACCTCAGATTGAGCACTTACATAAGTGTTCTGAGTTTGGTGAGAATATCTCATTCTGTTTCAGGAGTTATAGGCATTTTAATAAAAGTGGCCCTGTCCTTTTGCAGCGGTGAGGCTAAAGTTCATCTTTTTTTGGATGATTATTGATATTCCTGCACTGGTTTGCTTCCAATCGAGTGGAAAACACATGACTAGTTCGCAAAAGTAGGTTTTTCAAAAAATCCAAAATACCCGAAAATTTTGCCCGGCTCACGATCAAATCTTAAGTAAGTTTTGTCCTGCATAAGCCAAGGATTTCAACGACGTAAGACATTTGAGTCTGTGACTGACGGTTTAGGAGTTATAAGCGATTTCGTACTTTTGATCGCTGTAGCGCCCCCGTCAGGCCAATTGGGGTGAGCCTTGGTGACATTGTCGGTGGTGTAGAGTACTACCATTCTTCCAAGTCTCAACGATTTACGGTTTGGTCTGTGCGATCAGTTTTACGTGGAGATTGCTGATCCTTAGCTGTTCTAACAATTACAATACAGTTTCAGCATTACACACTTGAACCTCTAATGAATGTTCCAACAGTGTTGTCAAATGTTAACGTAACCACAAAAGTTTGTATGTTTATCAGGTACTTAAAAAGTAAGTAGTAACCTTAAAATAAAGGCTTTTCAAACCTTAATCACAATTAACAGCATCTCATATCACTGGTATGAAAAAAAATTAATACAGTTGATGTTTAGCAACTGGGTGCAAAAGACAGTTTGGGATGCGCAAGATGACAAATCTGCCCACAAAATTAAAGAAATGACAAGTGATTTGCAAATACTTTTTAGCAAGAGTCTTTGTTTGGTTGGTCTGTATTTGGAAAAATAATGTCAGCTTTTGTTGTTTCTTTCTCTTCCTGTGCTGTGACTTTGCATTTACGTTTTCGTCTAGTTTTTGTCTATATTTTCGAGGTGGGAGACGTGACCCCCTCCATCCCCCATCGTCCCTCCGTCACGGGGGGAAACAAACAGTTGCCGCGTGCAGCATCTTTTTGGGGCTATCAGAGGAAGATCTGTGCGCACAAAAGGGACATTCATGGTTCTGCCAGGGATCTGTGGTGAGGGGGAGCGGACCCCGGAGAAGAGCGACAGATGATCTTATCTAGGGAGGAGTGGAGGGACGGGGGGATGGAGTTCTCTGCACTCATATCAACAGCTCCTCCGTGCCAAGATGGTGGCATTTCAGCGCTGGTTGATGAGAGAGCTTTTGGGTGTTTCGACCCGTGAGCTCTGCCCGAGGACGCTTCATTAGCACTACTAAACTGATCTTGCAGTTTCTGTTTCAGTGGTACTCGACTGATGGGTTGTTACCCAAAAACTAGCCTCAGTTTGATTTGATAATGGCCACACAGGGAAAAACAAAGCTAAATGCTATTAACTAAATGCTTGCACAGATTAAGCAAAGCTGGTTTGATGATCTTTAACTGGTTTTAACAGGTCTTGCTGGGTCTCCCAGCCTGGTTTAGCTGGTATCCAGCTGGTTTCTAATCCTCTGAAACTAGAAAACAGACCAGCTTAACCAGACTCGGACATCTGGTAAGACCAGCAAACCAGCTTAGGTTATAATTATGATTGAAGAATTAATACTTATTATTCAAAATAATGTGTAATATCATCATTTTCAATAGTGTGCTGATCAGTTAATATCTAAAAAAAAAAAAGCAAGTTAACTTTATGATCGTGTATAGAACAGCAAAGTAGACAGCTGAAAAAAAAAATAATAAAAAAACCCCCACTAAACATTCCTGTTAAATTTAACAATGTTTTATTATTTTATTTTATTTTATTTTATTTTATTTTATTTTATTTTATTTTATTTTATTTTATTTTATTTTATTTCACTTTATTTTATTTTTACAATTTTGGTACCAATTTTGGATTGGCATTTGATGTCCAAAAATAAATAATAAAAAAATAAATAATTTCCTGGGATTGACAACATTTTTGTTGACTTTTTTTTGGTACAAGATTGTTTATTTTATTTTATTTTAGTATCAGTTTTGGATTGGCAGTTTTGGATTGGCATGCTACCAATTTTGAAGTGGCACTTGATGTCTGAAAATAAGTAATAATAAAATAAAATCCTAATAAAAATACAAACCAGCTTATATATTATATATAAATATATACATATATATATAAATAAATAAATAAATATATATATATATATATATATATATATAAAACAATTAAGTAACCAATTTATAAATAATTAAGAATCATACACATCTTTCCTGGGTTTAACAACATTTTTGTTGACTTTTTCCGGAACACAGTTTTTGGTTCCAATTTTGGATTGGTACTTGATATCCAGAAAAAATAGAATAAAATAAAATCTAAAATTCTGAAATATAAACCAGCTTATGAAAATGTAACAAACAACCATAAAAACCTAAACATTCCTGCATTTAGGTTTTTTTTTTTTTTTTTTTTTTTTTTTTTTTTTTTTGATGTCCCAAACTGAATAATAATAAATAAAAGTTTATGAAATATATAAATGATTTTCATTAGCTCCACAATCATCTATCCACTGTAACATTGTACGTCAAACTCTAAATTTGCTCAAATTTTTCTACTGTATGTTTGACTCTTGGCAAATCTAGATAAAAAGTACATGCATGTCAGTAATGGAGTGGCAAAGCCAGCATTCATCGGCATCCGTGCCAGATCCGAGCGGATGATCTGCGACTGTACATCTTGATCTCGTAATCTATGGCGAGTCAACATCTAAACGCTTGTGGCAAACATGGCGACGGTGGCAGGCTGGCTCATTACGCACACAGAGCCGTATGTCGTCGTCTTGCCTCTCGGGCTCGTGTCGTATCGGTAACAGCTGGGACGAGCCAGCTGGGACGTGAGGTTTCGAAACGTGGCTTGGAACGCTCGGCGGACGACTGGCACGTTTGTACTCACCAGCGCTAGGACTTCAGATGTCCTTGTGCCGCACGCCTTTCTCATTCACCCCAGCATGGGATGCACGGAAGACTTCAGCGAAAGTGTCAAGCTGGGCTAAAGAGAAACTTGTGCGATCATGGCGAAAGGCCACGAGGTCTTATCAGAGTAGGAACAGAGCACATCAAGCGGTGGTGGGCTAGCATAGATTTAGCCTGCCTGTGATGTGGACCAGCTGCGCTCCAGCGCTTAATTATTTCCCTTTAATGAGGTTCCCCACCTTCCAACAGGCTGGCGGGAACACGACAGGCTTCAGAGAGACCCCCCGCCTCCCAAATTCTCCCACTATCTCTGCTGAGCTCCATAACGGGCAATGAAGGCATTAGTGCTGGAACGGGAAATAAGGAAAATAATTCTTCTAATGTACAGTATATGGTTTCACAGTATTTCACATTCAAGCACTCTGGAAATACCATGGCATTTATTGATATTTACCATAGAACTCAATGATTACAGTATTCATTTACCATGGCCTTTACTAGCAGTGTGGTTCAGTAAATGATGTTTTGCGTAGGGGTCGATGCCGATACCGATTATTACAGATCAAGTAGACCGATAACCGATATTTTGAACCGATATATACGCCTGGTGTAAAATTTAAAATGAATATCAAAATTAAGAATAACAAGAGCTCTAACAAAAACATTCTTTAAATGCTTTTAAATTATTTTATCGCCAAATTGGTTTTGAAAATGACTGATACCGATAACCATAAAAATGCTTAATATTGGTGCTGATAACTGTAATTAAGCATTATGATTAATCTGTTTGTCTAGGCATTTTTAATATTACATGTTTACTATGTTTACATGCTTTAAAGCATATGCTAAAGCAAAGTTCAATATATTATAAAATTGTGTAACATAAATAGTCATTTAAACTTGGTGAAATGCCATCATTTATTGAGATATATAAATACTGTAGACATGCAGTATATCAGTCCTCAATATATCGGTTTATTGGTAATACATCGCAATAGATATCGCAATATATTGGTCAATATTGAATAATTTGTTTTTTAAATTTATTTATTTATTTATATATTGGTCAATGTTGAATAATTTGTTTTTTTAAATTTATTTATTTATTTTTTGGCTTATAATTTAGGTAAAATAGAATTTTAGTTTTTGTCAGTGATTGCTTTTACCAATAGCATTTATCATTATTGGCCTTCATTTTAACATAGTGCATTCACTAATTACAGTATTTTATTTTATTTTTATTTTTATTTTTATTTTATTTATTTTTTATTATCAAAGACTATACCATAAATAATTTCCAAAATGTCTTGGTAATACTGTGCACCATGCAATATATCAGTACTCAGTGTGGGTGTGTGTGTGTGTGTGCGTAAAATAGAATTTTAGTTTCTGTCAGTTTCTTTTTTTGTTGTTGTTATGTTTTGTGTTGTTTTGTCCAATATCATACCATAAAACATTTTCAAAATGCCTTGGTAATACTGTGCAATATATCAGTACTCAATATATCCATTTATTGGTAACATATTGCAATAGAAATTTATCGTAATATATCTGTATCTTTCAATATTGGATAATTTATTGTGGATGCACTTTTTTTTTTTCGTCTTCTAATACTCACTTATGTAATCTTTAAAATATTACATTTAATATCAGTTATCAATATATATTTGGTTTAATAACAGTTAAAATATATCTTCAAAAAAAAAAAAAACCTATAATGAATATTGACTTTTTTTAATTCAGGTAAAATAGAATTCTAGTTTCTGTCAGTGATTGCTTTTACCCATAACGTGAAAAAACTATTGGTTTACCATTATTTTATTTTATTTTATTTTATTTTATTTTATTTTATTTTATTTTATTTTATTTTATTTTATTTTATTATTTTTAACATTTCCAAAATGTCTTGGTAATACTGTGGTAATTTTGGTAATACTTTACAATAAGGTCTAATTGGATAATGTTAGGTAATGCATTAATTAAAATATTAATTAAAAATAACATTTAACTAACAATGAGCAATATATTTCTTGTAGTTATTACATACAATACAATAATTATTCATCTTTGTTAAGGTTAGTTAATGCAAATACAACTGCTGATTTTTAGTTCATGTCAGCTCAGGTTTTTTAATTAATATTAACAGATAACCTTTGATTTTAATAATGTGTGCTGAAATTAACAGAGTAGATTCGTAAATGCTGTAGAAGTATTTTTCATTGTTACATCATGTTAACTTATGTTACAAATGAAACACTTTTACTGTACTTTTTAAATTCCCATTTGCTCTTGCCAAAGTCTCTGTTATGCATTGTTGTGATATTTAGCAAACGTCTGGGAATCATGATATCGAGATGTTTATTCAGTCGCAGGGGAATTTCCATACAAGCAGACTGGCGTGTTAGTATGTCACGGATACGCAGCTGATATCTGCAGTGAGAAACACAGCTGAATAGGTCATTTTAAAGTTCAATCAGTGCTGTACTGCTTTCAGCCCACAAAGGCAGCCCTGAAGATCATCTACCAACCAGCTTTTATTTAGCACAGGTCACGAAACAAGCTGTACTACAGAAACACCTTTATGTTGCGTTCAGAGCGTTGCAGACACTGTCTGACTGCAGTCAAAATCACACTCACAATGCCAGATAGAGAACAAATGCTGGTCTCAGATGTTGCTCAGATGTTTCTCCTGAGAGTATATCCTCTAGAATTTCAGTAGAGATCTTAAAAATATCTTAAACTCCAATCCAAAAGTCAAAGATCGCATTTTGAGGCTGTACTCAATATCAGTAATTTGTCTTTATTTGAATTTTAGTAGAAACATCTGAGCTTTGCAAACGTTCACGTAAACATTTTCAGCGTGGTACAGATTCTCAGTCGCCGCCTCGCTGTAAAGAGCTCTGCCGTTGTTATGAGTGCTGTGACACAGCCGAACAGGACGCTGGCGGGAAGATAAAGCAGATAGCACTCGAGCTCCGAGGGATAAATCTCGCTCAGTCGCAGGTCGGCCCCAAAAAGCTCTCAACATCTCCACAAAAACCCGCCGGAAGTCTGCTCTTGAGATCCTCGTGACAAGAGCCCCCTAGCCCTGGAGAGACGAGAGTCATGACCAGGCAGTCTATTATAATAACTGTTTGATTAATCACTGTCCTAAAAAAGCACACAAAATCTAACTGATTAGATAGCGGCGCTCGGGGAACTCGCGGGGCTAGCTGTGCTATCCCGTGACACGGTTAATTAACTCGGAGCTCTGCGCGCCACTAACAAGAGGCCTCGGCCCCCTTCCTGGAAAAACAGAAATAGAGCCCACGCTGCCAGCCGTTAAGCCTGTAACATCTCAGCAAGGTTTTATCAGAGAGCGAAAGACGCTCTTTCAAGAGGAGTTAGCATCCCAGCGGTTTGACACGCTCCATCTGATCGCCATCAGCACCCAGAACAGGTGCTGGAGTCTGTATCAAATACTGCAGTCACTCCAGAGAAGAAGCAGGAAAACAAGCTATGATGCTCAAATCATGGTTTTTATGAAACACAAACTTTGTGATCGCATATGCAGTGAATTCTGTATTCATGCAGGAAGTTAAATATTTGCAGTATTACTTTTATTGTAATGCGCAATAGTGCATGCTGGAAGAATTGTTCATTTGCTTATTATGCTTATTATAGATTATTATATATGTAGTTTGATACTTTTTGTGAGCGTGTGTGTGTGTTTCAGTATTTTTTTTTTTTTTTATCAGCCACAAGTAGACATTTTGTCAGTTGCTTGGTATATTATATTATATTATGTTATATTATATTATATTATATTGTATTATATTATATTACATTATATTATATTATGTTATGTTATATTATATTATATTATTAAATGCTTTTAAATTTAAATGCTTATTCACATTTAATAACACATTTAATAATATGAGTAAAATATTATAAACACTGTATATTTTAAAATATATTTATAAAAGAATTTATTATTTATATTATTTAATTATACTATTTATGAAATGAATTTATGTAATATATACTTTTTAAAAAAATTATTAGATTGTGTATTTCTTAATGCTTAGTCTCATCACAAAAAATAAAGGAATACAAAATGTTCTATCATTATTATATTATATCATATTATATTAGATGTTGTTAAATGCTTATTTACATTTAAAAATACAAGTAAAATATTTTTGTAAGATTTTTTTTGTTATGTTTTTTTGTATTTCAGTATTTTTTATCAGCCACAACTAGACATTTTGTTAGTTGCTTGGTTTTCATTTCTGTCATGTTTTGTCATTATTATATTATATTATATTATATTATAAAATGTTTAAAAAATGTTTAATCACATTTAATAATATAAAATATTATATACACACACACACACACACATATATATATATATATATATATATTTATTTATTTATAACGTTTTTTTTTTTTTTTTTTTTTTTTTGTATTTCAGTATTTTTTACTAACCAACCACAACTAGACATTTTGTTAGTTGCTTGGTGTTGTTATGTTATGTTATGTTATGTTATGTTATGTTATGTTATGTTATGTTATGTTATGTTATGTTATGTTATGTTTATGTTATATTATTATTTACCCCAAATTTTTTTAAAACTGTTTATTTACATGTCTTAATATAAGTAAAATATTATATACAGTGTGTATATTTTAAAATATATTTATTAAAAGTATTTATTTTTATGATGTAAATTATTTATACTGTTTATGAAATGAATTTTTATTATATATATATATATATATATATATATATATATATATATATATGTATATATCTATATATATATATATATATATATATATATATATATATATATAAAATAATAGACAGAATGTATTTCTTAATGCTTAGTCTTATCAGTATATTATATTATTTACCCCATTTTTAATAAAATGTATTTATTTACATGTATTACTATAAGTAAAATATTATATACACTATGTATATTTTAAAATATATTTTTACAAATATTTATTATTTTTTTATTATTTATATTATTTATTTATATTGTTTCTTAAATGAATTTATATAATATATACTTTTTTAATATATGACATTTTTAATAAACAGAATGATGCTGTTGTCCACTCATCCTCAATATATTTACAGTCAGCCTGAAGCACTTATTGTGTGACGCTGACTGACTGTCCTGTTCTGTCTCACAGGAGAGCTTGACCTGTTCAACAAAGATGGAGAACGACGGATTCACAGCCGTCAGCAGCTTCCTGTAGGAACCACATGGGGGCCTTTCGAGGGGAAAATTGAGCTAAACACAGATGCTCAGGTACGTTATCTAAAGTTAAATGTTTATAAGGGTTAAAGGTGAAGGATGCAGTTTATGGACTAAGAGAAAATTACACAAAATGAAATTAGATGGTTTGTTAAAACAAAAAGATCTGTCATTGGCTCAACCAGTGGCATTTGTTCAGGATAGTTTTAAAAACTTGTTTGAAACTTTTTGGAAACAATATTTTTTTTTTAAATCCTGCTAGCGCAGAAATTACACACTTCACCTTTAACAGTCTCAGTATTTATTAATCCATCCATGAAGCTGTTTGTTATTAAGGGTGAAGCTTATTTTCCTTGAAGTCCATTATTTGCATATTAACATGTGAAAGATTACTAAACATAAACCGATGTTAATTGTGTTGCATATAGATCATAACCCACTGCTGCTTATATATTCCAGCATCAAACTGACCCTAAAATGACCTCCTTTAACCATTTAATCTGCATATTTTATTACTAAACTCTTAACTGATATTACCAGATTTGATGTTGTTCTTGCTGATTCTTCCAGACCAGTAAGGTCGTTACGATCCTTCAGCCGTTAAAGAAAGAGCAGAAAAGAGAAAAGTGTTGACCCAACTACACAGGCAGAAAGAGGAATCCTTTAGGATTTAACATTCCATTTTGAATGTGGATTAATTAAGCAATAGTTATTAAAAATTGTAACGAATCTCATATTTATCCTGTTAAGAAACGTAAGGAAAAGTCCGCATGGAGTTTGGACTCCGAGGCCCCATTCTAGGGGATTATTTTAACATTTAACTTTATTAATTTTTTTCTTCATGCTTTTGCACTGTTTTTCCTCTGTACTGCCCCTAGAAAGTGCACACAAATTGGAATAGCTTTTTGGCTTAAATTTAATCAAGCATTATCTGATATGTTAAAGGGATAGTACACCCAAAAAAAACAGAATAGATGATTTTTCTAAAATTCTCTTTTTGTGTTTCACTATAAAGATAAAACTGAGGTTTTAAATTGAATATTGTAAAAGTGTATAAATAATGATTAATTGTCACTTGTAAGACGTTGTAAGCAGTGATTTATAGCGCCAAACACAGTGTGGCATTATACAGGGTTAATGTGCATATTGTCAGAAAAGAGCATGAAATTTCTTGTGTGATGTCTCTAGAAAGAAAGCTGTATCTTCATGAATGTTGACCCTTTAGAGGTGTTAAACAGTGTTGAATTTTTGCTTTACGGTGACGGTACTTGTGTCACCCTCTTCAGTGTCTGATTTGGGAAAGATAGAAATGGCTCATATATGATGCATGATATGGACTGAACCAAATTGCTGGTTTATGGATTTGAATGCAATCGGCTTAATTTAAGAATAACGTCAAATAGTAGAATAATAGTACATTGAATGTAGTCAGCATCGGTTCAGAGGATCGGATGGGTCACTCATTGAATGTAATGTTGTGTTCATGTCATTTACTATGATTACGTGTTTAAGACTTCTAAAAAATTATTATTAATTATTCTTTACTTCAAATTAAATAGGGTGTCTTTCCTACCTAAGGTCAGCTGGTCAAAAGTATGCATGGCGACTACTTATTGTGACGACTAAATATATCTGTGCAGTCCAGGAATGCTTAAAGTTATTAATGTGTTAGAGCAATTAAAAACATAGTATCATGGTATTTTGCTGGTTATTGCACTTGAATGGTCAATTAAAGAAAAAATGTGTCAAAATTCCTGTCATGTAAACCCATTCAGTAATGTCTTAAAGCAATAGCCCACCGAAAAATGAAGTAAATGCTGGTAACTAAACAGTTTCAGTTCCCATTGACTTGCATTATATTTTTTGCACATGCTGTGGAACCAAAACGGTTTAGCTACCGACATTCTTCAAAATATCATCTTTTGTGTTTTACAGAAGAAAGAAAGTCAAACAGGTTTGGAATGACATGAGGTAGAGTAAATGATGACAGAATTTTTATTTTGGGGTCGACTATCCTTTCAAGTGAATGGAAACTGTTGGGAAAGATCAATATATCAATATATTGGTTCCATGCATAAGGCAGGGCTGTACGCTCACTTTTCTTTTTAGGAGCAATTTTTAGGAGTAGCTTCTAATCAATAATAAAAAAATCTCATCAAAAATTAGCTTACCCATTACAAGGTGATATTTGACTCCTTAAAGTGATTTAGAAAGGAATTTTGTTTTTATCTTTGCAATGGCATTTTTCTAACTTTATTAAAAGTATATCATCTTTAATGTAAATTAAAAATAATAAATAAATAAAATTTCTGGTTAAAACAACAGAATAAGAACAAGTAGAATAAGTTACCAATCAAATGAAATCAGTATTAACAAAATTAATTTATATTACAGAGGTGGTGCATAAGAACACAAAAGTGGCTTGTAGGTGTATTTTCATGTTTAATGAAGCTCAAAGGTGGCATGAGTGCAATCAAATTCAGAAATTCATTTCACATATAAAATTTTGAATATAGAAATATTAAATTATTTCAATAAATGAAAAGATACTTTAAAAATGAAACTAAAACTTCCAGTTGGTGGCGGCAAGTCACTGATTTAATTACTGAATCATTAATTCAATTGATTTGTTCAAACAGCTGATTCATTCAGGAATAAAGCAAGTGACTGTCTTTATAAATAGTAAATTGAATCATTGACTCACCAGATTGGTTTATAAAATGCATCTTCGTTTATAAATGAAACATGGCTGTGTTTGAATGGAGATGAGCAGCGGCTCAGCTGTGACTTTTTCAAACTATTTTTGATGGCGAAATAGAGCAAAATCAGGAAAAGGTGTTATAGTCAGACAATGTAAGTCACTTAATATTAAGGTTTGGTTTATTTAACTGTTGTATTAAATCAGTATCTTGTTACAAACTCCCATAAAAATCATTAAAAGCTGTCACTCATATTAGTTCATTGCGATCTCACAAAGTTCCATTATAATCCACAAAGCTCTCTACACTGCACAGTGAATCTCTTATTTACACTCTCTCTACACTTTGTTTATGAATGGATTCGTGGGATATGTCTGTGATACATAACCCCACGTTGCAAAAACATGTATAAACCTTTGAAGCGCCCTTAGTGCAAACACAAATATGCTGGGGTGCGTTTCCCGTACAACAACGTAACTCGCTGATTAACCTCCATAGTACAATCCATTGTTGTGGAAACAAACTAGCTAGTCACGACTGTTTGAACCACATTAGTTCAACAATGTAGGGCTGTTGTTAATGACGTCACAGAGTAATAATTTATGCTATTTAACTTAGAGATCTCTAAAATGCAGCTATATTAAACATGGCACTTGATGACTAATTTACTATTTTTTGTTCCATGTCATTTCAATTTATTTGATGTGTGATTCATCCCAGGTTCTCTCTTACATCATACTCTGGGGTTCCCATAGGCATTTATGTGCATGCGCACTATTCAAATATGTCGCTTGCAGAAGAAGCTTAAAAATACATAGATTAAAATGCATTTATATTTAGATGGAGTGAAAGATATAGATTGTACTGCATGTTAGCTTGTTTATTGTGCCCAAGAGCATAATTTATTGAGCCCATATGTCTTACTAACAAGGAACTATGCTTCTAACCACAGGTCGAGAGCTGTAGTTCCAACCTTGTAAGTTTGTGACGCTGTTTGCGAATGGTCATTTGAACTGTGGTTTCGGGAAACACCGAATCGTTGAACTATGTTGGTAACAACGGAACTTGCGACCATAGTTGGCTAACGATGCTTTTGGGAAACGCGCCCCAGATCAGTTCAGTCACCCTGGTGCTCCTAAATATTTTTTCATAGTCGCATGCAGTAGAAAGGTTCCACACTGGAAGCAATAACGAATGTGTATTTTTTTAAGTGTGTGCATATGAATGAAAGTGAATAAAATGATGAATCTAGTGTGTCCATCTTTTGGATATGGTAAAGTAGGACAGACGTTTGGGGGCGTCCCGTATCTAGAACTGAATGATGTCGCCCTCCTGGGGCGAGCGGGTGAGAGAGATCTTGGCATCTGCGGGGCAGAGATAGGGTCACATGATGAGGGCTTATCGGTGCGGAGGGCACACTGCACATCTGATATACAGAGAAGTCAGTAGAGACCAGAGGGCTTCTGGGAGTTTACGATGCCACGCTCTGTCGTGTTTACACATGAAACTCCTCAGATGGCCCAGTCTGGATGCCATCCATCTTCGTTCCAAAATGATTCACGACTCAGTGAGTCGTCTCTCTCTACGATCGCAGTTATTGATTTAACACTCTGGAGCGAATCTCCAAAAGCTGAATCATACCTAGCGAGAAAGTGGGCACTCTTTTTATACCATATTTCCTCCACCAGGTCAGAAATAATTGAAGTGATTGAAGATAGCGAGACAGACTGTTTTAACAGAGTCGTTTTTTAAAATGTGACCGAAATGACTTGCAAATTGATTAAAGATATATTGTGGTGTCAGTGTCCGATGGATGTTTGAACTGCTGTGTCTACAGAGCGCTTCCTCTGAGCGTCTGAGCGATAGTCACCCGAGCTCTCTCCTCTCCTGCCGATCAATCAGGCCATTAGAGCTCAATTACCCAGCAGCCCCTGCGCAGGTGAGCGACGAGCCCGTCCACCCCCACCAAATTAACACAAATTAATAATGACACTCAGACATAAATGTCTGCCATCTGGGGGCCGGGCGGCCGGTGTGGGTCGAAGCTATTGAGTAGCAGGTGTCTTCATCACGGTAATTACTGGGCCTGGACTCAACCCTGACTGCGGCCTGTGGCTCTGTGCCTCTCTCGCTGCCCAGTGGCCATTTTAAGTGTTAATAATTGATTTGGAAACAACCTAATAATGGACTACAGATTTACAGGCCCCTTCCAAGATGGCAGTTCGTTAAGTATGGCTTTTAGTTCAATGTTCGTCTAATGAATGAGCATTTCTCTAATTAAAGAGCTTTGTTAGGAAGCGGTGATAAACAAGCAGGATCTTTGTCACTTCTAAATTTACTGACAGACTTTTATGCTGTTGAGTCAATATCAGGGTTGTGCAAAATTCATAATTTAAGAATTTGTTCCCTTTAAATTAATTAATTAATTTGAACTGAATTGGAGACTTTTAAACATAAGGTTTTTTAAAGTTTTTTTTAAAGTCACTTCTGCTTACCAAGCCTGCATTTATTTGATCCAAAGTATAGCAAAAACAGTACAATTTTGAAATATTTTTACTTTTTCTATTTGTATATATTTTAAAATGTAATTTATTCCTGTGATTTCAAAGCTGAATTTTTAGCATCATTACTCCAGTCACATGATCCTTCAGCAATAATTCTAATATTCTGATTTGCTGCTCAAAAACATTTATTATTATTATTATGTTGAAAACAGCTGAGTGGAATGTTTTCAGGTTTCTTATATGCATAGAAAGTTCTGAAGAACAGCATTTATCTGAAATAGAAATATTTTGTAACATTACATCATGTGACACTGAAGACTGCAGTATTGATGCTAAAAATTCACATCTGATCACAGGAATAAATAATATTTTAAAATATATTCAAATAGAAAGCAGTTATTTTAAATAGTAAAATATTTTTACAATAATACTGCTTTTACTGTATTTTGGATCAAATAAATGCAGGCTTAGTGAGCAGAAGAGACTTATTTGAAAAACATTAAAAATCTTACTGTTCAAAAACTTTTGACTGGTAGTGTGTGTAGATAAAAAATGTATATATATATATATATATATATATATATATGTATATTGTTGGGTAAGATGTTCTAACCCAACTCAGCTAGTTCATAAAAATGTAACATATTAATAAATGAATATTCAAACATATTTTGGGTTCATTTTAAGCAATACGTGCAGCAATTTTTATTGCTTAAAATGAACCCAAAATATGTTTGAATTTTCATTTATTAATATGTTAAATAAATGAACATTTATTAATAAGTTGAATAAGTAATAATTAAATAATAAAAAAAAAATTGTTTATTAATAAATGTTCGCCTTTTGATTATTTCTGATGCCTCTAGTAATTATGTGTCTGATTTTTAATTTACAGCCTATTTTGGATTCATTTTAAGGCAGCCATATAGTAATTTTTAAACAATAGTTGAGTTAAAAAAAATATTTAACCCAACTGCTGGATCAAAAAATTAATAGTTTTTATTTTAAACAGGTTTCTTTATTTGCCTGTAATACCTATTTAAAATTCAAGATTTTTTAGCTTTCAAACAAGGCTTTGTCAAAACTTCCTTTAGTTAAAAATGTATTGTAGTTTAATGAATTTATTTCATTTTCGGCTGATTTTAATTCTACAAGTTGCTGCTAACTCAACTGAAATGAAATTGGAAAGGCGTTCTAAAATAATTTCTTAATGTAAAGTAAAGTGTGAAAAGTGTAAAGTGTATGTTTGATTTCAGATGTTTTGTCATTATACTAAACTCCATTTTGTAGATAAAAATAAGGAGTCGACCGTTAGTTATGTTCAGGGACAAAATCTTTTTTATCATGTTTGTTTCTCACTGAAATGAGACTAAATTGAGTGCAAATGCTCCTCAGATGTTTCTCCTGAGAAAAAAACTTAAGTAATCTTGCATAGACTTTCAGAGGAGATCTAAAACTGCTCCGATTTCATGTCTGTTTTTATTCTTCCCAAGCAACTGTAAGCGAAACATCTGAAATAAAGACATCCTTGGTGTCTCTTGAGCTATAAAAGATCATCCTCTGAGCAATCTAGATTGATCCATGGAGGTTTTATGAGCATTAAACTCTTGTAGTGCATGTAGCTTGTGTTTGTATTTGTTGAGTGTCCACGGCGGCAGAAATGACGTGCTGTTGTCTTCATTTGCACCCGTCAGAGGTTGAACCAGTGTCAGTTGGGCTCCTGGATTGTTTTTATGCTGTAATTCAGCATGAACCAGTGTATCGAATGAGCGGGAGGAATAATTCCAGCCATCATTGGGCTTTATCTCCTCCTCTTTGCTGTCCTCTTCCTCCTCCTATAGGTTTATTGTTCGTCCCAAACTTGAACAAGTGGCAGTGGATTTTTTTCATGCCGAAATTATATTTTTCTTCTTGTCATTACTTCATTAATCAAGAGCCGGGCCTTTGGAAAAATGTTTTGTTTTGGTGGCTGCAATCTATTTTGTGGGAGTGGGTGCGTGTGTTTGAAAGGGAGAGAGAGTGAAAGTGTGTGTGTGTGTGTGTGTGTGTTGTTAATCTGTGCCTGTGGCAGGTTTCCCCTCCGAAACGCAGCGCTAAGCAGCGGTATCGCATGCCTATTGTTGTAGCCTCTGTCATAGCAAGGAGCGCCTGATGCAGGCCTGCACTGCTCTGATAAGAAAAGAGGATTCAACATGGCTGGAAAGACGAATCAGTGGGACTTGAGAGTGGAGCGCGCACATACGCACACAGACAAACATCATCCTCGTGTTGGCACATGCATAACCAATTATTTACACTTACATCTAATTATATATGCAAGTGGGGTTTATTTGCTCATAAGCAACAGAACTCGCATAACTGTATGTTTGGCATGTGCCTATAGATCTTATTTACATCTGAGGCTATATTTATCAGAGAGAATATCTCCCCGTTTGTGAGCTTTCACAGGTTTTTAATTCCTTGTTGGACACAAAAATTATTTTGGCAACCCAAATGTGGCTTTATCTAATGAAATAATAGGCCTGAAGTTTAGGCGGGGAACCAATTTGCGATTGCATGCATCAATTACTTTGCTGGGCTTTAACAAGTCACTAGACCGCTGACGTCTCGGACTGCTGAAATGAAAATGGCGCTGCTTTTAGCGTCTGACTGAGGGTGAAAAGTGACAGGGCATGTAAAATCAACACACAGCTACTGTACGTTTTGTGTGTGTTTGTGTGTGCAGAAAAATCCAGTATTGAAGTTTTTGTGATGCTCTGTTCTCTATATTTGGCTCAGTGTAAATCGATGGGGTTTTATTATCCACGATCAATTGCTTGGAAAAGTAATAATAGTACAGGACAAACTAGACACAGAAGTTTAAAAATTAGAGTCAAGGGTTTGTGGGTTAGTGAGATTGAAAACTAATACTTTTAATTTGCAAATATGCATTATGTTGGTCAATAGTGACAGTAAAGATGTTTATAATGTTACAAAAGAATTTATTTCAAGTCAGTGCTGTTCATTTGAACTCTTTTAAAAAATTGGGTCGTGGTTTAGAATGATTTCTGAAGGATCATGTGACTGTAATAACTGCTGAAAATTCAGTTTTACCATTACAGGAAAAATATTAAAACAGTTCACTTAAATTGTAATATTAGTTTTTTTTTTTCACAGAATTACTGTTTTTAATGTATTGATGATAAAATAAATGCACTTTCCAAAATATACTGTATGAAAAATAAAATATTATCAAACCCAAGGTTGTGGTAGTCTGTAACCCTTATTAGGAACAGTAGTACTAGTTTAGAATTACTTAAACGCATCTTAAATCCAGAATATTGTTTTTAAAAACTGAAATCAGATCTGAAATCTGTCAGAACTTTATTTGAAAAGTTTGATGCACCTTTTACGCTCAATATGAGGTTTGCTATCTCCTCTGAAAGTATGAAAGTAACTCCTCCGAAAGTAAACATTTTCAGTTTTACTACTCCATTTTTACTACTTTCAGTTTTACTACTCCACAAGTTTGGAATTACTCAGGTTGTCCAGTTAAACAGCTTTATGTTTGTATGTGTTCTAGCCTGTGAAGACTAATGCTGCCTTTAAATCATCCTGGGAAGTTCATGTTAGCGATTTCAGAAGTCATAAATTAAAATGTGCAATCAGTTGATTTTGGTCAGAATACAAATGTATAAAAAATGCTGGGTTAAATACAACCCAGCGCTGGGTGAAACATGGACAAACCCAGCAAGTGGTTTGTTTTGTTAAATGTTTAACTCAACCATCTGTGTGGTTTTATTTAACTCAACTGTTGCTTAAAAAGTACTGTATTTCTTCCTAACCCTAACCCAAAATAGGTTGGAAATTAACATTTATTAAAAAAGAAGTCCACTTCCAAAACAAAGATTCACATATAATGTACTCACCCCCTTGTCATCCAAGATCGTGTCTTTTTTTTCTTCAGTCGTAAAGAAATTATGTTTTTTGAGGAAAACATTTCTGCATTTTTTTCCATATAATGAACTGATATGGTGCCCCGAATTTGAACTTACAAATGCAGTTTAAATGCGACTTCAAACGATCCCAAATGCGGTTGTAAACGATCCCAGCCAAGAAAGAAGGGTCTTATCTAGCGAAACCATTGGTTACTTTCATTAAAAAAAAATACAATTTAAATACTTTTTAATCTCAAATGCTCGTCTTGTCTCGTTCTCCCTGAACTCTGTGTATTCTGGCTCAAGACAGTTAGGGTATGTCAAAAAACTCCAATCGTATTTTCTCCCCCAACTTAAAAAATCATTTCAAAATCATCCTACATCGCTGCAGAAGTACTGACCCAGTCTTTGCAAAGTGAACATGCAAAGATGATCAAACACCCTTAACAAAAAAGGTAAAACAGCCATATAGGACGATTTCGAAGTTGAGGGAGAACATGAGATGGGAGTTTTTTGACATACCCTAACTGTCATGAACCGAAACAAAAACAGTCCAGGCAGAGTAAGACAAGATGAGCGTTTGGCATTAAAAAGTATATAAATTGTATTATTTTTATTAAAATAACCGATTGTTATGCTAGATAAGACCCTTCTTTCTTGGCTGGGTTCGTTTACAACCGCATTTGGGATCGTTTGAAGCCGCATTTAAACTGCATTTTGGAAGTTCAAAATCAGGGCACCATATCATATGGAGAAAAATGCTGAAACATTTTCAGCAAAAAACATAATTTCTTTATGACTGAAGAAAGAAAGACATGAACAACTTGGATGACAAGGGAGTGAGTAAATTATTTGTAAATTGTTGTTCTGGACGTGGACTTCCCCTTTAATCAATTGAATAAATAATAATTAAATAATTACATTTTTTTTTAAATTGCTTATTAATAAATGTTCACCTTTCGATTATCGCTGATGCCTCTAGTAATTATGTGTCTGATTTTTAGTTTACAACCTATTTTGGGTTAATTTTAAAAAAGCCATATAGTAATTTTTAAACAATTTAACGGTTAAATAAAACTACCCCTAAGGGTGGGTTAAACATTGGTTTATGTAAGGGTGAGTTAAACATGGTTTGTCCATATTTTAACCAGCATTTAAAAGTGTAGAAACACACATTTGGTAGTTTCACATTTCCTTACCTTTTTCATTTTCCATCAGATCAACCAAATAAAGAGCAATGCATGCACGTTAGATGGGTGATTCTTTTGAAAATCTTTCACATGGTGTGACAGAGAATGATGGGAAATGTAGTTGACCTGCACAAGTCTGTCACCTCATGAACCAAATAAATGAATAGTATTATCTGGCATGCACAATAGTACATTTAACAACTGTAATTTTTACCAATTCCAATTAGTATTCAATCTGTTTTTTTTGTTTGTTTGTTTGTTTTTTTTAAATGACATAAACCCAACTCAGAAAGTTGGTGCTTATAGAAAATCCAGAGTTTCCTGCTGGTAATCATGATGATTTTGTGACGTTCACGTTCACTAATTTCCCAAATACAATCATTCCAACGTGACTTGAAGGCAGCTTTAAAGAGAAATTCAAACAGCACACCCTTTAACATCAACATGAAATGATGTTCAGGTGACATATTTCTAAATGAAACTCTAGAGCAGAGCATTTTATTCATCAGGAAATGATTGGATTGTGAAAATGGCCTCTATATTATAGTTGGTTGGAGGACAGGGGTTGAAATGAACTTTCTTCTCTTTTGGAATATGCGCAATAAGACCAGATTTGCGTATTAAGAAAGTAAATTAGTCCAATTTTAACTTTGAAGTCTCTTTTATGGAGCCATATTTATTTGAATAGATCTTGTTTATAAATATAAAGCTTGCTAACTAAGCATCAGGGGTTATTATACCCTGGAGTAAAGACACAGGAGGTCCAGCATTCATGTCTTTGATTTAGCAGCTTTAGCAATTACGTGCTCTGCTGCTGTTTCAAGGTACTAGAATTTAACATAAAGTACATTCTCATTTTCAAATCACCATGTTCATAATGATACATGAATGAAATGAGTCAAATCTGCAGTCCAAGGTGATGTGTTCTTTGTATTATCTTTAATAGCTGTGTGCATTTCTAAATGACTATGGGTCACGTTGAAAACCCAATAAATTAATAGTAAACGTTGCAAGTGAAATAGGAAATAAACAAAGAAAAGATTTGTTTTTGTGTGAGAGCATGCCTAAATACATTTGATCAGATACAAGTCTTCTATGTAGGCTTTCACTGAGCTATTGCTTTTGTACTTTTCAATGATGATAGGCTAAAAAGCTTGGAATAAACTCAATCAGGATGGTTCTTTGAAGAATGTTTACTCCGCTAATTATTATATGCCAGATATTTCATCTAGATTTCACTGAAGCTAGATGAGGATGTTGAGTTCTGTTATTTGCTGGATGAACATGCTTTTTATGATGTAAAGAAATCTGACATTTTGTAATCATGTAGTGATTTAGAATTTTTTGGATAGTAAGTTGTATTGAAATGTTTGGTCAAGGTTCAAGTATCATCTGAGTGTGATGAAATTAAACTAGCAGACATACTTGACTGCTATCATAGTATTGAACCACCACATTCTGCAGAATGTTTTACTTGTAAAAGTTAATTTATCAGATATTTTGGCTACTTTGATAGCACTTTCAGCTTTGATAACACATCTGATGTAATCCGGTTGATTCAGCTATATTAAATAATATTTTTGACTAAAAACCTTGAAGTATACTTTTCGCTTAACTAAAGTGTGGTAATTTTTGCAGTTAATATCTGATCTTTTATATAATTGTTGTCTTGAATAGCTACATGCGGTTTAAATTACTATGAGTTAAGTTTAAAACCCAATAAATTAGTAGATTAGTAAATGTTTTTCATGTGAAAGTGAAATAGGAAATCAATTGTACAAAGATTTATCAGATATTTAATGTAATCTAATGTAGTCCAACTACATGACTTAAAGCTATATAATTTAGCATTTTTTAATTATCTGAACAAACCATTTTTATGTATGCATACCTGATTTTTTTCTACTATATTGCCTCACAATCAGCACAGAAATGTCATAAAATTGCGCAGATTTATGTGGTTCAGCTGCATATGGACGTTTTTACATATATTCATGTTCTGTTAATAGAAAAATATTTATTGAGTGTAGTAAAATGAAAACAAAATGATATGATATACTCATAGTCATTGTGTTGAAACACAAAATTGTACAGAAATTGTCATTATCATAATATCCAGTCACAAAATTCTGCTCATAAAGCCCATGAAGTTCTTCAAATTCTTTACCATTTATGAGATATTACACTAATTTGATAAGGATTTAAGCTTTAATAATATTTTCACATTAAATCATATTTTCGGCCTATAATTTAGCCATATAAAAAATTGCCATATAATTTAGAATAATTTTATCTTTCCTGATGGAAAAAGTGTTATCTAATTTTTTAATGCATTATTCCACAATTTTTTCCACAGAAAATGTGATTAAAATATGACAAAATTTTACAGAAATTTCCAGATTTCCACAGATTTAGACGGTAATCAGCATGGTTCCCATGACCATGAAAATAAAGGACATAGCAAATCATTATGAATATTTCTGTGTTGAATATGAGTCATTAGATATAAGACAGTTTTTTTTTTTTTGTGAGTGCAGTCGCATTATCTATATTTTTAATAAATGTATTCAGTAATTATGTACGAGTAGGAAAATTATGGAAAAATCTGGAAAAATCATTGGTCAAAAGGTGTTGGAACCCTGTTCTAGACTCTTAGAGAACCATATTTCAATCCTCTCAATGCACATTTTCGTCTGATCTCACCCTCCTAATGAAACCATTGTACACACAGTGGGACTAGTGCCGCCTGAGGGGATACAGGGGACCTGAGGTCATGACCTTACGGCGGAGGGGTGTTTGGGATTTATTCTTCCTTTCTCTCTCTCTCTTTCTCTCTCTCTCTGAGGGATCCTCTCAGCCCGTCTCCAGCTCTCTGACAGGAAACGGGGGGGTGTGTGTTCTCTCCTCACAGCGCCAGCGGCTGCCGGGGCCACAGATGACTAGAGCTGAGATAATACATGCTCGACTTGATCTACAAGTGAACCTGACATTTCCCCCTTCTCCTCTTCATCACTGCATGTCCCAAACAGGCAAACAGATATGGAGGGAAAGCGATAAGCGGCCGCCGCTTTGTGACTGAAGTGATGGCTACATAGTTTAGCACAATCAGGGCGAAGACACCGTTAAACGCCGCGTCACAATTCATGGTGTCAAGTTTGTGAATGATACATCCACATAGACGTCATTTGACAAGGGCTCTTTGCTTTTAGTCGGTGTGCAACAAACCGGACACTTTATTTTACTTGAGCGTAAGTGCCGCAGGCTGCATTTAGAAGATTTCAGAGGCTATATTAAAATTAAGTAGGCCTCAAGATTTTACCAGGAAAAGTTATTGGCTATTGAACTGTTTATTTGTCATTTTTCTGATTATTACATTGAATGTTTCATTTATCAAGCAGTGCTGTATTTTATCATATTACTACTTTTGCATGAAAGCACCATGGTGATGCATAGCCTTCTGTGACTGTGTAACTGTAAAGGAAAAAAGGACAAGGTAGATAACTTTGCACGACTGGTTGCTCGTTTTCTCCTAATGAGTCACAGGAGCCACTGACAGGAGCCGGTGAGATGTTCAGTGGTCCTCAAGAGCAAAAGTGACCTCAAATCAGTACTGAGACTGGTTGAGACTCTAGAGACACACGCTCTCAATGCATTAGGGGACACATTAACCACCAGAAATCTGTCAGGGAGAACGTGTGAGGTAATTTCATCCATCTGGACTTAGATGTTAAAAGTCTTAATTAATGTACTTTGTTAGTTTTCTGAAAAGAACAGGGACATTAAAGCGATGTTGTTTTTATTTTGGACCTGATAATGACTTGAATAGACCTCTTCTGTAATTTCATTCAGACATTGTTTTCCACTGATGAATTAAAATTAATATTAAATGTGAGGGTGAAGTGCTAGTGAAGGTCTAGGTGGTATAGCTGTCTGAAGATTGTACGTCTAAAGAAATGGCTTAGAATTACAAGCTGAAGATCCTGGGAAAAGCTTTTTGGTATGATACTTTATTATTATTTCTTTAAAAATTAATATGTGAAACAGAAGTGTTTTAATGCTACCGTATTATATACCATACATGCAGGAGTGCAGTCATGCAACCCCAAAAAAGGTCAATAAGTTAGTAAATATATATAGTAGACATTTTTATTAAATAATTAGCACAGCAAATAAACAGAATATTGTCATGATGTTTATGAGTTAAAACAATTAATTAATTTAATTATTAAAAACAATAAATTAATTAATTAATTAAAATAAAGAGCTTAAAGTATGTTTTAAAATGTCACAGTTACACCACGTTAGAAGTGGTTTAAAAAACAAATATTATATTTTAGGAACTTGGCACATGCTTTTTTAAAACTAAATATTTTAAATATTTTTTCCCTTTGATCATCTTAGTTTATTTTGGTTAATGGTGGTTTGAAGATGCTGATGAGCATGAAAGCTGGTTAAGCTAGTTAAAAAGCCTATTGTTGACACCATGATAGTATTTTTTTTAGTCAAGTAGAGTGTAAACATTGTTGGTTTCAATTTTCAGAATTTCAAAAATTATAATTATAAAATAAATAAATAAATAACATTTGAATTTAGTGAAGTTTAAGAAAAAAAGTCTTACAATTTACAAGCAAAAAATTCTGTCAAAAAAAACTAAATATATATATATATATGTATATATGTGTGTGTGTGTGTGTGTGTGTGTGTGTGTTTGAATATATATATATATATATATATATATAAGTATGAAGTATATGAAGAGTTCATTTGCAAAAACAGATAACGCAAAAATAATGTTTTTTTCATTGTGTATTCCAATTAATCTCAATTAAACTGCAGTTGGGTTATTTTAATTAAGTAAAAATGACTAAAAATACAGCTAACTAACACAGTAAAACAATAAAAACATGATAACAATTAAAAAAAACATGATTTTTGAGTTATCTGCAAAAAACTCAAAATAATAAACTAATATATATTAACATACTAAAGAAACAGATCAAGATGAGTTTATGAATTCAAGATATTTGTAAAACGATGAAAATACATGCATGTGTGTGTATTTATATACACACAATCGTTTAACGACACAATTTTATGTTTGATAAATGTACAAGAAATGCATGAAATCAACATAAATACAAATGTTAGACTTTTGAGAACTTGGCACTTGTATATTCAGACTAGATATTTAAACATTTAGTGGTTTAATGCTGATAAAGTCGGCTGATGAGCGTGAAAGCTGGTTAAGCTAGTTAAGTAGTCTGCTGTTGACACCATGATAGTCTTTTCAGTGAAGTAGAGTGCGGTTTAGTGGTTAAGACTCAAGGATTGTAACTGAGAGAGCTTGTTAGTTTGATCCCTGCTAGCAGCCATAACTGTAGTCGCTTCAAATGCAATTTCTATGGCTAACATACGAATTGACGTCAGTGGCTTTGCTTTGGGAACTTTGTTTCTTGTCTGCAAAGAAGTAAAAACTAGCGCCCGCCTGAAGCGCCCCGAAGTTTGATATTTTGCATAACCTCAATCAAATCTGAATTAGCAAGAAACAACATAAGTTTGTCCACAGTGTTGTCTCCCTCGGTTTGCGCCACGTCTTGCCAAAGGTGTTGGAATACGCCACGGCAGAATCCACGGCGAACACTGAGGGGGAAAATCTAGCACAAGGGAGAAGAGTTTGAGCGATGCCAGCTGCTTTGCCATCTGTCACTGTCAAGACTCCACTTGTGGGACACTGAAACAACTTCCTTGAAAAGTAGCCGAGATAATCCACAATAGTTTTCACTTGCAATCTCGATTCCCCTGTTGGAATTCACCATTCCACCGTGTGAAGCGGAGATGGTTAATTGGTGGCGAAATGCAGGAGATGTTGGCCGTCCTTTCACGTACATGTGCATATTTTGAAGTGCGCCACGAGCCAATCTTGGCAATCAATTCTGAAATTGCCTTTCAAGTGAATAAACGTGTGATATATTGTCTAGTTTGGAGCTCGGAGCCAAGTTAGGCTCGCTTTTAGCAAACGAGTTGTGTTATATCAGCAGTTCACCAGTGCCGCTTCTGTTTTTGAGTTCTCATACGTTAAACTCGATGCTCAAAGTCTCCGGTTCTGCTTGTGCTTACTTCCACACAGGCGAGAGGCCACAGCCGAGGTCCTCGTGTCCTCTCGTCTTTGTCGCACAAACGCTCATCAAACCCGTCCAGATGGAGGAGCAGCACTAAATGAAAGTATTCAGTGTGAAAATCGCAGATTTTTTGCAGCGGTCATCTGGTGCGCTATCACAGAAGCCTTTTGTGAGATAGAAACGCTTGATAGAGGCTGCAGAAGTCTGGACAGCGTCTGGCCGTCTGTCCCGGTGGTCTAGCACATTAGGCGAGGGTGTACGAGCCTGTCAAAACAGGAAAATTAGACCACGGGGGTCGTCAGTAAACTAATTGGGTAACAAAGAGCATACGCAGCCCCGCAAACCCTCGCTTTAACGGAGATAAGAGAGTTCACGTCTAATGCGTTCGGAGGGGGGAGTTCACTCTTATTTATTTACCTATGACTCAATAACGAGAATAATTTTACGAAGACCCAAAATCACGTTGTGCTTTAATGCTGCCCTGGAAGATTATGCAAATGGTTGCTACCTCGTGCTGAGCGTTTTCTTCATCCGCATTCATGTTTCAGAGCTTGTATCACATCTGATCACGTAGCTTTCATACCAAGAGAGGAATTTGCGCAATGCGATGACGTTTCGTGCGATCGGTTGCCCGGCAGATGCCACCTGCCTCCCCGGGCCTCCAGGTATGCTGATATCTGTACAGGTGTACGGGACATACAGAGAACACCTTGTTATTGGCCCAATAGCTAGGTCTTGCTGTAGGAGTCGACTGCAAGTTGCATGCAAAGATCAAAGAAGCCCGCAATTGGATTCAAAGTGGAAATTTAAATTGAAATAGGGGGATCTATGGGGAAGGCACGCCGTTTCACGAGCCGAATCTGAGCACAAGAGCAGGGCATGTTCCTCTGCCTCCTAGACATTATTACAATGCAAAGCAAACATTATGAATTCAGCGACGCCATGTCCTCTTCACATAATATGCATGAGTTATGCGCAAAGTGCATTCAACTTTACACGAGTCAAGCAATCGAACGCTCTACCTTTGTTTGCTTTCAAGTCTGCTCGAATTTGTTCAGGTTGTGTTGTGTGGCTGTTTTTATTCATTGTGATTTCAGGCTCATTTGTGCACGCACAGTGTTGTTGCATCTACACAATGGTAATTGCTGTCCACTATCAGATATTGGCACACTTTAAAGAGATAGTTGATGCAATAATGACTTTCTGTCATTATTTACTACATTATTTGTTCACATGATGTGATAAACCCTGTTTTTATTTGGTTTATAAATTGCTTTTGTTAATTTAATATTAATTAACATTTTATTGTAGTGTTTTAATATTGTTATTATTTTTTATATTTGTTTTATTTTAATTTTTTTGTGGATATTTTATTTCATTTATTTTATTTTATTATTTTTGTGCAAAAATCATTTGTGAAGAACAATCATTTGTGCAAAACTATCATTTAGCTTTGTGAGACTATATAGAACACAAATCAAATGAACAGTTTTGTTTTATTTTATTTTATTTTATTTTTTTTATTTTATTTCATTTTTTTTATTTTGTGGAAAAATGTTAAAGAGTTCTTTTTCATACCATGAAAGTTCACAGTGATTGCAGCTTTCAAAAAAATAAAATAAAATAATAATAATTTTTTGTTTACTAAATATCTTGCCCTTCTTCACATCTTGTGAAATATTCTACATCAGTTGTCAATGGTGTTTAAACTCTTTTCTTCAGTGATTTCAGTCATTTTCAGTGATAAATGACTTGATTTTTTTGTTTTCCTCATGCAAAACTACGTCATTTAGCTTTGTGAGACTATATAGCGAACAAATCAAATGAACATTTTTATTTTATTTTATTTTATTTTATTTTGTAACTTTTACAGAGCTCTTTTTCATACCATGATGGTTAATAGTGATTGCAGCTGTCTAAAAAAAACTAAAATAATTTTTTATTTACTAAAAATCTTGCCCTTCTTCACATCTTGTGATATATTCTGCATTCTGCACCAGTTGTCAATGGTGTTTAAACCTACCTTAATGCCTTGACATTCTTTTCTTCAGTAATTTTCAGTGCTGAATGGCTTGAATAAGTGTGTTCTCCTCATGCAAATCTATCATTTAGCTTTGTGAGACTATATAGCACACAAATCAAATAAACAGTTTTATTTTATTGTATTTTTTGTTTTGTTTTGTTTTGTTGAAAAAAATTGTAAAGAAATGTTTACAGAGCTCTTTTTCATACCATGACGGTTAATACGATTAGTGATTGCGGCTGTCTAAAAAAAAATGAAATAATTTTTATTTACTAAAAATCTTGCCCTTCTTCACATCTTGTGAAATATTCTGCGTTCTGCATCGGTTTTCAATGGTGTTTAAATCCGCCACGATGCCTTGACGCTATTCTTCAGTGATTTTCAGTAATAAATGGCTTGAATTTCTGTGTTTTCCTCATGCAAAGCAGCTGTCACTTAGCTTCATGAGACAGTATAACATGCACAAATCAAATGCACAATTTTATAGGTGCATGCAAAAACCAGCTGGCATACAGAGGGTGAGTAAATGATGACAGCATGTTCATTTGTGGGCGAACTATCACTTTAAGTGCATTTCTTTTTAAATTGTGCCATTATAAATCTGGCCCATCACAGTATATCGCTGGGTGCATGTGCTAATGAAGTCCCCAGCAGCCCTCTGACTGTACCGTTCAGCCCTGGAGGAGAGAGACAGCGACAGGAAGAGCTCCTGTCCTGGAGGCTAAGTGCTCATTAAACCAGATGGCATTAGAGCTGAAACCTTTCTGTGCCTGACGCTTCAAAACACGCCGAGATGACAATATAAGTCCAATGTAAGGTGCTGGCTAGCATCTACCTCTCGTTTTGTAATTCATCAGATCAACCAATATCAGGAAATGCGACGTGTCAAAGAAAACGAGAGATGACAGACAAAACACGTTGTACAGCATGTCCCATTCGTAATCTCGATTAAAAGCCGTTTGAGTTTGCGTCGGCCGTTGTTTAGGAGGTAAATAGGACACGTTTGCGCCTTGAGAAAAGATTGCGATTAAATCAGCGCCGAGTCGAACTATGTTTTAAAGCAAGGTGATTTTGAATAAATATGCATGGTTCCTATAGCAACGGCGAACAGTGCAAAACGATAGGCCCGAGCGAACCTCAATGGGTGTTCCTTAAAAGATTGGTAGAGCCGGAGTGATTCTCAATTTAATCGATTTCAAACGAAAAAGTCAATTTAACAAAGTTGAAAAGAGAAAGCCGCAGAGAGGCGAGGAGGAGGAGGGGGGCTGAAAGCATTCTTTTGCACTCAAGCAGTAAACTAACTACGGCACGCGGGCTGAGATTTCTTCCCCATTATCTCCCACCTCACATTTGCTCTTAGGCAAGCAGTTTAAAAGCCAAGCGATTGAGCCAGTGATCCAATTTGAAATGCAGAAATGATTAGAGCAGCTTGCCTCATTTCATATCGAAATTCTCTGATTTATGACAGGGCAGGCGCCAAGATCTATCTCCAAAGGGAATTAGCGTGCAATTTCTCTTTTTGCATATTTCCGTTATTTAGCCTCCCAATAGCAGATGCTCGCTCGAAAAAAAAAAGAAAGAAAAAAAAGAAGAAGAAGCAAAGACGGCACCAAGGAGGAGGTATCTTTTCATTTTAGGCGATGAAACCACTGCCATTTAAAAAGAGCAGGCTGGAACGGATGACAGACATGGGAATATATTTTCTGGGCTAGATAGTGATTTTGAAAAAATACAGGGCTTTATTTAGTTTATCAAACAGCACATGAAAAGGAGAAACATCAGGGTTTATTTTTAGAGAATCCGTAATTTTGCGTGGATGCGTGTGAAGGGGATTTGGACGTGGAAGGGGAAAAAAAAAAAAAAAATGTCCCCCGCAACTCACCCGTCCGGCAAGCCCGAGGAAATATTAATACGCGGAGATAACGAGAGCTGCAGGAAAATCTGCCTTAATGAAATTTCCAGTTGACCACATGCAATTTGTTTCATCACGGTGAACAACTAATTGAAGTCGCCGTATCGAGGGTGCGTTATGTTGTAAACAGAGTCTTAGAGCAGGTCCGGTCCTGTTATCCTCACCTTCAGCCCGCACCTCTGCCTCGAACCTTCACACGTCAGCCTGACATACGACATTCATATATTCATATAGAGGTGGATGCACCGAGAGAATACAGTGTGCTGTGAATACAGTGTGTGTGTGTGTGTTAGGAATGGACATCACAAATGGTTCTGAATGGCTTGTTTGAAAGAAAAAATCTATCATTTATGCATTGAAAAGACACTTTTATACAAATCGACTTGCGTTACATTAAAGGTATGCAGTTCATGCATTCGCTGGGAATGTAACCCGTGACCTTGGCGTTGGTAGTGACATGCTTGACAGGAATTGCATTCAAACTAAAACTGAATTCAAAATGATTTGTTTTTAATTTATTTATGTCCTTGAATCTCTGCATTTCAATATATGTAAATGTAGGATGTAAATCTAACAAACCCAAAAGCCATTAATTTGGCTTGAAATTGTATAAATTTAATTGTATAAACATTGTCGTATCATTTTTGCTTTTTTTGTAGTTTTTAGCTTTGGCAGCCTTATTTATGTATTTATTTATTTGCATGCTTTTGTTATATAATTGTAACACTGTGGTTAGTTTTACTGCCTTTTTATGTTGCTAGTTAATTATAGTCAAAATAATTCTTTTTTTTTTCCCAGTGTGACCTCTAACCATTTAAACAAATATTAAAAGTATTTATTTGTTTATCTATTTATTTATTTTGCATGCTATTTTGCATGTCTATAGTGAAAATTACTATGTTACTAAGGACTAAAGTTACTATGACTAGTCAAGTTACTAGTCAAAATAGTTAGTTTTTTGTTTATTTGTTTATTTTTGTTTGTTTGTTTGTTTTTTGGAAATCCCAATGTGACCTCTAACCATTTAAACATTATAATTTATTTATTTATTTGTTTTTTTTGTTTGTTTTTTTCTTTTTTGCATGCTTTTGTTACTATGACTGGTCAAGTTACTAGTCAAAATGTTTATTAATATATATTTTTTTGAAATCCCAATATAACCATTTAAACAAATATTATTTATTTATTTGTTTGTTTGTTTATTGATTGATTAATTTGCATGCTTTTGTTATATTTTTGTAACACTATGGTTAGTTTTTTACTGCTTTTTTGTTACTAGTTAATTATAGTCAATATATATATATATATATATATATATATACATATTTATTTATTTATTTATTTATTTATTTTATCGGAAACCACAACCTCTAACCATTTAAACAATTATTTATTCATTAATTATTTATTATTTATTTACACATTTTTACACCTTTAATTTTACATACATTTGCATTACAAATACATTGTGAGATGGGTAATTTTCCAACATTTTCATTGTTATAAATGTAATATTTCATTGGTTGCATTAAGAAATCTCCAAAGCCAGAAATTTCAATTTGGTCTAATACATATACTGTAAATGTACTACAAAAAACATGTATTACATTGTATTTTATATTTAAATGCATAGACTCTTGGTTGATATATAATAATAATAATAATAAACGTATTAACATTTGACATATCCTGAATTTCAGATGTTTATCATGTGTACATGTGACAAATCCATATGTAACCATATTTCTCATGCTAAATAAAATTTTTCCCCACGCTTACCAAAAGAATGAAATGATGTGGTCGATTTAAAGGCTTAAAATCACAAGGTATAACCCACTTTTAATCTCTTCCCGCGCAGTTCGATGGCAGAAATGAAGAGCGCGTAGCGCGGACACTGGGATTTGGGCTTGTGGCGCGCTGGGGGCCGTGGCGGCGGTCGGTCAGCGGCGCTATCATTAGCCCGTTGTTTACACACAGGCCTGGAGTCAGGGTGGCTCACAGTGTCACCAGCCACTTTCTTCCCTTCACCTCCTTCAGCTGATCAGAGGATCAGGGTATCAAGGCCGGATTAGCGGCGACTTGGGATTTGTGTGATTGGTTAATTTATTGCGGCGATGGCGGGTCTTTCATCTATGGCAACATTTAATCAGCTGCCGCCACACAGGCTATTACAGGTTAGCTCCTTTCTGCGGGCCTCCGCGCCACTGCCATCAGCTCCATCACAATTCCCCCTGAAATTTCCAAATTATCTGGAACAGGCTTTAGCTGCTCCGTAATAAAAATTAGAGCTGATTCCCGATAGAAGCTTTCGCTCGTACCGGGCCAATTATAAATAGTACAGCCGCGGCTCGGAAAGAGGTGGAGGAGAGAGAAAAAAGGGAGGGAGGGAAAAAAGCCAACTCTGAGGGATGTTAGCGAGCAACTTATCGGCAGCCCCTGCTTCCCTGCTTTGATCCAAATCCGACCAGCTGAAAATTTATATTAGATTTTATCACACAGGCCTAAGTCGTGAAAAATCAATGAAGGTTATCTTTTATGTTGCAGCAACTTGTGGAAATATTGATTTTCATTTTATAGCGAATTTGGAGCATCAGTTTGTAATCACTCGCTCGCTGACTACACTGTTTTGGTCACTGTATCTCTTACACATGGAGAGAGAGAGAGAGATGGCGAAGCACTGGAGTGAGACTAGAGATCTGTTACTTACACACAGCGCCTCCGGTGAAGGTCTTAAATCAAGCGTCACCTCGGCATCTGTCTGCAAATGAGAGACGCTTTCGCTTCACTTATACATCGACGAGAGATTGCAAAGCATTATCAACTGGTTTATTATGGCGTGCGTGTGTTCATTTGCAAGCTGTTTTTGATCACTTTTGTTTTGCTTAATGATATTAACCTTGAAGATTGTTCATTTGAACATATTGCAGCAGATTTAGAGGCTGTCTTTGATATTTAGATGTCTTAAAATCATTCTAGTGCTGAAATCACAGATTACACTATATTTTTTAAACAAATGGTTTCAATTGATGCATTGTGATGCAAGGGTGTCTGAGAGATTGATATAGAATGCAGTAACTATACAGTGCAAAGTATGGAAATGTTGCAGATGTTTGGAATAATTAAGATTTGTTTTAGGTGTTTTGATTGTTTTCAGATTGATTTCTGAAGGATCATGTGACACTGAAGACTGGAGTAATAGCTGCTGAAAATTCTGCTTTGCACCACAGAAATAAATTACATTTTACATGTAATTAAAATAGCAAATGTTTATTTTAAATTGCAATAATATTTCAAAACGTTTATGCTTTTACTGTATTTTTGATCAAATAAATGTAGCCTTGATGAGCATGAGAGACTTCTTTTAAAAAACAAAAGGAAAGGCAGGTAAAAATGGTAACTTCTAACCAGTAGTGTAAATATTTATATAATATCCAAATATATTTCTATGCAAAATTGCATTTTAAATACAAAATAATGATAACAAACCACAACACATTAAACATGGTCATGTCATGTATTTTTAAAAAAATACTAGCTTTTGATCATCTGCCTACGGCATAGAGAATATAATATTGATGAACAGTAGGATTTGCATCTCATGATACTCATCTACAGATAATATTTCACATGCATGGCCATTTTTTCATGAATTGCATCATTAACTGCTTTGGTTGGAGAGCTTCTGGGCCTTAAAAGAAAGAGAGAAAGGCAGACAGACAGGGCAGACCTTTGCTTCTGAATAAGAGATGACTCCAGACGGTGGGGATCAGAGAAAGGGTTAATCCGATTCTCATTTTAGATAGTTGTCGTGGCAACAATCAGACGGTCTCCGGTGCTCTTTGACAGGCCTGTAAAATTCTCAGGTCAGCCTGGATATAAGATGTTATTGTACGGCTAATTTGAGATGTGAAACGGGAGCTGTGTTAAATGACTGAGGGTTCTCTGTCTCTCTGCCAGTGTGGGGAAAGACGCCCACGCAGACGTCCAGGTGGGTGAGGCTGCCAGGTGAGGGGCAAAACACCCTTTACGACAAGGTTTTAGTGAAAGAAGCATGAAGAATGATTCAGTTGTTTCTCCTGAATTAGATGGAGAACAAATGGATCTTAATTGTTTCTCCTGAAATAAATGGAGAGCAAATGGAGACTTTGAAGTTTTCTGCATCTGCTGAGAAAAAGATCATTGTAATCTCATAAGGAATTATTATGTTTTGGAGTTTTTCACCTTTGTCTTAAATTGTGAGATACTACTCTTGATACCATAGAAGAAACATTGTGGGTTTCACAAAGAAGCTTTCAGTGAACAGTTCTTGAAAGAACCATTATCTTAGTGTGAAGAACATTAATGAACCTTTTTCCATAATAGGAACTTTTTGTTCAATGGAAAAGTTCCATGAATGTTAAAAATTGTTCATGGAACCATTGACACCAATAAAGAAATGTTCAAAATAAAGATTCCACAAAGAACCTTCGAGTAAATGGTTTTTGAATTACCTTTTTTACAGTTTGAAGACCATTTTAATAATCTGATGAACCTTTTTCCAAAATAAGACCTTTTTGTTCAGTGGAAAGGGTCTAAAAATGTTAAAGTTTCCTCATGGAATCTTTGATAGCAATAAAGAAACATGTTCAAAATAAAGGTTCCAAAATGGGGTTTTCACAGAAATGCCACAGAAGAACCATTGTGGGTTCCACCAAGAACCTTTGAGTGGATGGTTATTGAATTACCCTTTTTATATAGTTTAAGGATCCATTTTAGTGGACTTTTTCCACTAAGAGATCTCAACAGGAAATCATATGAAGAGTTCAGATGCAAAACCAGCTAAAAGCCATCTCGGTCAAAAATTAGTGAATGCTAAGTGCTCCTGACACATAGTATACGTCCATCAAATACTTTTACTTCAAACTCGCTAAATTCCAGCCTCAGCCCAATCAGAAGTACCAGTACTTACATAGAAACCTATACAAAGTAGCCGGAAAGAAATGCTAATTTTAAAGAAATACGTCAGATGGATTTAGAGGCTTTTGCATCTGAACTCTTCATATATTTCTCAATTGATTCTATTCTGTTCTCTTATATCTGAACTTTGCTCCCTTTATAACTGTACATGCTGTCTGTTTATTTCTTCTAAAAGATTTAAAGATAAATATCTGAGACAAAGTTGATTCTTAAATGAGCACTGAGCAACACTTCCTTTTGACAGATAGTTTGACAGTGTGTTTCTGACATTTTATCTGTCGTGAATGCATACTTTGCAGGAGCAAATGGCTAAAGCTCAACACTCAGCACTGTGGACTCGGGAAAGGAAATGATGTCACGTGAGCTGCCTGAGAGTGACTCCAGCCCATTTTCACTTAGCTAAACTATTTCTGCTGCACTCTAATGAAGGTGTGCCTGGGGCGTCACGTCTAATGGCCCAGAAAGACAGACATTTTGCCTGCCAGTAATGGGCTACTGTAACAGCTGTCCAAGATCTCTACCAATCCTGCCTCGGAGTGAGGAGATGATGTACTCTAGGCTTTCATTGGCCTTTAAAAAAAGCCATTTGAAAAATGAAATAGAAAAAAACTGGCATAGAGAACAGTCAGGCAGCAGCAGCGGCCCTTTCTCCACAAAAGGGTCTGAGTGCATTTTAGTAGCTTTTCTCTATCTTACCGCTTTCACCTTATAGATAGAACTTAAAGCGGTGCGTTTCGACCTCGGCCAGAAAAGAAAAATGACGTTACACATTCGGAATAATTTGCCGGAGCATTATAAAAACGCAACCTCAATCGGCCCTTTGAAATGGATACTGATTCTTTAAATTCTTCTCGGCCCGTCGCAGGAAATAGTGAGATGGTGGCGATAGGGAGGCACAATGTGGCCAAAGTTCAGTCCTGAACGCTCGCCTTCTCCTCGCCGAAAGCCGTCCGCATTCTTTTTGCAATTCCCAGGCACCTGAGATCAGGCTGTAATCGGAGAGATCAGAAACTGGATCGTTGGGAAAAATTCGGGCTGATAATTCCACACTCTCCGGAGTTAAATGAGAGGACGCTGGGCTGGTGGAGAGGTTATTGATACTGAACACACCATTAAATTCTAGAAACTGCTTGAGCTTCAGTGTCACTTCTCATCATGTGCACATATATATCCCAGAATTCTCTACAGAAGAGACTAGTTGTCGTCCTATTCTTGTCTGTCCTAAAAAGGTTCAGTTTTATCTTTATTCTCTTTTACTGGAGGAAGGATGTTAAATCAGTGCCACTTAATGTTTTTAGAGTTTGTAGAAATGTAAAATTTTTGGATTTTTATGATGTAGTAAATGATGTTATTGCAAATTGTGATAAAATAAACCAGCTTGTTTAATGATTAGAAAGCAGCATTTTATACTCTTAAGGCTGCATTTATTTGACCTAGAATACAGTGAAAACAGTAATTGTAATTTTATTTTTATAATATAATATACTGATGCTTTCAAGACAAACACTTATTTTTGGACATTTAACAAACCTACAGTAAATAATCAATCAATAACTGAAAATACATAATAATCTTGGTGACAAATCAGCAGAATTTACAACAACATTGTAAAATAGATCACAGAAAGCATTTAAGTTTACAAAAATAAAAATAAAATGATGCACAAGATCTGTAAAATGTTTAGTCGCAAAGCAAGGGTCATGACCCAAAACTGTCACACTCGCTGTGTTAGAAATGCAAGAAAAAATTTGAATGAATCATATAATCTTTATTGTTGAGCCCTGTTGAAAATCATAAAGTTCGTTGTGCTTATGAGCTTGATGCTAAATTGTCCTCAAATAAACTAATGATTTGTGTTTGTGTGTGTGTGTTATCTCCACTGCTGCAGAAGACGAAGCCGCACGTCCCGCTGGTGCTGAACGCAGGCCCCAGGTGGCTGCTGGATGTGACTTGGCAGGGAACAGACGACAACAAGAACAACTGTGTGGTTTACAGCAAAGGTAAGAGGACGCTTTATCTGGCCCGTACCAAACACACCAGTGCCGCACACTTCCGCTATCTGCATCTCTCTTCTTTCTTTCCTTTTGACCCACGTGTGTGTGTCACAGCTAATGCTCAAAGATGTGTAGTGTGGTTTCGGTTCCCATGTCTCTTACATCTATTAGCGGTGTGATTTGTAATGTAAGGTCGTGGGGTCGCAGGTCATTGCGGTTTTGCTATGACAAATGTCATTGGCTGACATTTGCTTTGTTGACATTACTTTCCGTGTTTCCAAATGCATTTTAACAGCGGATAGCCCAAAGGCGTGACTGATTCACGCGTGTTTCTTCAAGCATCAAGCTGCGCACATGTAGCAAATCATCTGGACTTCAAACGCAACATTAAGATCTAATAACCCATCCGTGCTGTCTAAACTTCACACAGTATGGGTGAGAATACACAACTTCAGGTAGCAACATGTTATCACTCTTAGTATTCCACCAGAATATTATCATTTCTACAGTTGTTATTACTGTAAAATCATAATAAATTCCAAGCCAGGCTCACTGGAATACATGCCTGTGGCAACATTTGTGCGAAATGATGTTACATTGCACGTTTCACATCAATTTCGAAATGAAATGTCCACTGAGTGGTGTTCAGTTGATTTTATTACATTGGTTGCTGTTTGAAATTAAATGATGGGTAAAATACACTAAAAGGTTGTACTGCCTGCACTAAACCCCAGCATAAACCTAACTGACAGTGTTAACGAAAGCAAACCTGAGGTAAAAGTGCATTTAATGAAGTACCCATTTAATATTAGCTTGCCTTTACAGGTCTTCGAGCTCTTTAGTTATGACTTGTGTTTCACGAGATTCATACCTGATGCTCCGCGTCGCAAGTGCAGCGCTGTACCGGGTGAGCTACCAAGCAAGTTTACTGTGGCAGAAAAGCCACGCATATGCAGCTGGTTTTGTGATGCAAACATCAAAATGTATTACAAATGACTATGCACTTATGGTAAATCTGTTTTGAGGTCACATATTCAAAACAAAGAAAGAAACAAAGGCATAGTTTGATGATGCTGTGATTTGGTGTGGAATCATGGCATTTGTCCTCTTCATTCCCATAGCCAATGCAATCCCGACTGGCAGAAATTATTTTCATGAATGCGCTAATGTATTAAAGATTCATTAATGTCACTAGTATGAAGCAGGGTGGGGCTGAAAGCCGTAGAAGCGAAACTAAGCCGCTGAAGCAATTGCTAAAGATGCATAGTCATGCATATGTGGGGTAAAGCAGCGCTGTTTTCTCATACTAGATAAATTTTAGTGTGTTAAAATTCTGTTAGAATGCTGCTCTGTGCGTTTGCCACCTGTCTGATAAAATGCATAGCACATTAAAGTGTCTTTGATGTTTCTATGTTTTCTACAAAATAGAACTGGAAATCGAGGATGTATGAAGTCATTGGCAGGTGATGCAATGACAAGGGATGGGTGACTAGTTATAATCGCTTATTTATAGCTTATAGCTTATAGCTTATAAACGATGCATTAAGAGCTAGGGGGTGAAAACTTTTGAACAGATTGGAGATGTGTACATTTTTCTTATTTTACCTAAATATCGTATTTGTTTCATTTAGTACTGTCCTTCAGAGGCTACAGAAGATGTTTCCCATGTTTCCCAGAAGACAAAATAAGTTAAATTTACCCTGATCTTCAAATTAAAAAAATTAATTCCAATGCATCATTAATTCTTAATGCATCATGTTTCCTTCTGAAGAATCAGTAAGCATTTGAACCTTCTGTAATAGTTGCATATGAGTCCCTCATGTCTTCAGTGTTAAAAGATGCATCTCAAAATCATACAGTCATTGTTGAGAAGGGTTCAAATACACAAAAATGCTGGAAAACCAAATAATTTGTGGGACCTTAAGGATTTTTCTGAAGAACATCAGGCCGTTGAACTGTTCAGGACAAACAATTCAACTATTATTTTCTCTTGTTGACTATATGTAAACGCCTTTTATGTGAAATATCTTATTCAGGTCAGTACTAAATAAACAAAAACATGTGTTTTGTATGATCCCTGTAAAAATAATTAACATTTTGCAGATGTAAACTTTTGACCACAACTGTAACACTGTTCTAGTGGTTTTTGGGTATTTTAATAAACAAAAAAAACCCTACAAATTGTGCCTTTAATCAATAATCTGACCAGTAATGATAATTTGTGTCAACAGGAATAAAAGTTGTTGTTGTTTTATTGCCGTTAGTGGTCATTTCAGCTGGAAACCACAGTGAATTGTCTGTATAGGTATGTTTTTAGAGTTTTGTAAAAATGTAGGTTGCAGTTTACCAAAAATGGTCATTACAATTTTGTGTGTTAGCTAGTAGCATGTTAACAGAGATTTGCTGTAGAAACAACCAGATTTTTTGAGGAAAATGTGTCACTCTGTAAGCTGTTTAGGGTTTTTGCCATAGCGTTGCTGCTTGGTTTGCTGGGTTGTTGGTTGTAGGGTGATTGTCACAGTGTTGCTGTGTAGTTGGTGGAGTATTGTGTGTGGTCACTATTTTGGCTTGAGTCCATCAATGTGAGTCAACAGATTTGTTCTTGCCCAGTCTCTCAGCCACCACTTCTTAACAAGGTAATAGGTATCAGCTAAGGTGTTAGTGAAGTAATTTCAGTCTTTAGCTTAGCAAGTAGTCACTATTGTATTTTAGCAGGAACAGTTTCCGTGATATGTTTTTGTATGAGAAGCATGCTGACATGACAACTTGAAGTGTTGTTTTTTATGAATGCATGCTTTGATGGCTAAATTGCATAGAGGTGCATGTATAAACAAGTAAATAAGCAAAGTACAAGGATTCCAGTGCGAGAGCTCCCATTTAGCCAAATGTTTTTGAGTGATTATGACTCTCTCTGCATTGAAACAGAGTTTCTTCCCCCTCAAAGTGAACACGAGGCAGACGTGGGATTTTTCGTTTTCCCAGCTCTCATCTTCTAATCACTGCACTGCACTGTGGGGCTGATCCTCTTTACCAGCGCCTTCATTTGTGCACTTTATCAGCAAATCATTAAAGTTTTGATAAGCTGTTAAAGAAGATTACGCAGTTCTTTTAAAATCGTTTAATCTTTTTGCCAGGAGACTGAATATGGGAAACAAAAAGGCTAATAACAGGATTTCTGGAGTGTTTTGTTAAGTCTCTATAATTTCTTCTCTGCCTTTGTATTTATTAGCGAGAGGGAACGACTCCACTACGAGGTCACCGATTCATATTTGCTGGACTGTATTTTATCAAATAGATAGTTAGGTTTTGGATGTCTGATTGGATATTTAAATGTAAATGCATGCTTATTTTCTTTTATTTTTTTTACATTTATATTACTTTTGCCATCTTATAATGCTCAAACTTAAAATTTAAATATTTTAATTAACATTTAAAAAAATATTTAAAATACAAATAATTTAATAACACTGTTAAATGTAATGTTTAGTAAATCTGAAACTTCAGTAACATTTAAGATGATTTTATTTATTTATTTACTATAGAAAATACAATTTTAATATCAGCATTTATAATTAATCATATTCTGCCATAACATTTGTTCATGATATGCACTTTTGCTTGTGCTTGCCTAAATAATGAGGGATAAAATAAATAAATAGGTACATTTAAAAAAAAAATGAGACTCTGAGGAAGAAAATAATGCACATTTTTCCTATTGGCTGACATACTTGTTTAGGATACAACATTTATTGACATTTTATTGCGAATAGTTGCATCAGCGTTCTCTCAAGGCCTTGAACGTTCACAGTCCAGTCCCTGTACACAACATCACCCTCACCACGCTAAAACATTTTCTGTGAACAGACACACATGGTGAAGATGGGAACTGTGTGTTTGCTCCAGTAATAAATGCATCCCACAATCCTGTACAGTTTAATCTGTTATATTCAGGACTGTTGGGTGTGTGTGATTCCCTGCGGGCGGCTCTGAGCGACCAGTGGAGGACTCACTGTAAATAGCGCAGCAAGAATAATCAGGGAAACTAGGAACAACAAACCTGTAAACAAACACTTGTCTTATTATCTCCCATCTTTTTAGCCTCGTCTTTTTTTCTGAATATAGATGCTTTAGATTGACCTGTGTGCAATGTCTTTTTGCTCAAACATTACGAGGTCTTTACACATATCTGCTGTGTTTTTCTTCTTCAGTGTATTATTGTGGAATTATCTATTGTCTAAACAGCATGCAATAACAAAGTGAACTGTGATTGGTTGATTTACATGTCAGTCAGATGTTCTTTTCCTACATAAGTGGGCGGTTCTTGGCCAGGTATACGGTGAGAGTTGAAAGTCTGGCTCTTCGTGACTAAATTGACTGAGGCAGCTTTGAATTGTCACAAATCTTACACTTATTTTGTCTTAGAGCCAATTTATTATTTATGTAACCTAGTTGTGTTGTTTTTCTGAGATGTTAATGTGTCTGTCAGACACTTAAATGACACTCCAGATCGAATTTATTCTTTTGAAATTTGGGCAGCAGACAGTTGAGCTCTTGTGCGTTTGGACAGCAGATATTCTGCTCTAGTGTGTCTGATTATTTAAAGGTCACCTAAATTTTTGCTCTAAGCCTCTTAGAAGCAGGAACAGTCAGATAGAGCATGTCAGAGGAGTCGAGGGGGAAATTTGGCCATTGTGCGTGTGGAAATTGACCAGTGTAACGAGAGCGTTTTACATAAGCTCATAGACCGCAGGACTGGACTAATTCACTGTGTCTTTGTGCAGCTCATATTCTGTAATTCCTCTCCATCTGATTCTCCTCCACACATCTCTATTGTGCGGTTGCGTTGACGGAGTCAGAGCCTAGATGCGTTACCGTGACCTCCGTCGTCTACCTTGACCTCCTGCCTTTTCTTTTCGTAATCTTCTGTCTCTCATCTTCTATCTGTGTATATAGGCACTAGGGATGGGAATCATAAAGAACAGAGTGAATCTGATTCACATCCTGATTCCACTTAAAGGGATCGTTCAGAATTCAAATTCTGTCATTAATTACTTACCCTCATGTCATTCCAAACCTATAAGACCTTTGTTCATCTTCAGAATACACATTAGGATATTTCTGATGAAATCCGAGATCTTTCTGACCCTGCATAGACAGCAGTGGTATCACATTCAAGGCCCAGAGAGGTAGTAAGGACATTGTTAAAATAGTCCATGTGACATCAGTGGTTAAACTGTAATTTTATGTCATTCTGTCACATGTTAACGGATGTCCTTGCTACCTTTCTGGGCTTTGAACATGTCAGTTGTGTTGCTGTCTATGCAGGGTCAGAAAGCTCTTGGATTTCATCGAAAATAGCTTAATTTGTGTTTCGAAGATGAACAAAGGTCTTACAGGTTTGGAACGACATGAGGGTGAGTAATTAACGACAGAATTTTCATTTTTGGGTGAACTATCACTTTAACAATTCCTGTTGTTCCATGATTCCATTGATTCTTTAAAGATTCCATTGATTCTTTTAGTGAACTGAAGAAGGACCCTCTGCAAATAACCAGCCCTTATTATATATTAGGGCAAGTCACTATAGGCATAACCATTTTTTCCCCATTTTTTTGACTATTTTGTTTCCATAGCATCCAAATAGAATGCATATCTTCATAGGCCATTTTCTCCAATATTTCAACAGAATGCAATAAGAATTTTGAACCTGGCTGTATCTAGTGTTTAGATTTCTATTCTGGAAGTCTATACAAATGCTGGGTTAAAAACAACCCAACTTGGGATATTTGGCAACCCAGCGCCGGGTAAATACTGGACAGAGCACATGCTGGGTTATTTTGACCCAGCTGGTTGGGTTAAATGTTTTTACCAAACATGCTGAAACTATTGTTGAAAAATTATATTGCTGGTTTAAATATTTAGTAAATGGACTGGAACTTATAAAAAAAACACACACAGAATTACTGGAGCCAACAGCAATAATCAATAATAATCAATTAGATGACCATTCATTATTAAGCAAGAACACATGGACAAAATACAAGACAAACTGACTTTATTTGGGTGAATACAGCATAGTTTACAATATTACATACATTTAAACTCATTTAACAAGTATTTTAGACAAAAAAATGTAACATTTGAAAGTAGCACTTTAATTTTAGCGTATTCAACCATTGTCTGTAATCGTTTTTTACAGAAATAGCGCTAATTCTCATGCCGGTGTGTCACAGAAATCTGAGCCGGTGAAGGGCTGCTGTTCGTTGGGGTAACTGTGAACTTCAGACCCCAGCCTCACGTTTCACTCGCAGCTAAAAGATGCCGTGACTGACTCCAAAACCTACTCATAAACAAACAGTACTGACATTAGAGAACATATTTTAATATCAAACTAAATTAAACTCAGTACAATTATGAATAAAATCTGTTTATTTTATGCAAGGCAAAAGATGTTTTCATCCTGCTAAACAACCGCTGATGATGCAGCTAACTGACATCTCATCCTTATGTTGCGTTGCGTAAAATGAAACAATTTACAGCACAGTAAAGACTTTATAATTATAATAAAATGTATACAAATCTTTATTTCACTGAAGAAGTGCACCAAATCTGCGGTACTGAGAACCACTTTTTCAGAGGATTTAAAAAGCCCACACTCTGACTGTAACGCAGCAGCTGGGTTGTTTCATCAGAGACAGGCTTAACCCAGCGGTTGGGTAAAAAAAAAATAACCCAGTGATTAAAAATGGCCCAGCAGTTTAGTTACAGAAAAACTACCCAGCACCTGGGTAAAAAAATATTAAAAATAACCCAACAAAATGACCCAACGGGCTGAACCCAGCATTTTTTTTAGAGTGTATTTAATTAGATAATGCCCAATTTGCATATTTAAACATTTAAGAAAATTTGAAATATAATCACTCAACTATGGAAACTATGGAAATTTTTTACCCTATTCACCTATTGTGTCTTGGCTTAAACAAAAATACTAAACAAAAGTCATTAAACTTAGTTTGGAACTAATTTGTGACTGGCTCATTAAAAAAGACCAACTCATGAGAGTCATTTTTCAACCATTTAAGCCTATATCAGACATGCTGTGTGTTTGTCATTGCATATAATAAGACCTTTTCTTGTTAATTATTGGCAGCCATTTTTACTTCGGTTGAAGCTCAGTTAAGTATGATTTATTTTGCAGCGGTGCTGTAGATTCAATATCAGTGCAGAAAACGCTAAGAAGCACTACCAAAACCAAATGTCATGCAAATGTTTTGCTTGCCATATTTTTTTGGAAGTGGTTCTGAATACAAACCTATCCTCCATTCCCATCCCTAATAGGCACCGAACTGTTTCATCACTGTACAAACCGAACCTTCAAACGTATATTTATCTCCATTTGTGTGCATGTCTTTGTGTAAGCGCAGTGCTGGGTGAGGGGTTTCACGCTGACAATAAAGCGCTCGAAGACGGACACATGCCAGCTGAGTTTGGAACGACACAAAAGACAAACGCTGTCGTGTTTTAAACTGTTAAGGCCATTAAATTGTTTTCATTTCATCTTCCCCTTTGAAAGGCACGGAGGCAAAGCACACGGAGGTGCCAGGGTTATTATCTCTTATCTTTGAACAGCGGAAAATACTGCGACGCATAATAACCAAACAACTGCACACAATGTAAAATTTCATTATCAGGGTGTTAAAACTGGGTTGTACCCTGAAGGGGTCCCCACCACAGCTCTGAGCGCCAGCGTAATTATGTTTAATTAAAATACAACAGAGATCAACAGAATCATTTTCATTAGGAAATTATTAATGATTCTACCGTAACAATAATTGATTGCAGTGAGCTGGGCTGCAAGAACAGACGGTCAGAGAGAGAGAGAGACGAGCGAGTTGCATAATTTTAAGTTGAGAGCACACACACATATAAACACACATACTTGTTTGACATAAAGTGTACTAATACAAGACAGTATCATTGTACTGAGACCAGAGGCTAACAGAAGGAATCTTGTTGAACATTTCCACATTATATTTGATTAACTTTAACATTTTAAAGAGAAGTTAAAATACCTCAGTTCTTGTAGCTGCTGTTGACTATAGCACAGTGATGGTGGTATCATAGGTTTTTGATGTATAAAATTGTACTGACTGTTTACCATAATCATGCAGCAGTCAAATATAATCATATTTACCAAACCATCACTTACAAAAATGTATCATGGTATTCTCAGAAATGCTGTGTGCTGTAAATACTGTGGTACATGGTACTGAGAAACTATCTGAACTTTTATCTGAAATGCTAGATGTGTTTCAGAGTACCATAGTATTACCACTGATGCCATGATTTTTTTGTAAGGATAGTAAACATCCAAAAAATATGATATATATATATAATATAATATATAATACTGTGGTAATTAAAATTGAAATGTGGTGTAAATATGCTATTAGCATGGTGGAAGCATATTAAAAAAAAAAACAAAAAAAACATGGTAATACTATGGTAGACATCCAAAAAACATCATACAACCATGGGGGAAAAAAAGCATGGTAAATGCCATGGTGCAAGTCTTCCAGTACCATGGTGTATTTTAGAGTACTATAGTATTATCATCAATGTTGTCATTTTTTTGTAAGGATGGTAAACGTCAAAAAACATGATTGCTATGGTAAATGTTTAAGTAACAGAGTATTACCATGGTGCATTTTTTAAATTAAATATGGCATTATTATGGTACATATTCAAAAAACATAATACTATGGTAATCAAAAATGAAATGTGGTATGACTATGGTGCCTGTTCAAAAATATGCTATTAGCATGGTGGAGGCATATTACAAAAAAAAAAAAAAACAAACAAAAAAAACATGGTAATACTATGGTAGACATGGCTGTTCAAAAACAGTATGACATTACCATTGTGCATGTTCAGAAAATATGGTAATATGATGGTAATTGGGGGGGGACGACATTACCATAATACCATGGTGTATGTTCAAATACGTATTACTGATTCTTTAAGCAGAAGGCTTTAGTGACACTGCTGTGTTTCACTCTGCATAATTTGTCAGTATGTACAGCTTTAGTAGCGCTGTGTGTGTGAGTGTGTGTGGATCACAACCTCCTGCTGCTACTATTAATTATGATTCAATTGTGTAGCTCTGGAGCTGCTAAGAGTGATGTTCAACTCCCCCGTGGCATTTCTAATCAGCTCATGAAGTACCTGCACCTGGAGTGAGTGTGTGTGTGTTTCAAGAGTGCGCGCACACCTCCTCTCTTGTAAGAGTGTGTGTGGGCTTGATGATTTAACCTGCATAATTGTATAATCGATGTTGAGAAATGCCTGTGCATCGATTTCCAGAGGGCAGACAGATCTCAGTGTCAACGTGAGAGCTGAGCTTTAACACACCGTCTGGAGCTGAGCCTTCAGAACAGAGACAGTAAACACTCCACTTCCTGTATCCCACAATACATCAGCAGATTATGGCAACGCATCTGTTATGCGGAGCTCTTTATGGAGGCTACTGAAATAATATAGACTTTCTGTTAGCATGTCCTGGTCGTATTTCACCCCAAAAATAAAAGTAAATAATATAAAATAAAAATGTTAAATAATTACATAATAAATAAATATGAATAAGTATCATATAAAATAAATATAATATTTAATAAAATAGAAATAAACATATTAGGGCTCATTATCATATATATGAAGAAAACAAGGGGGTGAAAACTGTTTGAATTTGAAGATCAGAGTAAATTAAACTTATTTTGTCTTCTGTAGCTTCTGAAGGGCAGTATTAAATGAAAAAAAATATTATATTTAGGCAAAATAAGAAAAATGTACACATCTTCATTCTGTTCAAAAGTTTACACCCCTGGCTCTTAATGTAATAGAACCTTCTGTAATAGTTGCATATGAGTCCCTCAGTTTCAAAAGATGGATCTCAAACTCATACAGTCATTGTTGGAAGGGGTGCAAATACACAAAAATGCTAAAGAAACAAAGAATTTGTGGGACCTGAAGGCAGTTTAACTGTTCAGGACAAACTTAAACAACTATCACTAAACAAAACAAACAAACAAACAAAAAAAACAGCTGTGGATCATTCAGGTAACAACAAAGTATGAAGAATCAAGTGTGTGTAAACTTTTGAACGGGGTAATTTTTATAAATTCAACTATTATTTTCTCTTGTGGACTATATGTAAATGTCTTTAATGTGAAATATCTTATTCAGGTCAGTACTAAATAAAAAATAGCATGCATTTTGTATGATCCCTCTTATTTTGGTAAAAAAATTAACATTTTTTAGATTCTGCAAGGTGGATATAAACTGTTGACTTCAACTGCTTTTTTTTTTTTTTTTTTTTTAAATTTCGACATTATTTTATTTATCTCATTACTACATCATTACATCATTACATACATTTATATGTAGTAGTATTTTTATTTTGATTGGGACAAAATGTGACACCCATCCATTCAGCCACACACCCTCCCTCTAAAATGATTGACAGGTCGAGAACAGTCTCTGATTTGCTAGATTTCTGATTGGCTACAAAAAAAGCACGGGCCGCTCCCCTGGCTCTTGTTGTGCTGTTTCCAGAGCCTGCGGCTGTCACAGAGACAGGTGTGATTTCTCAGGACACATATTTCCTTGATATTCAGTGTGAGACGACGGGGCCACAAAGCTCAGTAAAATAGATGTCTACAGTAGGAAGAGCGGCTATATTTTCATGTTTATTTCTTATTTGTGTACAGTGGGGTGACAATTCTTGTTTTGTGCACTGTGATTCTTCACACTCGATCTATATGTACCGTGATGCTCATTTCCCATTTCTAAATCGGTAAAATCCACCCACGCCGCGGCTATTTTTCCCATCTGCAGACATTTTTCACCATGTTTAAGCACATTATTGTGATTATCTATCTCTTGCGCCTTTGGACATCAGCATAAGTGGATTTAGAGGCTTTCCTGTGTGTTGATTTTAAGTTTGGGCTCGAGTCTCTTTAAACACGGGCAGAATGGAGCACTTATCACCAAACGATTAAGAAGCGAAAGCTAATGTGATTATGAATATCATCATACGTTCTTACAGCATAATCAACAAGGAGCACTTGAAAAAGAGTCGTTGACATATCTGTGAGTGTTTAACTATAGAATAATTGAATGGAATATTACTCTCCTGAAAGAGCCTATATATTCTTTTTGCCTTATAAGCTCTTGAACCCTCTGAAGTCTCAGAAACCAATAGCACAAATTGACCATTAACTCATTTTTAAGGTTTTATTCTTGAAGAAAGAAACATTTGGTCTTAGAGTAACAATTATAGTAATATGAAACACCATTGACGACCTAATCTGACATCCAGTTTCCAAGTGAAATCGGATATTTAACCAGTAAAAATTATAGGGCGGACTTGAATGGATGAAATCTGGTAGATTTCATAGTCAAATATCTAGTGTGTTGGTTTAGATGTGAAGAAAGAAATTTGATTTGAGGACAAATGGCAAAACATCTCGGTTAAAGTCATCTGGTTTACAGGTTTGGGAGAAGAAGTGTGAGAGAGAGTAAATGGATCTGAAACCATCAGGCAGGTCACCAGCCGCCCACTGAGTGAGGATGGATGGCGGTCCAGTCATGTTGTCTCCTCGGCCGCAGGGCTAGACTCTTTATGCAGCATAAAATTACTGTCAACCCGCATCTGTACCTCCTCCGAGAGGTCGCTAATGCCACATGCACGTTACATACAAACATTTACTGTATACAGTTTATTGTACACAGTTCCCTTATGTGCCATAATCACTTGCTCTGACATTAAAGGGATAGTTCACCCAAAAAATTAAACTCTGCTACCATTCACTCACCCTAAAGTCATTCCCAAACCCTACAACCCTCAACCAAAAAAAAAAAAAAAATACCATCAATAAAAGAACATGGTGATGACATTCATGGTCACCATGGTTCACTGTCAGTACCATTAAGGTTTATAAAATGACTAATATCACATATCTGTTTTACTGTTCAAGTCATCCCAAGTTAAGTTTTTTAGCATGCATAATACAAATACATGGCTGTTTAGTACTTATAAAGCACACATTAATGCCTTATTCTGCATGACCACATTCTAGACCCCCGAGCCTGACCCAATACCTACAGTAAATGTAACAACTAACTTACTATTAATAAGCAGCAAATTAGGAGTTTATTGAGGAAAAACTCTTAATTAATAGTCAGTGTGTTCCCTAAACTAAAGTGTTACCTTACACATAATATCATCAAAGATACGCAAAAGTGATTTTGAATTGTTTGGGATAAATGTTGACTGGGTGATGTAGTTGAAATATTGTTTCATGATATTAAATATTTTGATGTTTGCTTCTAGATATTTATGCAGTTGGTCTAAAATACCTTAAAATGTGTCATATTTTCATATAGATAAAGTAAATAAAATCAACTAATTATTTTTAACTTTATTTAAGCCATTGTCACTAACTAAAATAGATAATAGTATATATATATATATATATATATTTTTTTTTTTACATTCACCAATATTATCATAGGGGTCACACTTTATTTTAAGGTCCAGTTCTCACTATTAACAAACCATTAACCACAATTTTTGCCTCAATAAACCCCTAATTTGCTGCTTGTTAATAGTATGGTAGTTGTTAAGTTTAGGTGTTGGGTAGGATTAAAGATGTAGAAAATGGTCATGCCAAATATGTGCTTTATACGTACTTATAAACGTACTTATATATACTACTACATATATATGCATCTGCATACATATGAGATTGCTTGTTTCTGCATCTTCCTTGTGTGTGTTTTTGATTGGCACATTCTGGACTCATTCAGGAGATGCGCAATAGTGCATAGTTATACACCCTGCGTGTATAACAATGAAAACGCGAAAACCCGAAAGATTCTGTGTTTGGCAGAAAAAGAGTTAATAGAACGTACTTTAACTGTGCTTTTGCTGAAAACACATCACATGACTTATGAATGAATCATTCAGGCTGGTTTAGTGAGTCAGTTGATTCAATAAAAAAAAAAGATCTGACTCAAAACAATGATTAATATCCAAATCAGATGCATTGTTTTGCTGATAAATGCATGAATGTTGCAATAAATTACCCAACCCAAGTAACAGTTGAAATTATTGTGGAAGATGTTATGTCAGTATATTTGCCTGTCCTTTTCACATTCATCCTTCTGACCATAAACATACCTCCTGACCACTCCATAACTACCGCTTACTCTGGTTAACAACCCCTTCTGCTATATTCCTGAGCCTTGCACTGAGAGAGAGAGAGAGCGAGAGAGAGAGAGAGAGAGAGAGAGAGAGAGGTGATGGTAGCGCCATCTGTCCAGTCTCTGTGGGTATTGTCATAAAGAGAGCCTAATGTTGTCATCACCCTTACATGGCAGAGGTCATTACCATTTATAGAGGCACATGAAACTTTATGGCTAATGAACTTATGCTGTCATGATGTGAAAAGCAATGAAACAGGATCTGAACAAAAGCCGCACAATGAACTTGCATGACCCAGCATGTAAATTAATGGCACACTATGTAACTTTTGGTGCTCTAGTGGTTAACAAACAAAACTGCATGCTCTAGCAAAGGAACAATGTAGTCAGTTCTGTGTGTTTATGGCTTTAACGAGTCTTGCAGATACTGGGCTACTTTGCAGCCGTTGTCTCCCCGACAGGTCTAAACTAATCGGAATATAAACACTTATTATAGGCGTACTGTAGTGATTCAGGATAAGAAATAAACACATTTTGGAAGGTGGATTCATGATGTGCTTACTCATTGTATAAATTTAGTAAATTTAAAAAAAGCTACATAGTGTACCTTTAAATAAAATTCTTTTTTGAGAGGTGGAGGTGAGTTTGTTTAAAACTCAATGATTTTTTATGAAATTTCTATGTATTTTAGGACAGAGTGAAGATTTCTAAGGATAGAAAATGTGTGTGTGTTGTTTTTAAATGTATTATACATTTATTATAAAATGTTTTATATAAACATTTTAAATAATATATAATATTTACTTTTCATATGATATTTTACAATCACAAATTAATTTTATACATAATGTTATATTTATTGTTAGAAACCTAATTTCAAACCTTTAACGTTAGAAACATCACTGGAATTAGTGTTTTAAGTATGTACATTCATCATACAAAATTCATCACGGTCAATTTGTGTGATATTTCTTAATAAAATCATTTTATTTCAGAAAATTTCTTTATTGTTTTTTAAACCTTTAATTAGAATTATTATATTGCTAAATCAACATGAAATATTTCTGTATTTGTCTTTGTTTCTTTTTAATGAATAAGTATGAATTTTGCTGTCATCATTTTTCCAATTCCATTTAATGCCACTTGTGGTGTAGAAATTACACAATTCACACTTTTACATCTGTGGTGTCTTTACACTCAAGGCGGCTTGTTTTTAACCGCTCTCTTTGTGCGTATATAAGTGAGGGTGATTTCTGGGTTCCGGTCGCCGCGAGGTTGCCTGCTTTTCACTCGAGCCAGGTTTGGGGTTGATTTAAAGACCGTTAGGAATGGCAGCGAGAGGGAGAAGACAAAAAAAAAGACTGTCGACAAATCAACTCACGCCGATGCCTCTCAAGGTTTCAGCTGCAACCTATTCAGCAGGAGAAAAGAGAAAAATATATATACACTCTATCCTGTCAGAGGCTTTTGGCTTATCTTGAGTGACTGTCAAGGCTGGGAATATCAGGGAATGGACAGAAACATATAAAATTAATAAGCTCCTGGATGTTGTCGGAAGTTATGATGCTTCCATAAATCCTGGTTTGATCAGAGAGGACAAGGCTTAAAGCCGGAGCCGCCTAACGCACACGGCGAGTGTTTTTGGGCCTGGCTTCTCATCCTGTCGCCGAGATAGAAGCCCTTAGCTGGCGAAATAAGATTTATCTTTCTTTCTCCCCCTTTCATGACTGACAAATCTGAGAAAGCCGCAGGCGACTCGGCAGCCATTACTACCTTTAATAAAGGGCATGGGCTCAGCAAGGTGAAACTTGGGCCAAAGGCAAAAAAAAATGCGGAGAAGAGAAAAGAAATTGGCGCTTACTTATCAGTTGTACGTCCCGTGTTGGGTGAAAGGTCGAAGAGCTTTTTGTTTGTTTGTTTGTTTCTTATAGCAAAAGGATGGATGCTATCTGTCCCGCCATCCAAACGGCGAGGCTCTCTGGAGTGGTGCGGGTAATATTTCATGTCAAGAATTAGGCAACTGAGCCTCTGTGGTTTTTTTCAGTGGGTGGCAGAGGGAAACATTGATCATCGTCTCAGCACTGAACAACGATGCGTTGGCTTTTTCAAGAGGATGTTCTGTGTGCAAGTACATTCATTGCAGGATAATTAAATGCTGAGGTTGTGTGTGTTTCATACAGCTAGAGCGTGTAAGAGGTTGCGGTTGTCATCAGAAAGAAAAAAATCACAACAATAACAATGCTTGCTGGACCAAATTAGAAAAACTGGTTGTACTGGGAACATGTCATGCTTTCTGAGTATGTCGATAAAAAACGACATTCAAATATAATTGCACAGAAGAAATAAAACAAAAAAGTGCAATTCAAATCATACATTTTTATTTAACTTCAGAAATCATTCTAATATGTGACCCTGGACCACAAAACCTTAAGTCTTAAGTAGCACGGGTATATTTGTAGCAATAGCCAAAAATACATTGTATGGGTCAAAATTATACATTTTTCTTTTATGCCAACAATCATTAAGATATTAAGTAAAGATCATGTTTCATGAAGATATTTTGTACATCTACTGTAAATATATCAACATTTATTTTTGTTTAGTAATATGCATTGCTAACCACTTCACTTGGACAACTTCAATATTTTGATTTTTTTGCACCCTCAGATTTTCAAGAATTTCAAAAAATTTACTCGTGTGACTGGTTTTGTGATCCAGAGTCACATATGCTGATTTGCTGGTCAAGAAACAATTCTTTTTATTATCAATGTTAAATGCAGTAGTGCAGCTTCACATGGAAAACAATGATGCATTTTTTTTTTTTTCGAATAGAAAGTGCAAATTAACAGCATTTGTTTGAATTTTGAAATATGTTGTAACATTACAAATGTCTTTACTGTAATAATGCATGGTTGCTTAATAAAATAATAATTTAAAAAAAAGAGTTAACAATTTAAATAAAAATGTTAACATTAAAAAATGAGTTTTGACCGTTTTTAACATTTTGAGGGTCTTTTTTTTTTTTTTCTTTCTTTCTTTTTTTTGGATTGCTGGTGCATAGAATTTCAAACATATTTTTCTCAATTTCTGCGTAAAACTTTTTTAATTAGCAAAAAAAAAAAAAAAAAAAAATTATTATGCACCTTTAACTGGGAGCTAGAGGAGATTTTCACCGCTTTAACTATCTTGACTAAAGGTCCTGTAAATGCATTCTGTGAATAAGTGTTTTCTAGGAAATAATTGAATTGAGTGTTTGACGTGTGCGCTCTGGGTGCTTTACTGCTGGACTGGTTCTGAGCTGAAGTCTCTCAGATTATCCTGTGAATTGCTCTACCTGTGAAGTCTCCGGTTCGCCGATGGCTCTTCTGCATGAATTATTCAGATAGGCAGAATCCTCACAAAATGCTCGTGAAGGAAGTGAATTCTGCTCGCTGGTAAACAGATTTTAGCGATTTTCTGCTCCGAATCCCTTCTGAGTTGAGTTGTGCCTCGGTGCCAGCGACGGATAATTACATCACATCTCTTTTTCCTCTCCAGACCCCTTCAAACTTTCCCCTGAACCCATTGCAACCCTCCTCCCCCACCCATCGCTTTGTCCGCATCTTGAATCACTTTTTACCGCTTACCCCTAGTCTCCAGTCATATCAGTGGTGAGGAAAAATAGTCCCCTCCTATTGAAATGACCATTTATTCATTCATTCAATCAGTAAATTATGCCAAAATTTTCATTTTTGGGTGAACCGTTCTAAAACATGAACAGTAAACCTGCTGTAAACAGTAAAGACGCTGTGGTTCAGTGGATCTGTTGCATGTGTGTGTGTTGTGGGCTGCAGTCTGACCTTCACCCAGGCAGTATTTGGGAGGGCACATCTGAAGCCGCTGACCCATACTGGATCGCACAAGAGAGGAACCGCAGCAGACATGAAGGAGTAGCGTTTGGCCAGAGCCCAAACGGGGGAGAACACCCGACCCGCTCACAGCGTGGGCACACGAGTCTGTATGTGTGTTTCTGATATTATGGACAGTGTCATAAAACACCTACTGGTGCAGTACAGAGGGTTCAGAGCAGCTTCAGAATTCCAGGGCAGATGGGAGGAAAGAACACACACACACATTCGCAACCTGATAAGAATGAGACGTTCTTGTCCAAACTAAAGGTCTGAATAGGTCTCATTAATTTACTTGGCACCCCTGAGAAAGTTTTATTACTCAGATCTTTCTCAAAATCCCAAAATTACCTTGGGTGTTTTCTCTGGAGACAATCTGAGAAGCCGTTAAAGCAAACATCTCCATTTGGTCTCGTTGCAGGAGCAGTTAAGGTATGATTGTAGTTTTTCTCTGACTTTTGTGTCAGATCTGAATACGGTTTGAGACATTTTTGAGAGGAGACTTATCTGAGAATACTGCTGTTTTCACAAAGACACGATTAAGATAATGAGGATTGGGATTTTTGGGTCTTTTGAATACACACTTTAAGATCTTGGCAAATGTAAGCGTAATTTGAGGCTTTGTTGAGGAAACTTATCTAAAAAGTCTAGTGAAAACAAGTGAGATCTCATTTGGTGTTTTTCTAAACTAAAATATACCTTATGATAATTAGAAAGAAAGACAGATGGAAATTAGACAAGCAGGTGTTATATAATCAACTGTCAATTAATCATTTTTAAGACATTTCTTGCACCACAGTCATTCATTTCAACGTACTGATTTGTCATCAGTTTGAAAGCTGCATTTTCTGTCTGTCTGTCTATCTATCTGTCTCTGTCAATTCTTTCCAGTTCTTTTTTTTTTTTTTTACATATTTACTGAACTGTACCATACATTTGTCCTATGGTGTGACATAGCAAATATTAAGAAAAAAAACTTTTAATAAGTTATAAATAGCATGAGAGAGATTTATCTTCAATGTTAGACACTTATTTTTATATAGAGTTATTTATTTAATATAAAATTATAATTAACATATTTTTTTCCACATGACTTGTTGGACAATTTCAAGACAAACTTTGTTGTCATCTGTTCAAAACTGCTGAAAATTAAACCATTTTAAGAGGAGAGATATTCCTGTCTCCCCTATTGCAATACACAACTGTTTTTTAAGATACTTTGAGATAAAAACAAATCTGTGGTTCATTTATGTGTCACACCATATGACATTATGTCACACTAAAGGACAAAAATGGTAGTTATTAAAGTATTTCTATTTAGTTATTATTTTATATTTAACATGAGAAATAAAGTTTACTTTTGATACAATAGAAACAGTTTTTTGTAAACAAAAATTTTCATCAGCAAAATTCAGTCTTGTAGTCAATCAGTATCACATTTTATACTTATTTTCATGACACTTTATAACAGTACAAGTTTTCTGCAAAAACATCTGAAAATAGTTTAATTAATGTAATATTGCATTTAAGAACACTGAAAATGATCAAAAAAGAATAAGGAATAAGAAGTTAAACAAATCCTATTTAAATATTATTTAATTATTTAAAGTGCTTTTTAAAGAGACGTTGTCCTCTGGTGTGACATCTTTGTCCTATGGTGTCCCGTTTACTAAAACAGACACTTGTACAGTTATGCCTGAGGTATTTATTAACATTTTTATGCTTTTCTTTTTAATTTATAAAAGTTGTGATTTATTTAACCATGCTTGGGATAGTCACACCACAGGACAATTTTGACATTTGGCTCAAAAATTAAAAAAAATAAATAAATAAAATAACACTGCAGCTTTTATAACAACAGTTCCATGTAGGACAAAGGAATGTTTAATGATTTACAGAATTTTAAATAACGACAATATTAATGATATTCATTTTTATCTTGTTGGACAGTGAAAATGCCATGTTACATCAACAACCCCTATCTATCTATCTATCTATCTATTAGAAAACTTCATTTTAAAGTAGTCGGACTATTAAACACTGGTTCATTTAATAGCCTAGTATTGCTGGTATCGTTGTTCTCTCCCTCCTGATTAAAGTACATCAAGCATTTCCCATGTGTCGTAGCGTTTGATATTATTTGCTTCTAATCGTCAGAGGACTCGCACTACTCCTATTAGCGAACATTAGCCATTTAAAGCTGTTTACACATCGCAAAATCAAGGCCATTGGCCGCCTTTACCACTTCACAGATAAATAAAGCGCAAAGTTTGTTTTCCTACTTTGTCTTTGAGCTCCTTCGGTGCAGAGGAGAGGCCAAAACCCCAAAGGCGGAGGCAGGAAACGCTCCTGTACCGGGGCTTTGTCATCACGCTTCAAAAATTTCTGTTTAATGTACTGTAATGTGGAATTCAGCAGGGACCAGTTTAATTGAGTTTTACACAAACCAGTTGGGAGCGGCGCTGGAAGCTAGGTGATGTTGAGGTTCTTAATCTGTCTCTCCGTAGAGGGTTGTTGACGAAGTGGTTCTTTCTCTTTGTGCGGGGAAAAAAAGAGGAAGCCTAGGAAATGATACATCCGTGGATAAAACCAATTGGCAACCCTCAAAGGGAACGAGGTTGATAAGACAAATCCAGCACTTGTAGAGAAATAAAAGAATCCAACTGTTCATTAAAGGCGGAAACAAAACAGGCGATTGAGAAGGCAGGCCGGCCGGTCGAAAGAGGAGAGAGAGAAAGAGAGAGGCAGGCAAACAGAGATGGCTCCTATCAGAGGAAAGGATTGGAAAATAATCAAGGATTTGTGAGCTGAATTAATAACCAGACAAATACTGATTTTTTTTCCATTCCCGCTTTCGCAAAATTAGGAAGGATGGACCACAATTATCTAACGCAGGATGCCGTTTAGCTGCACTTCCTCCTAATTATGAAAGATAACTCAAATCTAGAGCTTCAGATGTTTCATAAAAGCACTCGGAGAGTCAAACTTGCTGCCAAGACTTCAATGCACCCATAGGAAAGAAAAATCACAAAGGAGATCTCTTTAATATCTCAGTTGTTTCTCCTAGACAGTGAAGAGATTAAATGTTGAGTGAGTGGAGACTTCTTTAGAAGTCTGAGTCTTAATCTTCTCAGATTTTTTTCCTGAGAAATAGACTATCACGTTTCTTCCAGAGTTTCACAAGAAACATTGAATGATACGCTGCTGTTTGATTATGTAACATCTCCTTGTCTTTCTCTGGATTAGACTATCAGAAATGATCTTTTAGTAACAAACAAATCCCAAATAAGATTATTTGTCCTAGACAGTGATAAGATTTAATGGAGAGCAGATGGAGATTTCTTCAAAATCCAGATGTTTCTCCTGAGAAATAGCAGAGCTTCTGATAAGGTCAAAAGTCTCACAGTTAACACAAAAATGCCACTGAAATGTTCAATTGGGATTTAACTATCTTGTAGGAAAGATAAATCCCACATGAAATCTTTTTAATATCTAAATTGTTTTAGACAGTGATGCAGTTAAATGGAAAGCAGAAGGAGATGTCTATAAAAGTCAGATGTTTCTCCCTTCTGAGAAAGAGACAACAGTGATCTCACATATAATGAACTGGCGTTTGAGTATCTTGAAAAATCCCACATTAGATCTTTTTTGATGCTTCAATAGTTTCTCAAATAATCTCACATCTGCAGAGTTTCCAAGGAGATCAAAGTCTCACTATCATCACAAAAATGTCATTGAAATTATACATTGGCATTATCTTGTAGGACAGAAAAATCCCATGTGAGATATTTTTAATATCTAAAGAGTTTTTCCTCTTAGTAGTGATGAGATTGAATGAAGACTTCTTCAAAAGCTAGATGTTTCTCAGGAGAATAGGATTTTAGTAATCTGACATACATCAACTCTAGAGTATATAATAAGGTCAACAGTGTTATTTAAATAATGCATTTGCATTTAAGTATCTTGAAAAATCCCACATTAGATCAGTTGTTACTTCTCCACTGCAGTGAGATCAAATTGAAACTTCTGAATATTCTGCTTTTCAGATGTTTCTCTAAGAAAAAACCCTCAAAAATCTCATGTCTCCTGTAGAGCTTCTAATAAGGTCAGAGTCTCAAAACCTAGGTGTTTCTCCTGATAACAGGATTTTAGTAATCTGACATGCATCTCCTCTACTTTATAATAAGGTCAACAGTGTCATTTAAATAATGAATTTACACTAAAGTATCTTGAAAAATCCCACACTAGATCTTTTTGATTTCCCAGTCGTTGCTTCTCCACTGCGATGAGATCAAATTGAAACTTTTGATTGAGTATTCTGCTTCTCAGATGTTTCTCCTGGGGAAAAAAATACCTCAGTAATCTCACATGTGTTTCCTGTAGAGTTTCTAAGAAGGTCAAAGTCTCACAATCAACACAAAGTGATTAAAATGATCAATTGGAATTTGATTATCTTGTATAGGACAGAAAAATCCCATGTGAGATATTTTTAATATCTAAAGAGTTTTTCCTAAGTAGTGATGAGATTGAATGAAGATGTCTTCAAAGCCTAAATGTTTCTTCTGAGAACAGGATTTTAGTAATATGACATGCATCTCCTCTAGAGTTTATAATGAGGTCAACAGTGTTTTTTAAATGATTAATCTGCATTTGAATATCTTGAAAAATCCCACATTAGATCTTTTTTTGATGCTTCAGTTGTTTTTCCTGAACTACAATGAGATCAAATTAAGACATTTGATTGATTATTCTGCTTCTCAGATGTTCTCCTAAGAAAAAAAAACTCAAAAATCTCACACGTGTCTCCTGTGCAGAACCTGGTTTTACCAAGTACAACATGTTCCTGGATCAGCATCTTTGTTGACCCTGGAACAACATTGTGATTAACCAATCAGATTTGAAAAAACAGTTTATAGTTTTTGTGAAGTTTAGGCTTACAATCAGTGTTTGGTGCTTGTACATCAGTGTCATTCATCTATCATTTCCTCTGATTTTAGAGATTACTCATGGGTAAGGTTAGGTTTAGATGTAGGGATGTGGTCAAGATTAAATTTTTGGATTAAAATGTTGTTCCAGGGTCAACAAAATATGTTGACCCAGGAACACATCTAACTCAGCAAAATCAAGACATGCTGTCTGCTGTAGAGCTTCCAATAAGGTCAAAGTCTCACGATTAACACAAAAATATCATTAAAATGATAAATTGGCATATCATTATCTTGTAGGACAGAAAAATCCCATCCCATGAGTTTTTCCTTAGTGATGAAGACTAGATTAAATGAAAACTTCTTCAAAACCTATATGTTTCTCCTGAGATCAGGATTTTAGTAATCTGACATGCATCTCCTTTAGAGTTTATAATAAGGTCAACAGTGTTATTTAAATAATGAATTTGCATTTAAGTATCTTGAAAAATCCCACATTACATCAGTCATTGCTTTCACTGCACTTCTTCCTATGCAGTGAGATCAAATATGAAAGAGTATTCTGCTTCTCAGATGTTTCTCCTGAGAAACAGGCCTCAAAAATCTCACATGTGTCTCCTGTAGAGCTTCTAATAAGGTCAAAGTCTCACAATCAACACAAAAATATAATTAAAATGATAAATTAGCATTTGATTGTCCTACAGGACAGAAAAATCCCACAAAATCCCACATCATTGTAATATCTAAAGAGTGTTTCCTGGGCAGTGATGAGACTTCTTCAAAACCTAGATGTTTCTCCTGAGAACAGGATTTCAGTAATCTGACATGCATCTCCTCTAAAGTATATAATAAGATGAACCATGTCATTTAAATGATGAATCTGCATTTGAGTATCTTGAAAGATCTTTTTGATTTCTCAGTTGTTGCTCCTACACTGCAATGAGATTAATTGAGAATTTTAGTTCTGAGATGTTTCTTCTGAGATCAAAAACTCCAGTAATCTCACTCTAGTCTTTTCTAAACATCTCAATAGTGTCTCAAGGTGTGTTCAGATTTGCCAAAATACCAAAATCTGTGGTTAGAATTTAGAATTCTTGATGTGAACTCAATCATTTCTCATTAAAGTTCTCTTTTGTCGCATTTGTTTCTGAAGAAACGTTTGTGACGTTGCGTAAATGGGATCTTCATAGCCTCCTGTACTATGAGAGAGCAACCTCTGAACAATTGTATTTTCCATTGGGTATTAACATAACACATGTGAATCTAAAAAAACAATTCCAGAGCATTTGGAGCTAGGGTGTGTGACCGCAGTACTTCATCAACTGACCATAGCTGTGTAATGAGAGACCATTTGGCTAACGGTGATATAAACGCACACACACACAGAGGGCTCAGGAAAGGCAGGGGACGCTCGCTCGCTGTAATCAGCGCTTGTGTGATCTGCACGCTTCGACATTCCATGGCTGTTTCGTGTGAAATAAAGCCATTCATCAACACATCAATAAAAATATAGAGCAGATTATTATTGCGTTGGCCGCCCTATACAGCTTCAGTCGTAAATAATGGCCTGCTCGCCGCTGCTTATATTAATTAGAGGTAGAATGCAGATAATGCGAAGGCCCTTTTATTGCGGCGAGCTGAATCAATTTTACAGTGTTATTCAGACTCGCACAAGGTCAGGCAAAGTTGTTGAGACAAGATGTGTCCCTTGTAAAACAGTGTTTCTGTGATCAGCCTCAGCGCTCTGCATTGAGAACAGATACAGAGATTGAACACAGTCACATCATGACACGCTCAATCCTTTTGCATTGATAGTTGACGGGTATCATGCATGCTTTCATGTTTGTGTGTATGTGTTGCAGCAAAGGTTCGCAGGTCAGACAGTGGGGAAGAACAATACAACTAAGCATATAATCGTAGAAGTTAGGATAGCAAAATGAATATGTTGATCATATAATATGTTGATCATTTTAAATTGAAGAATTTTAATTTCAAAAGTGAATTTAAATTTCTTAATTTTTTGTTGCTGATGTCAAAGTTTCTGTGTTCAATCAAAGGCATTTTTTAATTATTATTTTTACAGTGTTTCATCCTTAAAAACCATGAATTAATTTGTGTTAACATGGATAATTATAGTTTGTGCTAGATATATATGTATTGTTCAGTGAATTATTGAATTGTTAGACATAATTTTATACATAATTTTAAAAAGTTTGAGTCAGTAAAATTTATTTTGATTAATATTTTTATTTAATTAATACTTTTATAGCAAGGACGCATTAAATTCATTAAAATAATCAATTTAATAATAATTTTAAATAAATAAAAATAATTTGTAATAATATTTATGTGATACTGAAGACTGGAGTAATGGCTATTGAAAATTAAGCTTTGCATCACAGAAATAAATTACATTTTAAATTATATTAAAAATAAAAAAGTTATTTTAAATTGTAATATTATATTTCACTTTTTTTACTTGATTCTGTACTGTATTTGTGCACCCTTTATTTTATTTATATATATATATATATATATATATATATATATAATATGGGTCATTGACGTGTAAGGATTTTCAACAGGCCAATTTTAAAATACAAAAAAATAATATCTGTTGTAATTGTTCAAACAGTAAGAGTGTTATGTACACAAATTCGTATTAAAATGTAAAATTAAGTGATTTTACTGTTTTTTCATGTCAATGAATTGGTTATAGCCTTACAAAATGTCATGTGATTTATATTGAAATTAGTTAATTTTCTTAACATGCTTAACATTTTTTTAGCTGTTCTTAGTAATTAAAGTGTTTAGAAACATATTTGCGTTTATTTTGAGTTTTTGTAAATAATAACCTCATATTTTTGTTTTAGAATTTCAGAGTTGCCTTCTTAAATGTAGTTAGCAGACTTATTTATCCTGTAAATTGCATAAAACAGATAAAAATGCCATTGACTTAAGCATTCTGTACCAGTGATTCATATTTCAACCACAGAAATTTGATATTTTATTTTTACTTTAGTTCTTTAGTTCTTCCTATTATTGGTCACACCACATGATGAGTGGTCGCTCCAAATGAAGCAGACAGGAGAGTGAACTAAAGTCGGTGGACTTAAACTTGAAAAATGGTGTCTATTGACATCTTTTCAATATATAATACTATAAATATTATTAAAGTAATTTAAAAGTATTTTAATTAAATAATGTAGCAATAATAACTAAATATTAAATACTAATTATTTTCAATATTTAATTAGATTTGATTTGATTTTAAGGACATTTTGTTTACTTATGTATACTTTGTGTTCAGTTGATTTCTAGTGTACTGTTAAATCTCTGATTGTAAACAGCTATTTATCAAAATCACATGTATTGTACAGAATGTTATGTTTCCTTGTGCCTAATTATTGGCATCTCACATCTACTTAATTTTTCTTCTTCTTTTTCCATGTCTTTTTAGCAATAGGCCAGAGGTTTAAAAAGTAAACGCATGTGTTGAATCTTAATTTAAGATGGATTTAACACGTTCAACCACTGCTCACACTGTACTCTTTTCAGTAAAGTCATCAGATTAGATGACAATAGCAGTATTCTACTTCTCTGGAATACCTTTATAACTCTCCAGTTGCTTCTGAGAATAGGTTTAACATGGTTTTGACTGGTTCAGACGACAAAGTCTACATTCTACAGATCTTATTTTGCTCATTTCAGAACCAGTGCTTTAAGAGATTCACTTTAGTGTTTTAGTGCAGTTGTCATTTCCATAACAAATCTCTGGTCTCGATCATTTGAGTTTGTTTCAGAAATGAGTCAAAAACCCTCATTTGTTTATTTGCCTTAACAAATGACTTTATAATCTCATCAACAAACAGCGTTTATAATTACCACAATTAGCTCCAGCAGAACCACCTCAGTCTGTCATGATGAAATAGTGACGTTCACCACTAATTTTCTGCAGGATGGACCTATTGAAGGCCACCTGCAGATGCAGCTTCCTCTCTCTGCAGTAATTTGGCAAAATTGTGGCATTCTCTGTCCGTGAATATCAGACTGACCTGCTGTTTCCTGTGAATATCTCCATCTCTCTCTCCCTCTCTCGCTGCTCGATGATCCGAACGCTGACTCCTGTTAAATCTTGATTATGGATTGTGTGACATTGTAAATGACGGGAGGATCGGGTGGGATGTCTGGGATTAATCGGTGGGCACGGATGCAGATTCCGTCAGTAGACTCCATCTCGAGCTGAGAGGCTTCATTTCCACTCGGCCGCCCCCGTTGTGCATGCAAAGCAGATTTAGTGATAGGTAATCCATGCAAGGTTTTTAGCACAGCTTTTCAGAGGATTGAAGAAAAATTATGTACATGTTTTAAAGGAAGAGTTGAGCCAAAAATGAACATTATGTCATTATTTACACATTCTAAATCTATATGCTGTTGTTCATTCAGGTGGATCACAAAAGGAGCATTTTTGCGAATACAGGCAGATAAGCTCCAGAAATGCCAAAAAACTGCATAAAAGGTTGTCCATACTACTTACAGTCAAACCAAAATGTATTGAGACACCTTTAAGGGGTCCTATTATGCTCTTTTACAAAGTCTTGATTTTGTTTTGGGAGTATACTAGAACATGCTTTCATGCTTGGTGGTTCGAAAAACGCATGATTTTTAACATAATTTACATTAATAACATACATTTCTCCCAGCCTGGCAGAAATGGCTCGATTAGTTCTGGGTTTAATGAAGGCCCGCCTTCCAAAAATCGTAATGTGTTGTGATTGGTTAGCTCTCCCTCTGCGTTGTGATTAGCGAACAGTTTAGATGGTGTTTCACTACTGCCACGCCCCTTGTCAAAGCAGTTAGCGCAAGCTAGATTAAAGTGATTCTTATGTTTTTAATTATGGATATTTTTCTTACAAAAACACATCGATTCGCTAAGGGAGGCCTTTATTGTTGGCATGGGAGGTGCTTTTTTATTATAGATGGATGTATATTATTGGACTTGTTTTGGACTGATGAAGAGAAACACCTGTCTACGCCGTTCTAAAGCTTGGGAGTGCCAGGATAAATTTTAATAGAACTCAGAGTGCATTCGTCTAAAAGAAGGAAGTCATATACACCTAGGATGCATGTAGGGTGAATAAATAATACACTACATTAGTGTTGGGTCCTATCATCAGCCTACAAGATCGTGCTAATTTATTTAATTATTTACGTACTTAGTTTCATTGCCCAAAACCAGCTTCAGCATAAGACTAAAAGCAACCTAACATTATCAAAGAACATCATCACTGATTAGCCTAGCCTAGTCTAGTGCAAGTGAAGCTATCTACACTGTATGATGAATAAATATCTTACCACACACTGCACACATCTGCGCACAATTTGAATTTCCATAGGCGGGATTATTTTAACAGTATTCTAATGGACCGCACTGTGACATCATTGCATGCGGAAAACAAACGCTGTAGTCCAAAGGAGCCATTCAATGTACTTGTTGAAAAGGGATTTTTTAAAAACTAAATAACTCCCTTTGGAGTGGACTTTGAGATTTGTAACTTTGTAGATCTTTTTTTATGCCCAAAGATACACACCACACATTGACGAAAATTCAAAAAGTGAAAATGCATAAGAGCACCCCTTTAACATTTCTCACATTATCACAGTTTGTTATAGTTTATAAAATATTTATAGTTTAGAAAATGGTGCTATAGTTTAGAAAATAGTAATAAAATATGACAAACTCAGAGTTAAACTGTGTCAGAACAAATTCATCTTGATAATGTCAGGTAACTTAGATAGAAAGCTATGGATTGCAGTCAACCAAAATTTCAGACAACTGTCAGTACTTTGTTGACCAATTACCAAGCAATGCTTAATTTTGTTCAGTTTGTGGTGTAAAAAGGTCGCATTAGCAATTAAAGAAACAATTTAGGCAAAACATGGCCAGGTCAAAGTGTCTGAATAATTTTTGGTCTCAAATTTGTATCAGTTTTACTGGTAGTACACTATATGAAGAATTTTTGGGTAAAATATGTCACAGTTTGCTATCCTCACTTACATAAATGAACTACAGTGTCCTGCACCCACTAGTAAAGTGTCTGGATAATTTTCGATTTGACTGTATGTGCTATATTTAAAGTCTTTTGCATGTCATGTAATGCTTTTATGGGGAACACAAAATGTACAGCGTTACTGGCTTTAAGACTCTCTCAAAGCTCTCAAACCGCATTGTCCATTTTACATATTTATATACAATTTCAGTCTGTTTCTTTAAAGAAGCTGACTGAATAGCTTCAGAAAAAGGCTATAGCACATGGTTATATGGACTGATTTGGCTTTTTTTTGTGTTAAATGCAAAAAAGTTACGTGTTCCACTGAAAAAATGGCATTAAACAGGTTCGGAACTGGTGAGTAAATAATAATAAAGTTCATTCTGACACAAGCTATCCCTTTAAAATGGCAACTACATTGCTGAAAATGTTTCAAACAGTAGGAAAAACTGTCTTATTCTTTCCTCCACCTTTTCTTTCCGCCTTCAGAAGCGCCTCCAGCAGTCTCCATCTCCATCCCAGAGGACCTGAACTTTGCTAGAATATTCCGGAATATCACATTCTTTCCCAACTCTCTCCCTCCCCCTCTGCCTTGAAAAAGTTTGCAGCACCTGTCACCTGTCAAGCGTCCGGTTATTTTCTGTCGGTTTTATACTGCTCTTTCATATTATGGCTCATTAAAGCGCAGCGCGGTCCACGGCTGTATTTACATAGGGCTGGCGGGAGAGTTTTAATTTGCACTGGTACTGAGCATGACCGTAACTGAGGAGTGCAGTGCCACAAAATGACTTTTCTCACTTGACATCCCCCTTAGAAAACACCGAGCCGGGCTTAATTGCTTGAACAGGGCCACAAAAGATGGAGACGGAGCCCCTCGCCGGGGGACCCGGGGACCGCTGCCCGGCTCCTCATTGGTCCTGGGCGTTCTAGTGAGATATTATTTTACAGCATGTGACCATCCCATTAACCCTTTCAAAATGCCTCACATTTTCTTTGCCTGCATCTTTTTTTTTTTCCTATGGTTTTCTGACCCAGCGGTTTTCTGCATTTTATGTTTCTTGTTAGGTGTTAAATGAAAGATGTTTTAGTTTTAATGCATGTTTTGTATCCTGGACATAAAAATTACATCATGAAATAACAGTTCTATTAATTAAGACTTTTTAAAATAACTGCTTTCTATTTGAATAGAATTTTAAAGGTGATCAAAGCTAAATTTTCAGCATTATTACTCTAGTCTTTAGTGTCACATGATCTTTCAGAAATCATTCTAATATGCTGATTTGCTGCTCAAGAAACATTTATAATTATTATTATCAATATTTAAAACAGTTGAGTACGTTTTTTCAGGATTCTTTGATGAATAGAAAGATCCAAAGATCAGTATTTATCTGAAATAAAAAGCTTTTGTAACATTATACACTATACCATTCAAAAACTTGGAGTCAGTATTTTTTTTTTTCAAGTTATTTATTTATTTATTTCTGGGAAACAAATGATACAAATTAATACTTTTATTTTGCAAGGATTCTTTAAATTGATCAAAAGTGATGATAGTGTAGTGTAAAACTATATAAAACTACAAAATGCAGGTGAATTTGATGAGAAATGTTTGAGACCTTGTTGAGATCTTGTCTGAAACTCTAGAGAAGAGAAGATTCAGCTAAAGTCTTTTTCTTATATGAATATTCAAGGAAGCAGGAAATGTAAGCAAAAGTCTCAATTTGATTTCTGTTTAATCTTATTGCTGTTTAAGAGGAAAAATTGAGATGCTAACGAAATCAAAATATTGATTTTCCAAAGGTATTAGATTGTGGGGAAAATCTATTACTATTGTTAAGAAGTATCAACAAGTCTCAGATCTTTTCTTTTAAAATTTCTTAGAAGGAATAAAAACACAAGTTGTGGCAAACCTTGATGAAATGATGAAAAATGTTCATTGAGATCTCATCTTGGCAAATCTGAGCACAGTTTGCGACATTAGGATCTCTTCTGAATCTCTAAAGAATAGTCTTTTTTAGGAAAAACATTTAAGAAGCAGGAGCCTCCAATGATTTTTGTTAATTTTTTTGAGGTTTTCATTTATGTTTAATTTTGGTTGTCTCTGATATTTCTCATGAAATTCAGCACTTCAGCAAAAATCTGATTATTGAGCAAAAACTGAGAAATTTCATCATTTGTGATTTTCCTCTCCTGTGGGTCAGAATGAAGTCTTTTCTTTGTCCTTCTCTCCTTTGTTCACTGATGTAGTCAGTTTCTAGATCCCCAGTAGTTTGAGGTTCTGAGCCAAAATATCTCTCTCACACTCACAAACACACACACACACTTTCACAGAGCTCTGAAATCAATCACCAGCAATGGGGTTTGGCTCTGATCTTGCTCATCAGCCACGGACGCACCAAAGCACTCAGTACTATCAGCACCATGACTGCCGCGCTCAGAATGCGCTGTGGTTTTTTGGAAAGCATATTGTATCGTTTCACCATCTGTTTTGGTGGAGGAGATGGCCGAGCCTGTTTACCGTCTGCTGCTTTCAGAGCACGCAGATCTGGAGTGTACGTTCTGGACTGGATTCGCATGGAGCGGATCGCGACAGAACCTACAGGGGTCGTTGTAGAGCACAAATATCAGCTTTAAGTGTCTTCACAGTCAATTTTTTTAGATATTTAATGATTGATGTCTTGGTTGACACATTTCTTGGCAGTTCAAATAAAAAACATGCAAAAATGTCATATTTGAGGGAGTACCAAACCTTCAAAATGGCAAATCCAGGGTATTCATTGATTAACATGTTGCTATAGCATAGAAATTAAGATGTGGCGACGTCCACTTCCTCCGTGTGGCCTCGGGCTGCAGGTTCGGCAGCTCTTTGGCTGATGGAATAATACGGAGCAGATTGGTGGAGATCTGCAAGCCGTGTTGTTTGATCTTTCCTCTTCACGCCACGTTTGCTGGCACTCACCGTCTCAGCCTCACCGCATGGCGCGAGCGGCACTGGCGTGGCCTCAACCTGCCTGCCAGCTTTCTTCCCCCCTCCTCCTCTCTCTCTCTTTCTCTCTCTCCATGCCAAACTTATTCCCTCATGGCTGTTCTTTACACACTTTACGCCCCATTTTACAAGAGCTAAACTAGTGCAATCACAGGACGAATAGTTCAATATACATATGAATGGCCCATACGCTCATTTTCATGATGGACACAAAAGAACTCTAGTAGCGGTACATTCAATTCATCTGCTCAAGGCCAAAGCAGACCTCACATATTCTGATTCTGTTCATGACTTGTGATGGCCGGACTAGAGATTCTCCAGAGAGTCTGGGCAGTGTAGACATCTGAGGATCCTCAAATGGCATTTTAAGTATGTTTTTAATTGTAACTTTTATAATGTAGGCTACACTATGCTGTCTTATTCCAGAGTGTTCACAATTCTGTTGGTAATGCACAAGGACAGTTTATTAAAGAAATGGTAATAATTCAACCAGTAATTCAACCAAAATAAAATCCTTCTTTGGAACATAAAACGAGAATTTTTAAATAATGCATTAGTTTGTTATTTGTTCATGTGATTGCAATGAATGAAGACTGGATTTTACAGGCTTCTAAACGGATGCAAATTCTCCAGAAGCATCATAAAATTGTCCGTATGACCTGTACAATATTTATAGTCTTATAAAAGTCATAAAAGCTTTTGTGCAAAACATTTTGTGAACTGAATCAAATGAGTAATTGAAAAGATCCGATTCATTCTGATCGATTCGTTCACAAATTAGACATTTCAAATTCTCTCATAAACATCAAGACATGATATTAAGTGAACAGCAATACAGTGCACACATTTGTGTGGGCTTTTTTATTTTTTTTTCCTCATTTTGGAGATTTACCACTCAAGTTCTTATTCACTCTGATTCATACTATATTGAAAAGAATGGATTTAAAAACAGCATATGCTGGTTAGGTATGTTTTGAAGCATGGCAACTGGTTAGAGCTGGTTTAAGTTGGGCCTTAATTGGTCTGAAGCTGGTCCGGAGCTGGACCTAGTTGCTTAGGACCAGCATATGACCAGCTTAAACCAGCTCATGACCAACTAAAGACTAGCTTTAACCAGCTCAAACCATCTGTCATGCTTCAAAACATACCTAACCCGCATATGCCGTCATTATTCACTAATAATTTGTAAACTGTTAATTGCTGTGAGTGAATCATTGAGAACTGGATCAGTCTGATTCTTGAATGAATCTTTCAGGTTTTTGGGAACTGAATCAAATGATTCACTGAAAAGATTCAATTTAATCTGATCAATTCATTCACAAATCAGAGATTTCAGATTCTCTCATGAACATGAAGACATGATATTTAGTGAAAATTAACATTACAGCGTAATACAGCGCACAAATTTGTAACTTGTTTCATGACAATATATGCTTTCTTATTCCAGAGTGTTCACCGTTCTGTTGTTAATTAATGCACAAGGACAGTTTATTATAGAAATGGTAATAATTAAACCAATAACCAAAATAAAACTCTTCTCTGGAACATAAAATAAGAAATTTTAAATAATGCATTGGTTGTTTTTTGTTCATGATTGGAGAACTTTCAGGCTTCAAAAAGCATGCAAATGCTCCAGAAGCATCTTAAAATGGTCCGTATGACCTGCAATATATTTAAAGTCTTATAAAAGTCATACAAAGCTTTATGCAACAAACAGACAATTTTATACTCATTATTCACTTTTAATTATTGAGCTGTTAAACACTGTGAGTGGATTATTGAGGACTGAATCAATTGGATTCTTAAATGTTTTGATTCTTTCAGGTTTTGTTAACTGAATCAAATGATTCATTGAAAAGATTTAACTCAGTCTGATCGATTCGTTCATAAATCAGAGATTTCAAATTCTCTCATGAACACAAAGACATGATAATTATTAAACAGCAATACGATGCACAAATCTGTATGGACTTGTTTCATAATTTTTGTCATTTTGGAGATTTACCACTCAAATTCTCATTTACTCTGATTCATTTTATATTGGAAAGAATGGATTTATTCTGTTGGAAAAACCAGCATATGCTGGTTAGGTATGTTTTGAAGGTGGCAGCTATAGTTTGAGCTGGTTTAAGCTGGTTCTTAGTTGGTCATGAGCTGGTCCTGAGCTGGTCCTGAGCTGGTCCTGGGGATGGTTGCTTAGGACCAGCATATGACCAACTAAAGACCAGCTTAAACCAGCTGCCATGCTTCAAAACATAACTGGATCAATCTGATTCCTGAATGAATCTTTCAGGTTTTGTGAACTGAATCAAATGATTCGTTGAAAAAAAAAAAAAAAAAAAAAAAAACTCGATCTGATCGATTCATTCACAAATCAGAGATTTCAGATGCTCTCATGAACATGAAGACATGATATTTTAGTGCAGAAGTTATTATACGCTTCATAAATTTTTATGGACTCGTTTTTATGGAGATGACCACTTAAGTTCTCATTTACTCAAATTCATTTTATTTTGAAAAGATTGGATATATTCAGAAAGTCAAATGGGTTTGGAACAACATGAGGATGAGTAAATAATGACAGAATTTTCATTTTTATGTGAACTATCCCTTTAAAAAAAAAACTAAGCTCAAACATCTTGTAGGTCAGTGTTTGATTGCTCTAAGAAATCTTTCTCTAACTGTTACGCTTTGTTGTTTTTTCCTTCCCTTTTTGTCACGATGGGCGGGAAAACCTGGGGCTAATTTGGTAATAATAGTGTTTCATGATGTGTAAGCCCAATTTGCACACTTTCTTTGCCATTTCCCCGCTCTGCCGCGCTATCTCGCCACATCTGGCTCTTATCTCCTCAGCGTGAAGCACTTCATTTGAGGCTAATGGCATATGCCTGATCCTAATCTCTTCCATTCATTCCTCCACTGTGAGATGGAGATCTTCATTGGCAGGATGAGACAGTATGCTGAAAAAAGGGCTTGTTAATGAGCCGTGCTGACTTCTTCTTCTCTGCTTTTGAGGGTCAAAGGCAGAAGGAGCAAAGATTGAGTCGAGGAGACCGCAGAGATGGCAGCTTTGCGTGAGGGCGCGTAACAGTTTTTATTAAAGGGACAGGAAATGTTGTTTATTTGGAGGAGATATTTGAGGATTAGACGCTTGAAAGATGTGGAATGCTCTTTCTTTCTTTCTTTCATTCTTTTTCTTTAAAGAATGAAATTCTTTATTCCACATCACATCTTCATTCCTCAAAATCTGTTTGTTTAGCTGTCGGGTTGAGAGACATCAACATTATATATGTGTATATTTATTTATTATCACAGAAAAGCATGTACTTGGCTTTTTTATTTTTGTATTTATTTGTTTTATTATTAATTATTTAGGTTTTTAATATGCATATTTAAATAGTTTTACATTTATGGTTTTTACTTTTATATTATATTGTTTTTATTTTATATAATAATTATAAAAATTATTTCATATAATTTTTCTGTATTTTTATTATTTTTGTTATTTTTGCTTTATATATTTAATATTAAATACTTTTAAAAAAATTATAATGATACAAACATGGATATTTTTGTGGTCAGAGTGTTCAAAAATGTGTTTGCATGTAAATTTATTATTGCATTTTTCTGGTCTTTCCTCAACTACCAACACTTTGGTAACTGCAAATGGATTGTAAGTTTGCATTGGCCTTTCAACACTCACCACCAGACGAGATATTGCAGCAAACGCCCGAAGGGACGTAAATAAAGTTGCACTCGACTGGCCCGGCTCTTGATGTTCCATCACCTTCTTCACTGTGTGTCTGAGCTCACGGTAAAAGGGAAGTAGAGAGCGGGGATTGCTTATACTGTCTGAAACACTGGGTTAGTCTCTCAGCCTCCTGGGCAACATATGGAGGCCTCCGAGTTGTTGCTGTATGTCTCAACTGCTGCGGTACAAAGTGGCGCTCTAACTGCAGCCCTTGAGATCTCATTAGAGGCCTGATTCAGCGGCGTGGCTTTGGGAAGTTGCCGTGGGCTGAACAGTCTCGACCAAGACAGGATCTGTACCGCCTGCCAGATCATAAACAACATTTGCATATAATGTCAATGTCTGGCAATATCCTTTAGCAAAGGCACTATCTAGCCTTTGACAGTTCCTCAACAAAAACAACAAAAATGCAAAGCTGAAAGGTAAACGGTGGTGTTTAGTATTCAAGTGAACATCAACAACAATGCAAAGATATTTGGAGTGTTCATCTTAAGCAATTGTTTCTTCTAGTGAAAGGGAAAGGAAACAAGTCTTTTCAAGCAAGCTTAGTGTCAGGAAAAATCTTACTTGTTAATATCTTCTCTTTTGCTTCATTCTCATATGGTTCATTGAGTTTCATCAAATTTGATGTTAATGGTGAGAGACATCAAATTTGGTGCAACACATCTTGAAAAGCCATATTTGAATAAATGATGCTTTTTAACAATCATATGAACAATAAATAAGGATATTTAGTTTATCTTGGTAACTGTTTCTTCCTTTCTTTATTTAAACCCTTTAAAGAAAAATATGAATTAGTATGATTTGACTATTTCCCCAAATCTCACGCATTTCATATACAAGTATCAGTGTATTAATGATGATACAATTTGATCGTTTTTTGTGAGGAAAGACTGAAATTTAAAATCTTCCAGTCAGAAAGCAGGAATTCATTTTTGAACTTCCTTTTCCATCGGCTTGAAGTCAGTGGGTTTTTCAATTAAGTTTTTGGTTAAACACCTGAAAAAGGTCTGTGGTTAACACAAGCTCAGTATATTTGTTTTATTCTCTGACATAAAACACATCAGTAATACTCATGATTTTTTTAAGCTGTTGAGTGTGTTAAAAAAAGGATTTTCTTAAATGGGACTAGAGATTTTCAGGGATGTTAAACACCATCACGCCAAACAGGTAAACTCATCTTCTCACTAGTCTGCTTTTTCAACCTAAATGTGTTTATAATCACGCTCTTGCAAACTATTCTAACTTTCCAAATTGTAGATTGTGAATACAGATGAAAAGAGCTGACAGAAGCATAATGGTGGTGACGTCATGCAACCATTGTGTAGTTCGTTTATAGCCGTTTATAACTTTATCTTTTTACTTCTGACAGTTGTCTTTGGGTTCAAAATTCATAAAAGTTTTTTTTTCTGCAATAATCCAAAAGGTAGTTGAGGGAGATGTAGGGGTTGGTGAAATACAGACACAATTAACCAGTAGACATATGTGAACCGGTGGAGATTTTGGACTATCGCCTCTGCCGCGTTTACATGCTTACATAACTTTTGCGTGCGTTTTTCAGCATTGTCGTTTAAAAACAAATGATTTTAGGCCTTGAAATGCAATCAGCAGTGAAAGATAAATCATTTCAATATACACTACCAGTCAAACGTTTTTTATGTTTTTTTTTTTGTTTTTTTTAAAGAAGTCTCTTTTGTTCACCAAGTCTATATTTATTTGATCCACAATACAGCTAAATCAGTAATATTGTGAAATATTTTTACTATTTAAAATAACTGCTTTCTATTTGAATATATTTTAAAATGAAACTTTTTCCTGTGATCAAAGCTAAATTCATTACTTAAAAGATTAGTTCACTTCCAGAACAAAGATTCACATATAATGTACTCACCCCATTGTCATCCAAGATATTCATGCCTTTCTTTCTACAGTCGTAAAGAAATTATGTTTTTTTGATGAAAACATTTCAGGAATTATCAAGTTATTCAATGGTGCCTGTGAGTTTACATGTCCAAATGCAGTTTCAAAGGGCTCTAAACGATCCAACCCGTGGATGAAGGGTCTAGTTAAAAGATCGGTCATTTTCTTCTCAAATTATATACTTTTTCACCTCAGATGCTCTTGTTTAGCTCTGCCATGCACACGACTCTGTTGGTGTGACGCCACACCGAAAGTCATCTGAGAATGGCTCGATTTGAAAAAGGGGATATTATTTTTACAGATTAATTAAAAACCACTGCATGGGTTTTTATCATTATAGGGTAGATTTGTACATTTGCATCCGATGACCCCTTTAAAAAACATTACAAGTCTTACTGATCCCAAACTTTTGAGTGGTAGCGTATTGTTACCGTGCAATAAAATTACTCATAACGTGATTTTAATATTTTGGTCATATCGCCCACCCCTAGGGTGATGCTACCTTTCGTTTAGGCCTACAAAAATACATTGTCTATTCCAACATAACACATAATGGTTTACATCAGTGATGAGAAACACAAAAAACAGTGACGTTTGTGATCAGGGCATCAACCCATTTTGACTCCCCTTATTTGAATTCCACATTGAGTATTCAGGCAAACCTCAGCAACAATGAGAAGGCATTCGGATTGTTTATCTCCAGCAATTGTTTCTCCCTTTCTTCCTCATAAAAATAAAAGCAAAAATCTCTTTACTCAGTTAATTATCATGCTCACCCTTGGGTGACTCAAAGCTGCACGATTTCTCTCCAGATACTGCCGTTACTTTAGAGGCGTCACTGTTGCGGAGCGCACCGCATATTAGCGCTGGAGTAATTAGGTGGCATTAGGTATTATTCACACCTATCCAACTGTATTAGAGCGTCGTTACAGTGGCGAGCTCCGCGTTAATGAGAGCGTCTAAGCCGCTGCGCCGTCGAGGACGCGCAGGCAATCCCCCCACCCTCGCCGCTGTATTTGTCATGCGGCGTAGTCGCACACAATCAGCCTTCGGTTCCTCTATAATTGCGGCATGGAGCTCCACACAATGATAGGAGCTGAGAGAATACAGTCGCCTTGACAGATGTTGTAGGTCTTTGGGGATAAATAAAGAAAAAACAGGCGTAACCTTTTTTACTTGAACTGTAAATCACTTTGTGGCGCTCGCTCTCTCTCCGCCCTCCCTCTCGCACTGCGTTATAGATGGAAAATAAATAATGTGTGAAGGTGCGATGATTTGGGTGATTTAGGGCCAGCTTTGAGAAGCGTATTACGGGGGTCTGACAGGCGAGGGGAGATAGTCGGGCGGTGTTAAGAGGCTGGGATAAGAGGCTGTGACATTATGTCTGCGGGGTTAAGGTGTCGGGCGTCAAAGCATCAGCTGCTATTACTGGATCAATACCTCTCAGTTTTGCACTTATCTCTGGGCTGATGGTGAGCAGCTTTACTGGATGCACACCAGGGACTGAGCGCCGACTTCCCTTCTGTATCTCTCTCTCTCTCTCTTTCTCGTTAGATAATGCCGGTGAGACCTTGAGAAATTAGTATCAGTGTAGAGAGTTCAGAGTGAAGCATTTCTTGTCTGTGTGTACACTTTAAGTGCAGTCGTCGTTTTTTTTTCCCTCTTTGTGCAGTGGTTTTGTCGCAGATTTCTGTTTACATGCTAGGAGAAAAGTGACATAAAACAAGCATGTTCCATTACTCCAAATAAAATTAAATATCTAGAATTGCATTTCAAGATTTGCAAATTGGTTCTTGTTAGATTGTTCCATTCCTACAGCCACAATTTTGAGCATTACTGACTTTTTTTTTTTGTTTTAATTTTAGTTTTTACTAGATATAATAAAATTTATATGCATCTTATTTCAGATCATTATATTGTACATATTTGTCCTATTGGAAAATTGTCCTCCAATGATCTTTCAGGCATGGTTTTTATAGGTAACTTAAAAAACTGAAACTGAAATTAAAACCATTAAAAAAAAATCATTACTTGAAATAAAATAAACATTACCTGAAATAAAATAAAACAAAACAAAATAAAATAAAATAAAATAAAATAAAATAAAATAAAATAAAATAAAATAAAATAAAATAAAATAAAATAAAATAAAATAAAATAAAAAATGAATGACTGGGAAAATTATTTCCCAATTATTATATTTATTATATATATATAAAAAACACTACAAATGGAAGAAACACAACAAAATTAGTAAAACTTTATAGAAATATATATAGAAATATATTCTGTACTGCACTTTGGTCTTTCAGTGTTTTTAACTGTGTTTTACAAATAAATATTGCATTGTATAAATAAAAATATATACAAAATATTAATAAAAAAATCATTACTTTACATAAAATAAAATGTATATATATATATATACCACACTGAAATTAAAAATTATATAGAAATAGAAAATACTAAAAACGGACGAAACACAGCAAAGTTGCTTCAGATAAATTTAAAATGAAAACAGAAAATATAGAAATAAAAAAATACTCAGTATTAATTAAAACAAATCATTACTTTAAATGAAATAAACTTTACCTTTTAAAAAATAAAAAATAAAATTTCCCAAAGCAACAATTATATTAATGTAGTTTAAAATATGATGTACTAAAGTAACTAAAACTAAAATTGAAATAAAAAATATATATATATATATGTATGTATGTACACTACCGTTCAAAAGTTTGGGGTCAGTACATTTTTATTGTTTCTTTTTTTTTTTTTTTTTTAAGAAATTAATACTTTTATTCACCAAGGATGTATTAAGTTAATAATTACAAGTTTATTAAAAGTTAATAATAAATATTTTACATTGTTATAAAATATTTATATTTTGAATAAACACTGTACTTTTTAAACTTGTTATTCATGAAAGAATCACAGGTTCCAAAAAATATTTGGCAGCACAACTGTTGATATTATCCAGCATTGATCATTCTAATAATAAATCCGCATATTAGAATGATTTCTGAAGGATCATGTGACACTTAAGACTGGAGTAACAGCTGATAAAAATTCAGCTTTTCATCACAGGAATAAATTCTATTTTAAAGTATGTTAAAATAAAAAACATTGTTTTATATTGTAAAAACATTTTGCAATATTACTGTTTTTTTTCTATATTTTTAATCAAATAAATGCAGCCTTGATGAGCATAAGAGACTTCTTTAAAGACTATTACAAGTCTTACTGACCCCAAACTTTTGAACGGTAGTGTATATATATATGATCAAACAAGTGCATCTTGTTATTAAGCATAATAGAAGTCTTTTAAAAACACACGCAAAAAAACTTAACTGAGCCCCAAACTTTTCATATAATTTATTTTAAAAGCCAACTCTGAATGTAAATCCAAGACATTATGCAATCCTTCCAAACAAGTAATCAGATTATGTAACGTATTACCCTCATCACTAGTTATGGTGTGTAAGTTTATCAATGGTGTCTTGTAGGTAAACCAAATGTCCTCTTGAAGTGTCCTGGTGCATCAGCACAGGAGAGAGTGATTTATTGTATTAGTGTCAGGCCACAGAGCGAGCGTTCCGGTCACGGCTGTCCTTTGATTTTTACGGAGGAAAATGTTGTCAGGAATGGAAAAGAGCCAAAAGTGAGCGAGTTCCCCAATGGGGCGTTTGCCTACTTTCAAGTCTTTCATTAAACTTCAGAAGCCAGAGTTAATCCTTGCTACAGCATACAACAAAAACCGCTGCATTCAACAATTGAAAAGGAGAAAAAAAAAGAGAGAAAAATATGAGGAGGGGGGGGAGGAGGGAGGAAAAAGAGAAAAGAACAGGCCCGATCGCTCCATATTCATATTCCTATGCAGCCGTTATCACTTAAAAGGCTTTCTAATTACAACAACAAGACAAAAACTCCTTGGATTCATTCCAGACCCGCTAAATGATAAAATAAGCTCGCACTCTCTCTGCCGCTTAATCTCCGTAAAGCACCTTGGAGCGTCATCTCCCAAATACATGCCACTGAATGTGGAAATGCCATTTGGAGATGCAGGTGTGACATTTGATAAGAAACTTCTGGATTAAATATGTTCAGCTAATGAGGAACCCAGCTACCATCAGGGCAAACTATTGGTCGGATTGTGTGCGGGCTGATAACATTCCACAACTCGATTATTAATAAACAGCCTCAGTCTCTCTCTCTCTCTCTCTCTCTCTCTCTCTCTCCTCTCTCTCTCCTTCAGCTAGAGATGTAGTTTCTCATTAAGGATGAGAGCGAGCGAGGGTGTGGGTTTAAAAGTGCATGTTAATGCCGCACTGAAACAAAAGTTGAAAGCAGACATGAGTTGCGATCAGGGGCTCGGAGGCTTTTTTTCGCTGGTGGCGGCTGGGCTTCGGGGCAAGCGTGTCGTCCGCTAAGCGCTTGGTGCATTGAGCCTGAAGTCCCCTGCCCAAGCTTGACATTTAGAGTGATTTGGAGCAGATTAAGGCCGCATTAGTGCCGTGGCCTGTCAAAGGGCCGTTAATGAGGTGTGGGGGGCGTCCGGACTCGAACGACGGTCCCGGATTCGGGCTCGATGCGCTGATGCGCCGTAGCTGGTGGAAGCGATCAATAAAACCCGGGCCGCACGCATCACAGCTGGCCCGGAGAGTTTCTCCGAGGATAACTGGACTGCTGTGACGCTCCTGCCAAAGTCTCGGGCTCGTCTCATTGGAGAGTGTCCTTCTAAACCTGCTTAGCTCAGCCAGCCAGAGAAAGACTCTGCGAATGACGGCAGTGTGTTACCCGCACCACTGGCTGTCCACAAATATCCATATTTAAATTAAAATTAGAAAAACCAAATGTATTCCGAGCGGCGGATTTGGCAGGAGTTGGGTTATGCTGTGAACAAATATCATGATTTCTTTTTATAATGGTAGTTCATGTTTAATCAACTTTACAAATTAGCTTAATATTTGTGTATATTTCTATATCATAGGACTTTTTAAGAATATTTTATGTAATGTATAAGTATATATTTTAGTGACTGCAGTTTGGGCACCATTTCTTTAAGATTTCACTTTTTTCCTGAAGATGCTTGTTAAAGGCGTTACATTTACAAAAAAGAGTAGTTTTTAGGATTTTTATTCTCCAGCTTGTTACACTGGCCTAAAAATTGCTAAAAAATATTTTGTCTCTAAAAAAAAATCTGATTATAAAAAAATACATAAAATAATAATAATATTAATAATACATTACAAAAATTATACAAAAAATGATCACTAGTTCATTGTAGATGCTTCAGCAGTGAAAAAATGCTTTTTTGAAAGTGCAAAAGTATAAAAATTTTTCAATATTTTAAATAGTTTATACAAATTCTATGCATAAAGATTGTATAAAAATGTATATTATTATAAGTAATAATAATGCATTAAAAATTGCTTCTGCACTAATACTAATAATAGTAATAATACATTAAAAATATATAAATTACGTTTATATACGAATTATATTTTTAAAAATGATCACTATTTTTAATAGTTTATACATATTCTGTGTGTAAAGATGACCACTCTAAAAAAAAAAATTTGTCTCTAAAAAACAAAAAAACAATCTGATTGTAATAAAAAATGAAAATAATAATAATAATACACTTTAAATAAATTTAATAAATTAAAAAATAGATAATAAATGATATAAGAAAATAATCACTAGTTCATTGTAGATGCTTCTGCACTAATGATAATAATACATTTAAAAATAATAATAAATATTTTTTTATAATAAATTATATATATATTTAAAAAATGATCACTAGTTCATTGTAGATGCTTCTGTAGTAAAAAATAAATAAAATAAATAAAATAAAATTGTAAATTTTAAAATTGTAAAAGTGTAAATACTCCAAAGTAAAATGATTTTCTCAATGTTTTTAATTGTTTATAAAAAGTATAAAGTATAAAAAGTATTTTTATTTTATTTTTTTTACTTTTTGGGATTTTTTTCCCCACTTTGTTACACTTGTGGTGTTCCCAGTCAAAAATGACCAGCCTAAAAAATTGCTAAAAATATTTTAAAAAATAAATTTGAAAATAATACATTTAAAATTATAATTATATTAAAATATAATAAATTATAGAAAATTATCATTAGTTTATTGTAGATGCTTCTGCAGTACAAAAAAAAAACTTTTTTTAAAAGTGCAAATACTCAAAAGTATAACAATTGTTTAATATGTTTAATAATAATGCTAATAATAATACATAAAAAAATATAAATTAATTTTATATAATGATTTATATTTAAAAAATGATCACTATTTTACTTTTAATAGTTTATACAAATGATATTTATAAGGATTATTATTAAAAAATAGCTTTTGTCCAAAAAATTGCAGACTGTTGCAGAAATTGTGCAAGCCTGAAATTAGTATCTGCAACTATTTTGTATGTATAAAGATTATTATTTTCAAAAAAAAAAAAAAAAAAAAAATATATATATATATATATATATATATATATATATATAAACTTCAACCAAAAATACAGTCGGCAAGATAACATATAAGATTATATGTTAACTACCCATAGGTTTAAAATTAGTATTCCAAACTCATGGGTTTCATGCTCAAAAATGAATATTCTGTATGAAGTGCATACATTAGCCTCAAAATAAAAACACTGTCCATTTTGCATTGTTTTAGCATGTGCAAATGAAGGTTGCAGGTGTCATGCTGTCGCTGAAGAAATGCTTTATGATGATAATGAGAAGTTGGGTTAATTTTCAGTCTCTGCCATCAGCCGTGAGAAGTTCACAGACCCGCTGTTCAACGCCGCCCAAACGGGGCCACCGCGCAGATAACGAACGGGTGATGATGTCACGTGCCGGAGCCGGCGGTCAATTACAGAGACAATTGAAAGAGCGAGCTAAATGAATCATTCAGACAGCATATCAAACGCAACCGCCACAGACTGGCATGTTGCACGTGTGTGTGTGCATTTGTGTGTTCATTTAAAAGATAAACAAAAGAGCAATCTACAATCCACTGTCATTAAAGAGCCACAGAGATTTATGTATTTGACCCTCGTCATATTTAAATGGCAGCATAAATAAAGTTCTCTTGAATTGTGGTTGGAGGATGACAGTGTATCTGCAAGTCTTGACTATGCATGCCTGTGTTGCAGAAGCTACTTTAACACTTGCCAAGGTATAAACTACTTACAGTTGAAAGTATAAGACTGTGCAAGCTTCTAACAAAAAGTATATAACTATATTGTAGCTATATTGTATATGTATTTATTGTATATTGCCCCCCCAAAAATGCTTCAAAAGTTTAGCAGTAGTTGTTAATGAAAAAAAGATTTTTATATAAATTGTAAGTGATATAAATAATATATAATTTATATATGTGACTCTGGACCACAAACCAGTCTTAAGTAGCACAGGTGTATTTGTAGCAATAGGCAAAAATACATTGTTTGAGTCAAAATTATCGATTTTTCTTTAATGCCAAAAATCATTAGGATATTAAGTAAAGGTCATGTTCCTTGAAGATATTTTGTAAATTTCCTACCATAAATATATCAATTTAAATAATTTAAATGCAAATATAAATTATATAAATATGTAATTATATATAAATAATTATAAAAAATATTATATAATTGTAGAGAAGCATTACTGGCTAATTTACATCCAAAATTATAATTTTGTACAAAAAAGAAACATTTTAAATATGTAGGTGTAGGTGTAAACAGAAAAATTAGGGAAAAATAAATAAATTTATTAAATTAAAAGCTATTATATATGTAAATATAAGTTAGAAAAAATATGTTTTATTATAAAATATTAAATATAATTATATTTAAAATTATATAAATATGTAAATATATAAATAACTATAAAATATTTAATATAATTATAGAGTAGCATCACTGGCTAATTTATATCCAAAATATATAATTTTGTACCAAAAAAAAACGTAAAATATGTAGGTGTAGGTGTCAACAGAAATAATAAGTTGTTTGCGCTGTATTTTGAATGAATCAGTGGGAAAAAAGAAATGAATGAATGAATGAATTAATTAAATAAATTATTAAAATGTAAATATAAATGATAAAAATACATATTTTATGTTAAAATATAATAGATAATAGTATTTAAAATTATATAAATATGTAATTATATAATTAGCTATAAAAATATATAATTATAGAGAATCGTCACTGGCTAATTTACATGCAAAATATATAGTTTCGTACAAAAAGAAATATGCAAAATATGTAGGTAAAATATGGTGTAGGTGTTAACAGAAAATAGTATGTTGTTTGCATCATATTTCAAATAAATCAGTTTAAAAAAAAATTAATTAATAATTATTATTATTATTATATAAATGTAAATATAAATTATTAAAAAATATATTATTTTAAAATATTTTAGGTATTATTATTTAAAATTATATAAATATGTATTTATTTAAGTAATTGTAAAAATATTATAGAATCGTAGAGAAGCATCACTGGCTAATTTACATCCAAAATATATAATTTTGTACGAAAAGAAAAAATATGTACAGTGTAGGTGTAGGTGTGAACAGAAAATAAGTTGTTTGTACCAAATTTCAAATAAATCAGTGTAAAATTAATAAAAAATTAAATAAAATTAATAAAATTACAAATAAAAATAAATGAGAATATACAATAAATAGGGTGATATAGTCAAATTAACAATAAAATGATGGCATTTTAGGTGGCGTTTAATGAGTTCATTCAAATAAATCCTCTGACTGGCCAATGCAGTGTAAAGCAAGTTAGTAATGCCACTAGATTTTGTTCATTGCTCCCCAGCAGTTGATGATCAGTGACGTTTGTGCAGGCAGAAGTGTGATGGTGGAAGTGAGGTAATGGACATCATAAAATTGAGTTGTACAAGGTGTGCAAGTTTTATTTTCCCACCTCGGTTTTCTCTCCTTCTTTATGTGAAGGGAATAAAAGCCATCGGGAGAGACTTTCATCTCCGTAGGCCCATGCGACAGCTAATCTTTCCCTCCTCTGCAACAACATTTCCACTCCAGTTCCTATCCACTCCAGATGTATTTGCTCTCCGCACCTGCTCGTGTCCCGTTAAGATTTAAACGGCAAACACAGAATGCCCAAGATAACCTGCACGCAGGGGCTTTTGGAGACACTTTACTCCCTCGACATTATTTTAAAAGAGCAGATCTGAGCGCTCCGCCGCCGCTCGAGAGAGACGCGATTATCTGTTGCGATCCCACTGGAACGCACCGCGGCCATTCATCTCTCTCACACACACACACACACACACATGCAAAGGCCTGATCTGAATTTAAGGATTTTGGCAGGTCTGACTGTAGCGTCTGCGTTGTGACTCTCATTCTGTCCTTTCTCTGATGAATGACTCTCTGCCGTATGGAATCCTACAAATCCTGCTCTTCGTCAAAGGCATTACTGTATATCGCTGCACTCTTTTTGATGCAACGCATGCACATCTGCTTTATTTCTGACAAAGTGGAAGTCTTTAAACATACTTAGGGTCTGGGGTAATTGATTCATCACAGATATTTTGTTTTTCTTGTGTGTTTTTCCTCACTGTGTTTTAATTAATTATTAGTCTGACTCATATGTTTCTCTTAGAATGTCTTCACAAAAATAGGCACAAGTGAGATCATTGTTAACGTACAGGAAGAGTGTAGCACTGTAAGATAAATGTGAATATCATCTTTATGAGAATAGCAATTTTATGAGAAATGTTCATACTGAGATTTTTGATTGCAGACTTTAGTGTCTTGGTGAGCTTAGTGAGCTAAGCTCAGTTTAGCCTTTTTCTACAAATATAAACATGAGAAACAAGACTTTAGAAGTCTATATTTGATAGTTGCTGATTAGGAGAAAAAATAATGAAATTAAAAATCCAATTTTTTTTAGACTTACATAATATATACACTATTGTTGGAAAGTTTGGAGTCGTTATGTTTTGTAATAGGTAATTTATTTAATCAAAAATACAGTAAAACCAGTCATATTTTAAAATGTTATTACAATTTAAAATAACTTTTTTTCTTTTTTAGTCTATTTTAAAATGTAATTTGTTCATGTGGTGGCTATGATGAATTTCTATTATATAAAAAAGGATTTTTTTGATGAACAGAAAGCAGAATATTTTATTTTAATGGCAATTATGAAATTTCAATAGACACATGATCCTTCAGAAATCATTCTAATCAATGTATTGTATTCTTATCAATGTTAAAAAATATGGATAGAAAGGAAAACAGCATTTATTTAAAATATAATTGTTTTGTAGTATTTTAAATCACTTTTTGAACTTTTTTATTTTTTATTTTATTATGTGTTTTGTCACTGTGGCAATTATGAATTTTCAACAGTCACATGATCCTTCAGAAATCATTCTAAAATGACAATTTTGTATTCTTATCAAACAGTTTGTGCTGCTTAATATTTTTCTGAAAACTAAAAAAAATTTATTTATTTTTTTTGATGAACAAAAAACAAAACAGCAGGTATTTGAAATATAAATCTTTTGTAACATTAGAAATTACTGTTTTATTTTATTTTATTTTATTTTATTTTATTTTATTTTATTTTATTTTATTTTTATTATTGTGGTGGCAATTACCAATTTTCAACAATCACAGTTGTAATGTTTAAAATTTTGTGAAAACTGTGATGCATTTTACTAGGATTTTTTGATGAATAGGAAAACAGCATTTATTTGAAATCTTGAAGTCTTTGAAGTAAATTAACTTCTTGATTTATTTTAATTAACTTTAATTTTCTTTTTTTTATTTAACGTTTTTAACAAATGTTGAGATCTTTTTTAAAAATCTGCATGCCATTAGTGACATGCCATTAGTAACGCAAAAATAATCATTTTTTTAAGCATGTTTCCTGTCTGTCTGCCATTGGTTAAACAAACTCATAGCCCCGCCCTAAACTCACCCCATTGGTTGAGCCAGTGTCTCTAGTTGGGATGCTCAAACAAACTCAGCAATGTTTTGATAGTGTCACAGTGTTTACACTTTTCTGTGGGAATCAGTCTACAAATTGCTATTTGTACTATTTTAGCAGTCTGGAATTTTATACAAATGCATTTCATTTGACCTCTTAATGTAATGACCCTAATTCGGTCCCTCTCACGCCAGTAAATCTGGTCCCTCAGGACGGGACGGGCTGATGTATATTAAACACAGTAACTGTTTGCATTCTGCCTGTCAGGATTCTATTATGGCGCTCCTTGTTTTGATACAGTGGTAATTTAAAGAGCGTCTTAATTGACTTGATTTCTTCCTGCATGCACCGCAGTGAGCCTTGTTGCTTTATTGGGCCACACACAATGCACCAAGTTCAATTTTACCATTCATAATGAATGCAGTCGTGCCATTCAAATGCAGCCATAAGCACACAGCAGATAAGAATTTAATTAAATGTAGATTAAAACCAAACAGGAAAACACACTCGCTGATAATTTTTTATCACATCCCCTGGTCATATTTTTTTTCCTCCTCCTTCGCACTTTCAACTTGTTCTTCCTTGGGCTACAGGACTCTCTCTCTCTCTCTCTCTTTCTGTCTCCCTCTATCGCTTTGCGAAGCCACGAAAGTGGAAGCACCTTGTGCATCTGGCTTTTGGTGCCCTGAGATTGAATGGAAATGCGAGACGGGGAACGGGCGCAGGTTTAATCAGCGGCGAGAAGGGGAAATGAGGGGCAGGAAGAGGAGGGGTGAATCACAAACTTAACATGAGCTGAATTACACGCACAAACAAAATGTCATAGTGACACGTCTGCTGTTTCTACCGGCTGTGGAAAATGCGACATCAGCACATGTGTGAAGCGGGTAAAGTGTGTTTTAACTATATGAAATGTAAAATATCTATTTCACACTGACGCAAACCATATTTAAAGTTTGTTTCATGCCAAAATGTGTGTATATAAAAATGTATATATATATATATATTTTTTTTTTACATTTTTTACGTTTTATTTATTTTTATTTATTTTGTGAGACATTTATTCAATATCTTAAAAAATAATGCAATATCGAAAATTATATATGTAAGACATATATAACATTTTTTAAAAAGTTTTTTTTATTTTATTTATTTATTATTTTGTGAGACATTTATTAATTAACTTTAAAGTTAAACAAAGTAATAAAGTAATACAATATCTAAAATAATATTTAAAAATTATAATAAAATATATATTTTACACTGACACATTGATACAAATGCAAAGTACATATTTCTGGCATTTTGGCATGAAAACATCATGTTCAAGCAAACATCAAGCAGTGGCTCAAAAATTCTTTAGACCTATTATAGATATTCTGAATTTTAAATTTATTTATGTTTTTTTTTTTTTGTGAGACATTTATTCAGTATTATATTTCACTATTATATGTAATGAATTTTGAATTCTGAATAAGATTTTGAATTTTATTTTATTTTTTTTTATTATTTTTTTATTTTTTATTTTATTTTATTTGGAGACATCAGTATCTTAATAAAATAATACAGTATCTAAAATAATATAAAAATAATAATACAATTCATTTTACACTGATCCATTGCTACAAATGCAACATGCATATTTCTGGCATTTTGGCATGAAAGCATCATGTTTTTACATAAGCAGTGGCTCAAAAATTTTTTAGACCTATTATATATATTCTGAATTTTAAATTTATTTATGTTTTTTGTGAGACATTTATTCACTATTATATTTCACTATTATATGTTATGAATTTTGAATTCTGAATTAGATTTTGAAATTTATTTATTCATTTATTTATTTATTTGTTTTTTTTTTTTGTTTTTTTTTTGGAGACATTTATTCAGTATCTTAATAAAATAATACAATATCTAAAATAATATAAAAAATAATAATAATAATATATATTTTACACTGACGCAATGCTGCAAATGCAACATGCATATTTCTGGCATTTTGGCACGAAAGCATCATGTTTTCACATAAAAAGTGGCTCCAAAAAGTCTTTAGACTTACTATATATTTTGAATTTTGATTTCTGAATAACATTTTAATTAAATTAAATTTATTTATTTGTTTTAATTTTAATGAGACATTTATTCAGTATCTAAATAAAATAATACAATATCTAAAATAATATTTTAAAAAAATAACAAAATATATTTTACACTTTACATATTTCTGGCATTTTGGCATGAAAGCATCATGTTTTCACATAAACAGTGGCTTCAAAAAGTCTTTAGACCTATTACATATATTCTGAATTTGAAATCTAAATTAAATTTTGAATTTTATATTTTGTTGTTGTTGTTGTTGTTTTTAATTTTATGAGGCATTTATTTATGAGGTATCTTAAAATAGTACAATATCTAAAATAATATTTAAAAAAATAACAAAATATTTTCGTAAACTTTTTGTTTTGTCTTCACAACATATACAATGAATTTTTGTTAAATTGTTTGATGTTTACTGATACCGTTTAAAATATTTTTGTTTAAGATTTATTAAAATTCTAAATTAATTAATTAATTGCATATTGAATTAATATCTTTAATAAATGACCACCATTTAATAAATGGTTTTGATATATAATGCAATGATTCAGCAGTTTTGAAGTATGTGTGAAATGTACAAATACTTGGAGCCACTATATATAAAGCAAAGCAAAACAACTTATAATATCTTTATTTACTGTATACAAAGACAATTTTCACAACAATTTAAACATATTAACTATTGTTTTATGCAACTCAAAGTATTAAATCTGCATAAATATTATGAAATGTCGAGTGTGTCTTGTAGAAGTGGTTCACTGGACTAGCACGAGGAGTTTAGCAGATGTTTTGCGCTCATTAAAATGTTCCTGTATTCAGCATATCCTGAGCTACAGAGTATGTTTGCGCCTAAAAAAAAAGCAGACCGTTCCCCATCTGGTGCATTTATCCCTGTAAATATTTTGGGATATATTTGGGTTTGTTTTTGACACCTTTCCAAACTCTTTTGCCATTTTGTTTCATTTTCCAAAGCGGGCTGCGAAGTGAAGCCTTTCAACACGTATCGAGAAGTTTTAATGATGCTGTAGACATCAGCGGGAAGGATTTTCATTTCAAAACAGTCCTTTTACCGCTTTATTTCTCCTCCTGGGACGGCTGTCTTGCCTCACACACACACACACACACACAGCAGCTGAAGTGGGCACACCCTGGCACGGCGTTTCCACCAGCGCCCGTTCCACGTTTGCTGTGGATGCCAGGGCTGGTGTGTGCTGCGGCGAGACCCAGTGAATCTGTTCCACTCTATTACCCTCGTGCCTGCCGCCCACCTTTACTGTGGGGAAAAGAGCAATTTCCTGTCGCAGTCTGTTTGATCAAGTGCTAAACCCTTATGATCAATAGAGAGACAGATGTCAGCTCCAGATGGCCGTATGGCAGTACCTGGGGCAGTGGACGGGCCGTGCCAGGACGACAGCATGGCACTGTGCAAGGGCAGCAGTGTCCTCCCTCCGCACCAGCCGACAAACGCAATTAGATCCTTTAGCCGCTGACTGTTTATTTCAGACGCTCGGAGCAACGGCGGACGTAATTAGCTCACGCTTTGCGCAATATGTGGAATTACAGAAGGGTTGTGGTGCAGGCGTTCGGGTTTCTCGTGTAGGACTGTAGGTGATGTCTTTCTGTGCCATTATCGTTACGAAACACAGTTGCAAAAATAATCTGCCTTCAGACAGGTTCCCAAAACACACACTCATTCGCCACTGGTCAGACAAACAATGTGTCTATGATTTCCTGCAGAGATTCACAAACTTCTTTTTTTTTGTCAGCAGAACACCTTAGATGCACTGGTATTTAAGAACCCAGTCAAATGTAACAACGACAACAGCAATAATAATATAAATACTAATACTAATAATAATAATAATAATAATTATTATTATTATTATTATTAATACTATTTTACAGTAATTTTTTATATATATATATATATATACTGTCAAATAAAATGATCATTATTATTATTTCTTTAGGAACCCAATCAAATTGAAAATAAAAATAAAATTAATCTAAATTAATAGTAATAAAAAATAAATTAATCATTATTATTGTTATTATTATTAGATTGGGTTCATAAACAAATGATTAATGATGAATATTTTTGTTGTTTTAATTAAAAAATAAAGACATATTACTGTTGTTATTAACAATTTCACTGTAAAATTATTATTATTATTATTATTATTATTATTATTATTATTACATTTGATTGGGTTCCTAAACAAATAATGAATGCTAAATATATATTTTTTTAATATATTACTGTATGTATATTACCATTATTACTGTTGTAAATTACAATTACTCTGTACAATTATTATTATTATTATTATTATTATTATTATTATTATTAGTTTAGGAACCCAATCAAATAGAATAATTTATTATTAATGATAAATGATAATAAGTAATAAATAATCATTTATTATTATTATTATTATTATTATTATTATTATTATTATTATTATTGTTGTTGTTGTTGTTGTTGTTGTTGTTATTATTGTTATTATTATTATTTGTTTAGGAACCCAATCAATTGGAATAATGTATTATTAATAATAAATAATAATAAGTAATAAATAATAATAAATTATTATTTATTATAATATTAATATACTATTATTTGTTTGGGGTCCTAAAAAAATTATTAATGATAAATATTTTTGTTGTTTTAATTAAAAAAAATAAAGACATATTACCATTGTAAATTACAATTTCACTGTAAAATTATTATTTCTATTATTATTATTAAATTTGATTGCATTACTAAACAAATGATAAATGCTAAATATTTGTGTTGTGTTGGGTGTGTGTGTGTGTGTATTATCATTATTGCTGTTGTAAATTACAATCACACTGTAAAATTATTATTATTATTATTATTATTATTATTATTGTTTGTTTAGGAACCCAATCAAATGGAATAATTTATTATTAATAATAAATGATAATAAGTAATAAATTATTATTATTGTTGTTGTTGTCGCTGTTTTTAGATAATTTTTTTGTTGTTGTTGTTGTTTTAACTCAAATGACAAAAATGAAGCCAGAAATGTATTACTATAAATTGGCATTGTACAATTATAATATTTTATTATATTTTTGACAACAGTTTTATTTTACACTGCAAGTTAGACATTTATATCTTACATTTTGTTTTACAAACCCTCAACATTTTAAATCCTTGTGCTTTTATTTTGGCCTAGAATAAAAATGGCTGCTGCAATGTTGTAAATTTCCTCCCACAAACATGTGGAAATTACGCAAATGTGTAAATAAAGTGAAATTAGCGCACATTGCCATGTTTCTCTTTAAAACAAGCAGAACATCTATACATTTATTTAAACTGTGGCCTTTGATTTGATTGCACTGCACTAGATTTGACTTGATTTGACTGCACTAACCTATATCACAATTGTTGGGCAGACCTGTTTTTTTTGGTTTAGTTTTTTTTTTTCCATAACTTTACATTGGAAATAATTTATTATTAGCTTTTCATCAACACACAAACCCCTTGCAGTTCCCTCATGAACCCCCAGGGGTTCACAATCCCGCATTTGGGAAACCCTGCTTTACTGTATTATTATAAAAATCGACACGCTTTATCCTCAGATGTCCCTTTTTTCCCAAAATGCGCTTCCACTTCGAGACATCTTTGTCAGCTCTCCTCCTGCGATTTGTCCATGTCGCAGCGATCCGTCATCTTCCAAAATGGTTGACAGGTGCATCAATCTGGCTCAATCTCCCACGAAAAAACACCACTGCCAGACGGCCCGAGTCGAGGTTTCCAAAGAGGAGAAGGAGCCATTTTTCCAGGCCGTGCATTTGCATGAGGGCAAGCGTCCACGGGCCCATGTGGCACGGGGACGGAGCCATGTTGGACGAGAGCGGTCCCGCTGGAGCCCGGCCGTTCACCTGCTCCCCAGCGTGGAGCATGCTGGGAAGGGGACGCGGGCCACCGACCACAGCTGGGGGTCTGCTGCGCAGCTCAACACTACCGCTCCCCGCTGCCACGGAGGCGTGACGTCCCATTAACGCTGATGGTCAAGACGGGTGGCATGTGTGTGTCCCTCCCAGCGGGGGCCGCAGTAAACACATGTCGACTAGCCGCAACCAATACGCGCTAACCTGACGAAGTGAGAATGTTTGCTCAACACTCTCTTTTTACTCTTGAGTGTTTCAAATCACAATGAGTGAGCTAATCTATGCCGCTTCCCATGGAAAGTAGATCAAATTCTATTTTTGTTTTTGTCATAATAACGCATGTAATTTCAAGCCAAATGTATTTCTTTTCCACTGCGGGATGCTTGCTTTTCATGCATAAATGCTTTTGCAACATTCATGTGATGTGTAAACAAAGTTAGGGCTTGACGTTAAACTGACGAGCGGATGTGTTTTTAATGCGAATTCTCATCACAGCTGTTGCTGTAAACAGCAAATTAAAGCTTTTGTCAGTGTGATTCTCAAATCTGCAAATGAAAAGTACTTCTAAAGGGATTTGTCAAAATCAGCTTTTAATCATTAAATAAACATCAAATTTGGACTATTATAAATCATTCAGTATTATAAACACATTTCTGTATCTGATCGCAGTTAGAAACCTGTAGTGTTTTGAGCTGGAATTTGTAATGCTGAAAAGAAATGTCAAATTTATATGATATTGCACTAATGCAATACTGCATTTCACACCACAACATAACATGCTTTATATTACTATAATGCATATACTTTAAGCTTTATATGCTAATATTGCTACTGTCATTTATTTACTTCCACATCCGTAAAATTTGTGCAAAGAATGTAAGCATGTGTACAATAATTCAGTCATGTATGCTTTTGGAAAATACTGTAAAACAGTTGCTACGAGACAATGAAATGGTTGAAATGCTTACAGAAAACTGTCTTTTCGGGGAAACAAGGAGGGGACAAGTAGCTGTGTGTTTGAGATTGGTCTCGGGTGGTTTTGGGATGAGCAGAGAGAGCTCTGATAGGTCAGATCTGTATTACAGTATGGGAACAGTGCCCCCTTATGGCCATACTCAGTGATTGTTGACATTGAGACGGAACATATCAGACTGATCGGCTTATCTCTTTTTTAGACTCGCTGTATTGGTTTGTTGTGTTTTTGCTTTTAATAATGAATTACTGAGGTTCAAATGTAGGTGTGCATTCATAATTAGTTTTTGGAATAGCAATACCTACAGTATTTCATTGCTGTACTGAGTTTAGTTTTAACCAGGTGAGGGTTTTTTTTTTTTAAGCCAGCATGAAATGCAAACCATTTTACTTCCATAATCTGATGTGTTTCCAAGTGAAACACAATACTCAACTAAAAAGAATGTAGGGAGGGAACTGATTTTATCCTTTGGGAATTGATTGAATTGGAAATTGCTCCATGTGGTAAACCACTTATAGTCATTATGAGCAAGTTTTATTTGATTTTCCAACTTATATTTGATTTTCCAGCTTTGTAGGTCACTTTAGCACCTCAGATTTTAAATAGGAGAAACTATTTCTGAGTACAGAACAAAATGTGACCCTGGACCAAAGGCTGAGTCATAAGGGTAATTTTTTTGAAATTGAGATTTATACATCATGTGCTGAATAAATAAGCTTTCCATTGATGTATGGTTTGTTAGGACAGGACAGTGTTTGGCCGAGATACAACAATTGGAAGATCTTAAATCTAAGGGTGCAAAAAATACTGAGAAAATCGCCTTTAAATTTGTCCAAAGGAAGTTCTTAGCAAAGCATATTACTAATCAAAAATTACGTTTTGATATATCTATGGTAGAAAATTTGCAAAATATCTTCATGGAACATGATCTTTATTTAATAACCTATTGATTTTTGGCATAAAAGAAAAATCGATCATTTTGGCCCATACAATGTATTTTTGGCTATTGCTACAATTGCTACAATATACCCGTGCTACTTATGACTGGTTTTGTGGTCCAAGGTCACAAATGAGCTAAAATGAGCTGAAATGAACTATTCAGTCACTAGTTTGCTGGTATTAGATTATTTTTCAGCCTTTCTTTCTGATATAGAAACAAAACTGAGAGTCTTTTGTGCGTTTTTTAACTACTTGAAGCCTTGAGTTCTCAAAATACTTCGCATTTTCCTATTAGCAGCTTATTGCTGCCTGCTAGTAAAGCTGAAGTTATGAGAAACATTTTTCCCTTTTAATAACTATTTGAAAGTTTTTGCGCAATGATTTTATTGCCATTTCACATAATTACCCCCCTACTGTCCAATAAGAACAACCTGCAACCCATTTTGGGGTAAAGACCCACCATGTAAGAACTGCTATTTACTTTTTTGTGCATTTATTTACATATGTTTTTTATTTTGCTCCAGCTTTGCGTGTGTTAAATCAAATACTGAATTTCTGAAGGTAAAAGCCGCCTGATCTTTCTAGAAGGATGATGTACAATTTAAACATCAAGTACACCTTTATTTGAGGCAAAATATAAAGGATTTGCCTGCATTTGCCTTCCTTTGTCCCATATTCATTTTTGGCAGTGTCATTTTTGGCGTTGCGTTAAGGTTTGTGCTCAACGCCGCCATTATGGCCTCTGATGCAGCCGTTTGTCTGGACAGATGGGAGAAACAAACACGGATATGTTTAACTATGCATTTTACAGCAAACTATTAAAGTCTTTGACTGTTTACACATGCAAACATTTGAGTAGCTGTCCTCCGGCCAGTTCATTAGCCAACCCTTCTGTCGGCTTTCGCCACAAAAAGACAGAAAGAGAAAGCGAACGAGGTTTGTTTTGTGCGTTTACAACACGGTCGATCTTTTAAAGTGATCATTCAAAGTGCTCGTGCCCTGCGCTAGGCGCCTTTGAGGGCTTCGGTCTGCGGCTCATCCTGGTGCGTTTGATTAGAACGGCACGGACTTACACATGTAATTGCATAATGCTGAACCCTTCTGTAATTCCTTTATGTGAACATCTTTAAGTAAGTGTTTAAAAGCATCATTAGTGCGAACGAACGGGAGGGGTTTGGGTTGCGAGGACGAGCGTGCGCTAGTGGATTCTATAGCGTGAGATTGTGTGAAAAGAAGCTTTTTTTTAAAGTTATCTGGACTGTGTACAGGATACCGGGTTTTGATTGTTTTAATGAAGCAGCTGGCTTATTGTGTGTCCTTAATTCCTCCATTGTTTTTGGAATATGTCATAGTTCTTTATTCTTTTATCAGGTGCGCTGCAGGAGGACGGAGACAATAGGCTTCATTGCGACTGCGTTGGCCGCGGCACAAAGGCCTTCTGCTGCAGACAGCTCACAGGCGAAAGCAGCACCGCGCTGGCTACGCTTTTCAGCCCGGGTCCCGTGTCTCCTGCGCGTGCACTCTCGCTTTAGGGCCGCCCATCGACCTGTGTGTTTCAGTGTGTGAACTTACATTGGCAAAGACAGGAAGTCTCCATCCGAACTGTGGATGTTCTTTAAGTTTGACTTTTTGACCTGGCGTGCACCTTGAGTTGAGAAGAAGAATCAGCTGGAAGTGTTTCTACACTAATTTAATTTCAGAGAAGCTGGCCTGACCGCCCACACGTGTGAAGGGTTGGAGGCAGCATTTTTGTTCATCGCTGCATGAAGTTAGGCTGAGTTTGACGTAGAATATTGGCATATTGCTCTTATTATTTTTTTTATTTTCTACTGCATTTGCCAAAAATCTGCACTATGCAATCTACACTCCCTGTATCCCACAATGCAAAGTACTCAAATTGAACTGTCATTTCTAGTCTGATGGACAAACTGGAAGTAACATGCATTTTTCCCCCTCTTTTTAGCATACTGACAAAAGTTGAAAGAATGTTTTAACAAAATTTGACTAAAAATCTTTTATTTCTAAAAATTGTGGAAACGCTACATATGTGAGGGGATGAAACGTTAAAAAATGCAACTGACCATATAATTGCATATTAACAGCAAAATACATAGCTGTATCAGCTTTCAATAGGCAAGAGAAAACATTTCTCTTATCTTTTGTTGTTGAGGTCAAAGGTCATCCATACAGTATTTTCATCTGTCATTAGTTGCTGAGAGTATAAAAACATTAGAATTTAGAGAAATTTTGGAACAAATTTTTAATCTTAAAATTTAAATGTAAAATATATAAATGTTTTTTATATTTCCATCATATTTTGTTTTTTAAAGTCACTTCTGTATTTATTTATGAATTTAAAAATGTCATGATAATAATTTTGCATTGGCTGATGAATGTTTTTTGAATGTTTTCAGCCTTCCTGTTCTCCATGATAAATTTTTAACTAAAACTAATACAATTAAAAATTATTTTCATTGAAACCTTCAACTCAAAATTGAAAAAAAAAAAAAAAAAAAAAAAAAAAAAAAACTAATGAAAATTATTAATGTTTCTTGGGCAACAAACTAAAATAAGTAAAATACTATACTATAGTAAAAAAAATATATTTTAAAATAAAAAATGAGTATTAAATGAAAATAGTTATTTTAAAAATACAATTATTTTCAAACCTAAAATCAGCAATCTGCTCATAACTAAAATAATACATTAAAATAATATGGTAAGACACATCGATTTCAAGCCTATCAAGCTTTTGTACAGCTAAAAATAGCTGGACGCAGATGAGACCGAAAGCCAGACCCATAAAACTTGCAAATGGCCATGTTCACTCTTACGGGAAGAAAAAAATGGGTACAGTTTTACAGTTAGTCGATCTAATTGTTGACCGTGTATTGATCGTCCAATGTAGAATCTAAAACCTGAAGCAAAACGAGTTGAAAACGACCGCTTTAAACCATAACCTTACAAAAACATCCAAATCAGAGAAGGACCTGACAGCAACACTAATATTGTTCTGATTTTTATTACACCTTCTTAAAGTTTGCCAATGAGCAGCAGTCGTGGCGCCCCGCGTGCATCCCATCTCTGCCTCCGTTTCTAGTGTAAGTAATGAGTTCTTCGTGCAACTTCCAGCAGTACTCTTGAGCAGGCAGAGGTGACCTGCGCCCTCCTGCTGTTGCAGGTGACAGTTTTGATCTGCGCTGATGGCGACGGCAGTTTTTGTTATTTTAATTAGGAGATAAGGAACGAGAGAGCCTCTCCAGGCAGTGTGTGGTGTGTGACAGGATCCCGCTGATGAAGAGGACCCGTCTGAAGAGTGTGTCTCCCCACTGCAGATTCACACCACGATAAGCCGCTCTTTCAGGCAGCAGTCGCGCATTTCTAACATGCGGAAGCCTTCGCAGTCAGTGCCTGTATTAGAAAGCTATTTTATTCTCTAACTTTCTTTTATGTATCAGATCTGATTGTATGTCTTTCATTTTTGAGCACCCCTTGAAAGCACCCTCCTTAAATGTGTGCATTTGCGCAATTTTTATTAGATAACTAGTTGTCCAGAAAAGTAGTCGAATGGCCAATGAGTCAAATGACTCGCACTGTGCAGTATCATTCTTTCAGACCCTTTCTTTTTCTGTCCTTACCTTCCCAACAGCTGCTCTGAAAGTGCATCTCTTGAAGCTCCGTCAGTGTGTTTGCACATCTCTAACAGAGAGCTTTAATTAATTGTCCAGCTTCCCTACTGAAACAATGTCCTAATTCTGCCATTTAGCATCTGCATATCATAGTTTGTTGTTATCTCGGAAGCCAGATTTTTTGTAAATAGTCATATTTAAAACTTTAATCTCTTGAATGGCAAATGAAGTGCGGCTGAAATCCTTCAGTGTGTGATGATAAATGCTATCTGAGCTTAAACCCTGCCGCTGACTTTCCATCTCTCCCTCCCCCTTTTCTTTTCTTCTGTCTTTTCTGAATGTATTCTGAATGCTCAAGTAGTGTTTGATCTGAACTTGAAATGTGTGATTTACAGTAGACTGTAAATATATATCGGCCCTTTAGAGCAACATGATTAATTAAAGATGAAGTGCATAGTTTTTTTGTTTTTTTTTTTTCCAAACAGGTTTCCGGAATACTCCCCTAATTCCATTAGCTAGACAAATGATTTACTGTCATTTTCCAACATTTTTTTATTTTTTATTTTTATGGCTGTCCTGCATGGACGTTTCCCGTTTAATTATAATTTCTAGTAATAAATAAATAAATAAATAAATAAATAAATAAATAAAATATGTGTAATAAATTATAATTTTAATTTAATTAATTTTAATTACCTTTAAATGTATATATATAATTAATTTCAATTAATATTAAAATGAATGTTAAAATAATACATGCAAAAACTATAAAATAAAAACTACTCTAAACTACTATTTAGAATTTTAGTTCAAAAGTTTGGGGTGGGTAAGAATTAGTTATTTTTTTATTTATTTAAAGAAATCTCTTATGCTCACCAAGACTGCATTTATTTGATAAAAAATAATGTAACAACAGTAATATTGTGAAATATTCTTACAATTTTAATTTAATTAATTTTAATTACATTTAAATTTATATATTTAATATAATTAATTTCAATTAAATAATATTACAATGAATGTTAAAATAATACATGCAAAAACTATACAATAAAATAAAAACTACTCTAAAATACTATTTAAAATTTTTAAATAATACTATAGACTAAAGTTCAAAAGTTTGGGGTGGATAAGATTTATTTATTTATTTATTTAAAGAAATCTCTCATGCTCTCCAAGGCTGCATTTATTTGATCAAAAATACAGTAAAAACAGTAATATTGTGAAATATTATTAGAATTTTAATTTAATTCATTTTAAATAAATTTAAATTTAAATATTTAATATAATTAATTTCCATTAAATAATATTAAAATTAATGTTAAAATAATACATGCAAAAACTATAAATTAAAAACTACTTCAGAACTACTATTTAGAATTTTAAATATAATATTATAGACTAAAGTTTAAAAGTTTGGGGTGGGTAAGATTTATTTATTTATTTATTTATTTATTTATTAAAGAAATCTCTTATGCTCACCAAGGCTGCATTTATTTGATTAAAAATACAGTAAAAACAGTAATATTGTAAAATATTATTACAATTTTAATTTAATTCATTTTGATTACATTTAAATTTGTATATTTAATTAAATTCATTTCAATTAAATATTAAAATGAATGCTAAAATAATACATGCAAAAACTATAAAATAAAAACTACTTTAAACTACTATTTAGTATTTTAAATATGATATTATAGACTAAAGTTCAAAAGTTTGGGGTGGGTAAGATGTTATGTGTATATCTATCTATCTATCTATCTATCTATCTATATATATATATTTTATGTTATTATTTTTTTTTTTTTTTAAGAAATCTCTTATGCTCACCAAGGCCACATTTTTTTTTATTAAAAATACTGTAAAATTATGAACTTTATTAGCAGAATATTACACACTTCACCTTTAAAGAATCATGAGTAATTAACTCTCTTTTAACTCTCTGTTAAATCTCTTTTAAATCTTTTAATTTAAATGCATCATAAAAATGATATTTTATGTCTGAATCCTTTGCGTACATTTTAAGCTTAAGTGTGTAAATGCAGCAGTGATAATGTGTGGTTCCTTCTGTCACACAGGTGGTCAGTTGTGGTGCACCACCACCAAGAACATGATGGAAGGCGAAGAGCTGGTGGCATTTGCAGTGGACTTTGACTCTCGATTGCAGGCGGTCAATCACATGTCTCTCGGTGAGGGCATGTACCCAGCACGCCTTCTGGACACCATCCAGCTCCTGCCCCAGCAAGCTGCCATGGCCTCCATATTACCTACAGCTATAGTCAACAGTAAGCCCTGTTTCTGTTTACACACAAACTCAGTAACTGTCCACAGGCATCATAAACATGCATGCAGCAACTCAAAACTAATAACTGTCAACATACTTTTACAATGAAGCCGTACGGTTGAATCTCGGTTCGCCGTAAAACTTGGCCGCAATATTGCCGCATATGGGGTCTCACCTGTTCCCTTGGCTGCACCGCTGAGCTCTCCAACCAATCGTTTGAGCCAGTTCAGAACGTGTTACACTCACACGTATTATGCTGAAAACAGAATATGCTGTAGTTATTCACAGATTAACCTCTGCTGGAGGAACATGATGTTCTGCCCTTCAGTTTTTTTTTAGGGGTACAGTAAACATATCTGGACTCTGACCAACCTTGTAATTGCAGAATTCAAGCCATTTGCAAATACTTTGTTTGTTGACTTTATCAGCGAAGTCTAGAGTTCAGCTTGACACAGAGGATGCTGCTAGCAGATGGTGCAATGTTTTCATTTGCCCTTGAGGAAAGGGCACAAGCCTACTGGAATCATCTCTGTTGCCATGCAACATCACAGAATTGTCATTTAAAACTGTTATTTGAGCCGTGCATGTGAACTGATCGTTCAGACATCTGAAACACTTCTAACACCCCTTCTGATATACAGTTGAGGTCAAAAGTTTACATCCCCTTTCAGGATCTGCAAAATGTTAATTATTTTACCAAAATAAGAGGGATCGCACAAAATGCATGTTATTGTTTATTTAGTACTTACCTGAATAAGATATTTTACATAAAAGATGTTTACAGATGTTTTAAAATGACCCGTTCAAAAGTTTACATCCCCTTGATTCTTAATACCGTGTTCTTACCTGAATGATCCACAGCGTTTTTTGTTGTTGTTTTTGTTTAGTGACAGTTGTTTATGAGTCCCTTGTTTGTCCTCAACCGTTAAACTGCCCGCTGTTCTTCAAAAAAATCCTTCAGATCCCACGAATTCTTTGGTTTTCCAGCATTTTTGTGTATTTGAACCCTTTCCAACAATGACTGTATGGTTTTGAGATCCAACTTTTCACATTGAGGACAAGTGAGGGACTCATATGCTATGGGATTATTTTTGTGCCAATAAGAATGAACGTAACTTTATAAAACTGAACGTAACTTTCCAAGAAACGATCAAAAATATGCCACTGCAAAAGAAGAAAAACACAATGAAAATGAAAAAATGAACTCAGTCGCACGAATTTAACATGCTCTTCAAATATGCTTCATTCTTTGTTAATGATTTTCAAAGAATCGTTTTCGCGAATCATGGATTCTGAATGCGTTGCCACAGCTTTCGCTTACGCTTCGCAAATTTTCGTTTGCTGTTTTGGCACAAACCTCTCGTGGGGGCGGGCTTAACAGCGATCTACTCTGATTGGCTACGGACGGTGACGTCAGTGGCGCACATATTGGAAAGTTGTTGCGGTGTGCAATACGTCGTGCTTTGTTTATATTAAGTATTAATGTTATTAGTATTTCACCTACGGTCGTCTCTTAGTTTCTAAAGATGAGCTCCCAGGAGAGACACGGAGCGGCATCATCTTCCACCTCAGCTTGTCCCTCAGGGCAGCTTGAAGTTCGTGTTGCTAAAGTAACGTTAATCAATAACATCGATAAAAGTTTTATTCATGTACAGTGTGCAACAGTTCTGATAGTTTCTATAAACAAAGCACGACATATTGCGCCACTGACTTCACCGTCCGTGCTTCCAGGTCAGAGAGCAACTGTCCATCAAAAGCTCATTAGCCAATCAGAGTAGATCGCTGTTCATTTTTTCATTTTCATTGTGTTTTTCTTCTTTTGCAGTGGCATATTTTTGATCGTTTCTTGGAAAGTTACGTTCAGTTTTATAAAGTTACGTTCATTCTTATTGGCACAAAAATAATCCCATAATATGCAACTATTACAGAAGGAAGGAAGGAAAAACCATGCATTAAGAGCTGAGGGTAAAAAAAAACTTTTGAACAGAATGGAGATGTGTACACTTTCCTTATTTTGCCTAAATATCACATTATTTTTATTTAGTACTGCCCTTCAGAGGCTACAGAAGATACTTACATGTTTCCCAGAAGACAAAATAAGTTACATTTACCCTGATCTTCAAATGCAAAAAGTTTTCACACCCTGGCTCTTAATGCATGGTTTATCCTTCTGGAGCATTAGGGAGCATTTGAACCTTATGTAATAGTTGCATATGAGTCCATCAGTTGTCCTCAGTGTGAAAAGATGGATCAAAATCATATAGTCATTGTTGGAAATTTGTGGGACCTAAACAGCAGGCAGTTTAACTGGTACTAAATAACCAATATCATGCATTTTGTATGATCCCTCTTATTTTGGTAAAATAAATAACATTTTGCAGATTCTGAAAGGGGGATGTAAACTTTCGACCTCAACTGTATACTCTATAGGGATGGGATTTGTAAATTGTACGATCCATCTTAGCAATTCCACTTTAACTTAAAGTCTACTAAAGTCTTTTTAGAGGCAGCATAAGTTCTCCTATCCAGCCTAAATGCATTCATGATGCAATTTCATTCAACATGCTACTGATAAAGCTCATAATGCGTCGAATTAAACACTGAAACTGAGTTCAGCTCAGCAGAACTGCTGTAGGTTTGCCTTCACATGCTTGTCTTTGTGTTTCAGAGGACATCTTCCCCTGTAAAGCGTGTGGGATATGGTACAGAAGTGAGAGGAACCTTCAGGCCCACCTGATGTATTACTGCAGTGGGCGGCAGAGGGAACCTGATAACGTATCTGAAGAGACTGACACCAATTCCCACCAAACTCCCAGTATTTGTCCTTTCCCACAATGCAACAAGAGCTTCAGCAACCCTCGTGCTCTAGAGATGCATTTGAGCACACACAGTGGTAAGCATGCTGGTATGCAATGCATTTTGACAATTAAAAAAAAAACACACAGTCATTGCATATTACCTGTTTAATCAAAATAAATGACTGTTCACGTGGCATATGCACAAATGTGACCCTGGACCACAAAATCAATCTTAAGCATGGGTATATTTGTAGCAATAGCCAAAAGTACATTGTATGGGTCAAAATTATCAATTTTTCTTTTATGCCAAAAATCGTTAGGATACTAAGTAATGTTCCATGAATATATTTTGTAAATTTCCTACAGTAAATATATCAAAAATTTATTTTTGATTAGTAATATTAATTTGTACAACTTTAAAGGTGTTTTTTTTTTGCACCCTCAGATTACAGATATTTGTCTCTCTGCCAAATATTGTCCTATCCTAACAAATCATCATAACAAACCAGCTTTCTGATGATGTATAAATCTCAGTTTTTTTGTTTTTTTTTTAAAAAGACCCTTATGACTGGTTTTGTGGTCCAGGGTCACAAATGTCAGAACTTCTCCAGGGCCCCAAAACTCTCTCAGACCCCAGAGGGTTAATTTAGCTCATTCATAACAGTAGTCACAAAGACAAAATTAATAATAATGTTAAACATTATTGCAAATAATCACCATCAGGCAGTAATATCAACGATAGTGTCTAGGAAAATGCTACAGCAGACAATGTAAAATCAGTGGAAATGCAAGATTAACAAAAAACTGTCTTTTTTTTTCCTTTCTCACAGGTGTCAAAATGGAGGAGTCTCTTCCCCCTGGCACCAGTTTGAAATGCACAATCTGTAACTTCACAGCAGATTCACTCCTTACATTCCAGCACCACATCCTTTCACACCTGTCACAGGCAGCCTTCAGATGCAATCACTGCCACATCAGCTTCCAGAACCACAGGGAACTGCTACAGCATCAAGACTTACACGGACACTCTGGGAAGATTCACAGGGAGAGCGACAGTGAGAACTCCCCAAGAGGAGGAGAGGAAAGCCTGCAGGCGGCACGAGCAGAACTGTCAGGCAGGAAAGACGTGGTTATGCAAAGTCCCAAGAGCACGCCTAACAAGGCCAACAGTCCTGATGGAGAACTTGAAAGGCCGGAGAAAAAACCTACTCTCGGACTACAGAAGGGAGAAAGTCACCCAGGAAGCAAGGCTAGTTTCTCTTACACCAGAATCAAGTCGGAACCCTCCAGTCCGAGGCTAGCTTCCTCGCCTGTCCAGCACAACATGGGACCAACCTTCCCAATGGGTCCATTCTTGTCACAGTTTGCATTCTCCCAGGACATTTCTGTGGTACCACAAGCATCTGAGATTCTGGCAAAAATGTCAGAGCTGGTGCATCGCAGGCTACGCCATGGAGGGAACAGCTATCCTCCTGTCATCTACAGCCCTCTCATGCCTAAAGGAGCGACCTGCTTTGAATGCAACATCACCTTCAATAATCTAGATAACTACTTGGTTCACAAGAAGCACTACTGCAACAGTCGCTGGCAGCACATGGCAAAGTCCCCAGATTTCTCGAGTGTTCCGGACAAGGTGTCTGACGCCATAAGTCCAAACACTTCGGTTGGTATGCTCCCCGGATGCCTTCCGTCAGAGACAGACAGTCATCTTGTGACGACGGCTTGCTTGAATTCCTCTGTTTTGGATATTATGAACGCTGGTGGGAAAGTGCCTGAGAAAGACCTTCCGGGGCAAGTAAAGAAGGTTACTACACCAACGGGAGTTGAGGAAAGGCTTGGCGGAAAACAGCCCGAGGTGAAGAGTCCCAGCACGGCTTTGGTGGAGGGTGACAACGACCCAAACAAGACCACCTGTGAAGCATGCAACATCACCTTCAGTCGGCACGAAACGTACATGGTTCACAAGCAGTACTATTGCGCCACTCGCCACGACCCGCCCATGAAACGCATGTCCACGAAGGTGCCCGCCATGCAGCGGACCATGAGAACGCGCAAGCGGAGGAAGATGTACGAGATGTGTCTACCAGACCAAGACCAGCGGCAACCCATGGGTCCACAGCCGGGATTCTTAGGTATGCCCACTCTAGGAAATCCCTGTACATCCCAGGAAACGGTTGAAAGCCTAGCTGACCGCTTCCATCCGCGATGTGACATCTTTCCGAGCCTCGTCCCGAAACACTTAGATGCTTCTCTTACTGTCTCCAAGCCTATCCTTGCCCCCAAAGGTAACGCTATTGCAGACCCGCAGGAACTAGATGCTCCGATAGATCTCAGCAAAAAGTGCTCACCTCTTCCGGACAAGTCGTGCAACTCACCCAAAAGACTCTTGGACTATCACGAATGTACCGTGTGCAAGATCAGTTTCAACAAAGTGGAAAACTACCTAGCCCACAAACAGAACTTTTGCCCCGTCACAGCTGCTCAGCATGGCGAGATCGGCAGTTTGGAGCAGCCGATGTTCCCGGGCGTGAAGAGCGAAGGCAATAATTCGGATGACATCTACGACAAGAGTTCTGTGAAATGCGAGAAGAACGGTGGCAACAAGTTGATGGTGCAGAACGGAGGCATGTTCCCACCACACCTCGGGCCGGCACCAGATCTGAAAGCTTTCGGCGATGCGCCGCTCATGACTTCGAAAGATGAGAACAAGAACATGTTCTTGCCTCACTGTCTCTATCCTGGAGCAATAAAGAAGGTGAAAGGTACAGAGCAAATATCGCCGTATTTCGGGATAAAAAGCGGTGACTACATGGCAGGGAGTCTCGCTGTGCAGGGTGAGGTGGCCGAACAGGAGCAAAGCAGCAATGGCGCAGGTGAGCCGGGCGCAGAACCGCCTACGGCCAACGGCTGCCCCCATCCCGGCAAGGAGGCACTGCCTCTGCTGCCCAAGAACAGGGGCATGGTTATTGTTAACGGCGGTCATAAAGAGGATCGCCAGACACCAGCAACTCCCCAGCAAGAGAATCAGCCTCACAACACCTCTTCACCAGAGGAACAAACCTCTCCGACGTGGGGAGCCGAGAACCCTCCCGACCCCAACGAGAATGTATCGCCCACCTCGAAATCACCCGTGGAGGAATCCGCGCCTGCCGGAAAAGGCATAAATGGGTCGGCGCCGCCAGCGGGCAGTGGGAAGTATTGCCGCCTCTGTGACATCCAGTTCAATAACTTGTCAAACTTTATCACTCACAAGAAGTTTTACTGCTCGTCACATGCCGCAGAGCACGTGAAATGAAATTGGCTCTTCTCCACTCGTTTTTATTTGGGTACACGTTCGTGTCTGAAATAGTGCATCATGCAGTTTTATATACTGCTTGTGGACAATCAAGAGAAGCTTCTTCTTTCGTTATTTGAAGACTTAATGCAAAATGATGAAAAAAAAAATCCAAGTGTAATATTGGTGCCACTTTCACCTTTTATTTATTTTACGATCAGTATTAATAGGAGTAGTGCTCTTAATTTAAATTCAAAGAAAGTTTATATCAGAGTTGTTTGTAATGTTAATGTATAGTCATTCTTGTGTAGCAGACATATTGTTTACAATGTATGTTAGGTTCAAGGAGACAATAGGCACAGGATACAATGCGTTTTAGACCCAACAATAGCTACTGGAGCACTTGTGTATTCTTATTTGCTGGTACAGTTTTTTGTATATGTCAAAATGTCACTTGCAGTACGATTCTCTTGACTTCAGCCTTAAAACAGTTCGGAGGGATAACCAGGCACAACGCTGCAGCTCATGTTTTGGCATATACTGTACACATGGCTTTGCATATATATGTTGCTGTTTGTCTGTCTTTTCTTCGACTCAGAAGTGGATGTTTAAATGAGGATGGCAGCATTCTTGTACAGTACTTGTATTTCTGTTTGCTGATACACCTTGTTCTCCCTTTTTAAAAATTTGCTCTCAGCGCAATACTTTGTAAAAAAAAACATAAGGAAAAAAAGAAGGAGGGCGGGAACATTACGGAAAGCAGTATTATAAAGGGGGAAGAGCAGCTATTTCTTACTCCTGGAAAAAAAAAAAATTAAATTGTACAAAAAGCAGGTTTATCAATGGTGATTAACGATGGGTGGGACACGACAAGGGAATACTGTAAAAATGATCATTCCAATGTCCTTATGTAAGAAAAATATTTCTTAAAAATGTTGTTGCTATGCATGTATATGGATGGAATAAAATTCCAGATCTGTTGGAAATTTTTATTTTGATGTGGTGTCAATTAAACTTCAATCCTCAGGATAAACAGACCATGTTATTGTCTTCTTTCAGGATGGTTAATGGAAACATTTCCAGGTCTCGTCAAAAGGGGGGGGGATGCACATATATATACACATTTAAATCCTGCTTAAATAGTCCTAGTTTTTTTTTTTTTTTTTTTTTTTTTTTAGCATAATTAATCGCTAATTAAATAAATTAGCAATTGCTGCAGGTATTATTGTAATATCAAAAAGCCTAACAAATGTTTAAAAAAATAATAATAATAATAAAATAAAACATCAATTCTGCATATTGGTTATCAAACACAAAATCCAATTAAATTGTTTGTGTTTCATATTAGTCAAAAAATAAAATACAAAAAAATAACTAAACCTACCAGTGTTATTTTAGTATAGTACTATTAATGTTTTGAGTTACGTTTATATATATATATTTGATTTAATTTTATTTAATTTTATTTTTTCAAGTTTTTATTATTTTTATTTCAGTTTTAGTTATTTTAGTACATCAAAAATAAAACTAAATGAAAATGATAAATGTTTTTATTTTAAAGTTTATTTTATTTCAAGTAATAATCTAAAATATGAGTGATAGATGACTGACTATTAATTTTTTATTTAATTGCATTAATAAAAAGGCATTTTGATGTAAATACACACACACACACACACACACATATATATATATAACCTATTAAAACCATATTAAAAAATTGTATATAAATAATTGCAATTGCTGCATGTCCCTAATAGTTATTGTAATTTCAAAAAGCCTAAAAAATGTGGGGGGGAATCAGTTCTGCATTTTGGTTATCAAGATTGAAAGTCCAATGAAATTTGTTGTCTCATATTAGGTATAAACTAAAAAATATTTTAAAAAATAAATAAATAAACCCACCAGTGTTATCTTAGTATTTTTTTTTTAATCTTTTGAATTACGTTTTATTTTGATCTTTTCTGTATTAATGTCATTAATTAATTACATTTTTATTTTTTTCCTATATAGTTTTTATTATTTTTTATTTGCGTTTTAGTTATTTTAGAACATCAAAAATAAAATGAAAACATTATATACAGTACTGTGCAAAAGTCTTAGGCCACTAATATTTTCATCAGCTAAAAATGGTTTAAAGTCAAAGTCGGTCTTTTGCTGTAGTGTGTCAGTAGGAAATATCAGTTTACATTTCTAAACATTCATTTTGCCATTAATTGTAATAATCCAGTGAGATTTTTGTGTGGAGCACAGGCTGTTGTCAGACTCCTTGTGCAAACAGAGATCTGATCTCGCCATCATTCAATCCAGTCTGTCTTAAGAAACAGAAAAAATGGAGACACACTAAATCCAGAAGAACTGTGGCAACATCTCCAAGATGCTTTAAGAGTCCTGTACCTACAAAGCTACAGTACTGTTCAAATTTTTAGGCAGTTAGGTACATAAAACTAGGATACTGTCAAAAACAATGTCATAAATAGATTTTCTTTATCAATGAACTTCTATTAACTAAAATAAATAAGCATTTGATGTGGCCATCCTTTGCGTTTAAAGCAGCTTTTCCCCCATGTGCACTTGAGCAGAGTTTTTCAGGTAGCTTTGCAGGTAGGTTACTTGAAACATCTGTTGCCACAGTTCTTCTGGATTTAGTCTGTCTCAGTTTTTCTGTTTCTTCATGTCATTCCAGAGACAGACTGGATGATGGTGAGATCAGATCTCTGTGTGGAGCACTGGCTGTTGTCAGACTCCTTGTGCAAACAAAAATCTCACTAGATTATTACAATTAATGGCAAACAGAATGTTTGGAAATGTAAACCGATATTTTTTACTGACACACTACAGCAAAAAAAAAATTTTTTAGCTGGTGAAAATACTAGTGGCCTAAGACTTTTGCACAGTACTATATATATATATACTATATATACTATATATATATATTTATTTCAAGTAATAATCTGAGCTATGAGTGAAATATGTCTAAAAAATATTGCAGTAATAAAAAGTAACAATATATATATTCTAAAATACATATTTTAAATGCAGTGTTGCTTAAAAATTCTTAGGGTTTGTTTTTTTTACACAAAAAATCTCGAATGGTACATTTCTTACCAAAATAGTTAATAAATATAGATTCAGGTGTGCCACTGTCTGTTATGCATCGACACTGATGACGATGTGAATCGAAAAATGTTTGGTCTTTGCACTGAGCACTTTGCACCTTCTTTGGCCTCTAAATAAACGATTGTTTGTAAGAAATCTGAAACATGGCTGAAATATGACAAATATGACTTCTTAACAGGTTTTATTAAATTCAACATCAATTTAATTGCATTAATAAAAAGCCATTTTGACAAAAAAATGTACAGTTAATTGCAGTTAAATTATGTCTTCAGCAGATAACCAAAATGTACAATCCATCAACAAACAAACAACACAGATTTCCATTATCTTCATAAGCAGAAATATGGAGCTGTTTTTTGGCCTCTTGCATCACTGAAGAGCGCTGGTGACAGCTGCAGGGAAGGAGCTGTTATTGATCTGTTGTTATTAGAGAGGCTGAAGCATCTCACTGCCTCTGTTGGTTGGGCTGCCTTTGTGACACGAGCTTATGCAAATGTTTGATAAGCGAGGACGGATTTTTGTAGATCATGTGCCGATCCGCCCCGCGAATCTGAATGTGATTGGCGTTGGGATAAGAGCGCTTCAAAAACTTGCTCTGAAGTTCAGCAAGCACCTGACGTGGAGAGATGACAGTTAATGAGACGTTCAGCAAAGGATTTGCCTCTGATTAAAACCAACTAAAGTTCAGAAGTGAAGGGAGAAAGTGGGACTGTGAAAGACACTCACTTGGTTGAGATCTGAAGGAAGCTGATCATCAAAGGATTCCCCAGTGATCACATGCACAGATGTCTTGCTAGAGAGAGGCTTATATCTGGAGATCTCCCTGAAAAAGTCAAGGACATTCAAACAGCAGCATAAATGAAGGCAATTCACACTTTACACTAGACATGGCTTATTAAGTGACCATTAATTGCTTTCACCAATGTTTTTTTTTTTTTTTTTTACTATATTATACTTTTTTTTTTTTTTTTTTTTTTTTTTTTACACTTTTCTGCTTAAATTCAGCAGATTTATTATTACTATTATTATTATTATTTATAATTAGTACATTAATGGAATACAGCAATAATAAATTACTGCCGGTCCCTGACATTGTAATTTAAAAAAGCCTAAAAAAAAAATTGTTCTGCATATTGGTTATTTACTATTGGAAATTTAAGCAAAACGTATAACAATAATAATATTAATATTAATAATAATGAACATTAAACGTCCAATGAAATGTGTTATTGTTTCAAACACTCACATTAGCTATCAAAAACTACAAAAAATAAATAAATAAATAAATTAAAAAAATCAACCCACCAGTGTTATTTTACTAGAGTTTATTAATATTTTGAATTTATTTTTATATTTTCTGTTTTAATTTCATTCATTCATTTCATTTTTATTTATTTATTTATTTCAATATTAACTAAATGAAAATAGTAAATGCTGCCTTGGCAACTAGTTGAAACAAAAAAGTAATCAATTTAAAAAATAAAGATTATTATTATTATTATTATTATTATTATTTTGTTTATTATTATTCATAATTAGCATAAATAATAAATTGCTGCAGGTCCCTAATATTTATTGTAATATTTATTGTAAATTGGTTATCAGAAATTTAAGCAAAAAGTATAATAACAACAATAATAGTAATTCTAATAATAATAAACTACAAAAATAAATAAGTAAAAAAATAAATAAACCCACTAGTGTTATTTTAGTATAGTTTCATTAATATTTTGAATTACATTTGTTTTCATGCAATTTCATTTTTATTTTATTATTATTAATATTATTATTATTATTAATTTCTATATTACCTAAATGTAAATTATAAATGCTGCCTTGGGAACTAGTTGAAATGAAAAAGTAAAAAAAAAAATGTTTTAATTTTTAACAAATAAAATAGTTTAAGTTTATTTTATTTCAAGTGATAATATGAAATATGAGTGAAATATGACAGACAAATATGACAGGTTTGACAGGTTTCACATTAGTCAACAAAAACTACAAAAAAACAACAGTTTTGTTATTTTGTTATTTTTTATTAGTTGTATTAATATTTTGAATGACAATTTTTATATTATCTATATATTTTTTTATTTAATTTTGTATTTCATTTTATTATTATTTTTCTCAATATAGTTATTTTTTATTTCAGTTTTAGTTATTTTAGTACATTAAAAATTAACTAAATGAAAATGATAAATGTTAAAACTATAAATTATTAACTAGCTGAAATTAAAAAAAAAAAAAATATATATATATATATATATATATATACACACACACACACATATACACATGAACAGCATTTCTTTCTCATTTTTAACTAAAAACAAAAATATGCTGTTTTTATGAAATGTGGTTGCTTTCATTGTAACATTTATGAAACTATTCATTGAAGGTAAAGTCTCACCTGACTTGAGATGCGCTCTCATTTAGAAAGAAATGCTCGTCTACTGCAGCGCTCTGATGGGCAGGGTTACACAGCAGATATTTCTGACAGGAGAATCACAAGAAAAAAAAATCATAAGCATCGATTTCTACATTGATTTCTCCCTTACTTAACAGCTGAGACAAATGTATTTACATAGACATAAATTACTACATATGCCATGACAGCGGTCAAGGCGGCTCAGGCGCCGTGAGTCGTTCCAATATTTAATTTTCACTCTTTGGTCATTGTAATATACACGCAGATATAAAACACTCTCGTGACCTCGGACAGACACACTTGAAAGCGTCAAATCAACACTTGAGTCAACAGCACGAGGGAGCAGATCCTCTCATGAAGAACAATCCTCCATTCTGAGAGACAGACAGAGCGGTCAAATTAAATGTCGACAGGCATTTCAAGAGCCACCATGCCTCTCAGTTAAACATGAAAGCACCATGTAGCCGCTAATTGCTATTTGATTGTCTGTGTTCTTGTGCAAAGAAGTCTGATGTGAATGCACTGACAGCACCTTTTCCTTCTTCAAATCGTGATTTGTAGTTTGAATATGCATTGAAAAGTCACTGTGAGCAATAGCAATTGATATCAGAACTGAAATACTTGAAATGCATGACCTTAAGCTAACATGGCCTGCAATGTGACAAACTAAACTACAGTGCTTTTTTCAATTTTTATAATTATGCATGCAACTATATTACTTAAGGCAGAATATTTGTACTTAAAAAAAAAAAAAAAAAAAAAAAAAATGTATAGCACTCAAAATTAATTTAGTGAAAGCAAAAAGGTGAATTTTTACAGACCATTTTTTATATTGTAAATAATATAAAAGTCCAAAAAGCCAATAGGTTATACACTACCATGCAAGAGTTTGCAGTCAGTTTTGCATTTTTTAATATATATATTAATAGTGGAGAAATGAATAGTTTTATATAGCAAGGACACATTAAATTAATCGTAAGTGACAGTGAAGACATTGACAGTGTTACAAAAGATTTCTATTTCAAATACACTGAAGACTGAAGTAGTGATAAAAATGCTAAATGCTAAAAATTTAAAAAAATGTTAAAATAAAACACAGCTGTTTAAAATTGCAAAAATATTTCACAAATTTACTGTTATTTTTGCATTTTTGGTAAAACAAAATTAAGTCTAAATTAGCATGTGAGACTTATTTGAAATGTAGTGTATAATATATGGAAGCAATCTTTTTTCTTTTCTTTTTTTTTTTTTAAGTAGATGTAAATCATAAATTGGTTAGCTTATAGTCAGAAACTGTTGAATAGACTACCGTTCAAAAGTTTGGGATCAGTAAGATGTTTAATTTCTTTTAAAGAAGTCTGTTATGCTCAACAAATTTCCATTTATTTGATCAAAAATACAGGAGAAAAAAGGAATATTATGAAATATTATTGCAATTTAGAATAAAAGTTCTCTATTTTAATATACTTTAAAACATAATTTATTTCTGTGATGCAAAGCTGAATTGTCATCAGCCATTAGTCACATGATACCTCAATCTTTCTAATATATATCTAATTTATTATCAAAGTTGTGCTGCTTAATATTTTTTTGGAACCTGTGATACTTTTTTTTTTCAGGATCTTTGATGAATAAAAAGTTAAAAAGAACAATATTTATTAAAAATATAAATATTTTCTAACAATATTATTTTTTTCTATCACTTTTCATCAATTTAACACATCCTTGCTGAATAAAAGTATTAATTTCTTTCAAACAAAGAAAGAAAAAAAAATGTACTGACCCCAAACTTTGAACGGTAGTGTATATTGTTACTATACATTCCTATGTATTTCTATTTTGAATAAATCTGTTTTAATTTCATTCATTCATTTCATTTTTATTTATTTATTTATTTATTTCAATATTAACTAAATGAAAATAGTAAACGCTGCCTTGGCAACTAGTTGAAACAAAAAAGTAATCCATTTAAATGCTGTTCTTTCTAACATTTTATTCATTAAAGAATCCAAAAAAGTATCACCAAAAAATAAATAAATAAAGCAGCACAACTGCTTCCAACATTGATTAAAAAAACGGATGATTAGAATGATTTCTAAAGGATCATGTGACACTGAAGACTGCAGTAATGATGCTAAAAATGTGTCTTTGCATTGCAGGAATAAATTCTATTTTACAGTATATTAAAACAGAAAATCACTATTTAAAATGCAATAATATTTCACATTATTACTGTTTTTTCTCTATTTTTTAAAATAAAAAAATAAATAAAGCAGCCTTGAGCAGAAAAGACTTGAACGGCAGTGTATATATATAAAAGTGATGCATTTATTTATTTACAAACGCAGTTTATTCTGTGTATCTTCTATTGGCTTTCATGCAAACAGTTCTGCAAAACACCAGTGCCACTGATATATCTGAAGTTTCCAAAAGCAGTGCATATGTAGTTAACATGCATCTATGGTTGCAACCATAACCTGAGGTTAATTTCTACATTTATAATAACTGTAAACAGCTGCATGCCATCGATGCGTTTTGCTTCAAGCAGCCTACTGCATTTACACCAACAACGCAAGCAAAGTTGTTTTTGTCTCTAGCAAACAGCCCGATATTTTAAAGCTCGTTTATTTTGTTTTGTTTTGTTGAAATCTACCGTTACAAAGAAACATATTGCTTTCGTTTTATGCTTCTAATCTTTCGCAGACAAATGAGACAGAGGTCTTAAAACACTGTGTCTGTTTTTATGCAGATAGAGAGGAAGGATGGGCATGTATGAAATAAAGCAAAAAAAAAAAAAAAAAGCACACCTAGTCATCACCACCTTCCTGTTGTGCATTAATTATTTCAACCTCCTTATAAAGGCGAAACATTCCTCCAAATCACCTCTTCCGTTCCTCAGGTCAACCTTCGATTCATGTCGTAAATGGGAATCTGTAGCTTTTTGAGGGGAAGAGGGGCCATTCAAAATTCTAATAAATGTTTTGCATATTCGTGGCCGCATGTTAACGTGCATGAAATTGGGTGGAACTGGAGCGAAGAGAGCGGCCTCGTACCTTGACTGCGCGCGGCTGTTTTGCATCGTGACCTGAGAAACCCTGTCTGAAGGCGTTTCAAAAAAGCCTCCGCGTCAGTCTCTGTCTGCAGCCTCTCACATTTACACAATCCCGGAAAGTTGTTCATCTTAGACAACTGATCATTAAACTCCTTTTCTTGTTCTCCAGAAATCCTGCTCCGCATGTCAAAACGGCTCATAGACACAACTGTAATTTACGCAACAGCACCACCAAGTGGCCATGCTGAACGAACAGTGTTTCCCAACAACTTTTGTCTCGCCACATTCAGTAAAAATCAAGTTTGTTGATGTGTAATTATCATAGAAGATAAAAAGACAATGCGACTAAAAGATGACTAAAGATATCTGCAGTTTTTTTTTTTTTTTTAAATTGCACATGTCAACTTGCACTGCTTTGCTTTTTAAAAAAGGAAATAAATGCAATAACATGCCAAAGATAAAATATGCACTTAAATAATGGTTTTAAACATATCCAGAAAACCGCCACTAGCCTTAAAAAAAAGGAAATAAATCACACAATTAATATGGATTTTGTTAATTTATTTTATAGTTAAATCAAATAAAACCAAATGTAGTTATTTCAGAAATGATAAGAAACACATTGACAGCTAATATGTATTTTTTTTATGTTGTAATTTCTTTATAGGTTTACAAGTAAAACCAAAATCCAAACTTTTTAAAAAAGAAAAATTATTAAATGAATGATTAATTATTTAGACACTTATTTTAATTTATTGAAAGCTAGCATGCTTTTTGTAAGTTGTAAATTTTTTAAAGGTTTAACGGTTTTTAAAAAAGTTATTTCAACACTTTGACAGAAGAAAATAATAATTTACAATGAATTATTTTAATCTATTGATAGCTAGTATCATTTTTTAAAGTTGTAATAAAGTAAAAAAATTTCAAACTTTAAAGAAAATGATGATGAAACGATTCACCATTAATCATTAGTCTTTCAACAGATATTCTATTTTTTTTTTTTACAAGTTAAATGAGCATATTATATTATATTATATTATATTATATTATATTATATCATATTATTTCTAATTTTAATTTTTAATTTATTGATAGCTATAGAAGTTATAATAAAGGTAAAACCGAAATTATTTTAAAACTTTAAAGAAAATTCTAAAATTATTCACCATTAATTATTTGAATATTTTAACAGGTAATATACATTTTTATTTAAAATTTAAATTTAATGATAGCTAGTATCATTTTTTAAAAGTTGTAATAAAGTAAAACCAAATTATTTCAGAACTTTAAAGAAAATTATAAAACTATTCACTATTAATTATTTTAATCTTTCAGCAGGTAATTTCTTTTTAATTTTAATTAATTTAATCTTTTAACAGGTAATATATATATATATATATATATATACACACATATACATATATATACACACATATACATATATATACATATATATATATTTTTTATTATTATTATTTTTTTTTAATAGCTAGTATCATTATTTTAAGTTGTAATTTTATTTTTAATTTTATTAGTTGTCATTATTTTATAAAGTAGAACTTTAAAAAAAATTATACAACTATTGACTTAATTATTTTAATCTTTCGGCAGGATTTTTTACATTTTATTATTTTAATTTATTTTTTATAAGTTAAATGAGTAAAAACAATAAATAAAAATTAAGCTATTTCAAACCTCAAGTAAGAATAACATGAAATTACTAATAATTAATCTATTGAAAGCTATTATATATTTTTTTAAGTTCCAAATGTCTTCAATAGATATTAACAAGTAAAGCACTACTTGAAACTTATTCAATACCTTTTGGAGTATGTGCACCCCTGGTTGGGAATCACTACTGTAGAAAACTAGAAGCAGTGACAGCGCAACCTTTAGTTGTACATTTACTCACTGATCTGCTTACAAGACACGATTAGCCACAAACATTGAAAACTGAAACTGAGAATCTGTTAACCAGGAAATTAAATGACCACAATAGCAGTCAATTATTGTTGATGGTTTATGACTGGGCTCTGTGTACTGACCTGTCGCTGTACGAGCTCCTCTGAGACGTCGCCTCCCTGAATGACCGGCTTCAAAACACCCAGAATAATGAGCAGACGACTCAAACCTGCAGCTGCAGAGAACTGCATCATCTGCAGGGAAGGGACGAGGTGAGAGTACCTGCAAAAACATACAAACATAAGATAATGAGGGAATAATATAATGAAAAATCTGAATAGCAGTTTATTACAAAAAGACCATTTATGCAAACTAATTCTAAGGGTCACAATGAGGAGATGTTAAAGCCCTGAACACTGGAGCCAGAGGCGCAGTAATGCAGTGTGCCGTATGAATCAGTGACAGGCGTCTGCTGTGATGAACTGCATTAATTGAGCGGTCATTACCCGCGCATGAAGGACTAAATGACTCCTCGCTGCGCAGTCTAATGCTTCACAATGACAGCTCATTTATGAAGAATGAATCAATGACACAGAAACACTGATCAACACTCTCGTCAAGAATATTTTGACACGTTTAGAACACTTAATTCACACAGCTTGCCGGATGGTTGCTAGGGGGTTGCTAGGGTATTATGGGTTGCTGACTGCTCCAAGTCCAAATATGTTCTTCACAGCATGTCTATGATTTTTCTTTTTTCTTTTTTTTTCATAATCCAGCAGGCATAAATGAAGCGTCTCTCCTCAAAACCCAAATGATTGAACAGATTGCAATGAAATTTGCAAAATACTATAACACATTAAATGTGTGATTTTAAAAATGTAAGTTATATGGAAAGTTTTGTGCATGTCCGCATGCGATTTTATCAGATATCATCTCATTTGAAGAATGAGCAAAGAACACAGTGTTGTGTTTACCAGTCAGAACCATTAACGAAAAAGCCTTCAATTTTTAACCTTTATGAAATAGCAAACAGGAATTATCACTGTTCAACAAATAAATTAAACTAATAAATAAATGTGCACTTAAATGTTTTTAAACAGCTAACACCGCTGCCATCCCTTAAAAAAATTCAATTAATTACAACTGTTTAATTATTTTAATCATTTGACAGCTAATATGCATTTTTTTAAGTTGTAATTTTGTTTTATAGTTAAAACAAGTAAAACCAAATGTAGTTATTTCAGAAATTAAAAGAAAATAAAAGAAGTAATTAATTATTTATTTTAAATGTACATATAATGATAAACATTAATATCTAATTATTTTATATATATATATATATATATATATATATATTATATAACTGTTTTTGAATTTTCTATTTTGTTTAACTTTTTTTTAATAAACTGACTTAATACTTTGATTAGGCTACTTTATTGGCTTCATCACATAAAAATGCTCACTAAAGTCCCCATGAGGCAGTTTTCGTATATTAAAATGTTTTTTAAAAAAATGGTATATGTAAAATTATTTAAAAATAAGTAAATAAATACATTTTTAATATTAGTTCCTGCATTTAATATTTTTAATCTACTTGACAAAAATGGTCATTCAGTTGAAATAATGTTCCCTTTTACACTATTTCAGAAAACTTGCACAAAGAAAAGACAACAAGAAAAATGTATTAATAATGTTAATCTTTTAACAGCTATTTTTTATTTTATTTTTATTTTTATTTTTATTTTAATTTAACAAAAACATAGTTATGTCAGAACTTTGAAGGGCAAAAAAAATCATGAAATTAATCATAATGAATTATTTTAATCTATCAAAATGTATGTATTTATTGCAATTTGTATTAAGTTTTAACAAGTAAAACTAAATTATTTTAGAACTTAATTATGAAATTAATTACAATGAATTATCTTACTACAGATGTTTTTTATTTTACATTTTCTTATTTTTTCTTATCACTTTTTTAAACAAACTAACCAAAAATAAATAAATAAATAAATAAATGAATGCATTGTGAGAATATATGTGTGTGTATGTGTTAAAACTACTACTAAAATATATATAAATAATAAAAAATAAATAATAAAAACAAAAATTACAAATAATAAATACTATATATAAAGTCAAATTATAAAATAAACTTGTGGTTTAATCAGTGTATATTGCAAATAATTCAGTTTTAAGGCATTTAAGGTTTTTCAGCTGCTTTAATCACTGAAATGCATTTTTAAAAAAAAATTAAATGCCATACAACTTGCCTGTATTCAAAACCATGCAAAAATTTAACCTACTTGCTTATGAGGTAGCAGTTTGGAGTTCACGTTACTGACTTCCAGACTGAACCAGAGTCATTTTTTGGTTACATCTGACTTATAGCATTATTTTCTTACTGTTTGGTACAGCTAAAATTCATTTGGCTCCTGATTGTTTCTTTAGGTAACACTGCAATATGAGTTATGTGCTGCAGTTCAATACTTATATTAGGGGTTAGGGGATTGTTCAAATAGTTGGTTCATAATGATCCATGAAAACTGGTCCAAAACCACTGATCGGCTGCATACGAAAGTTGTACTGAAATACTCCAGAAAAAAAATTCACATCCGAACGCTCGACCTTCCATCAAAAGTTTAGCATCGAAAGTTTAAGACTGAGAGTTTGAGCTCATCTTTTTAAATATTCTTTTCCATGTCATTTTACCCCTTTTTCTTCGAACCATTCTTCCCTGACACCTTTTCATCTGTCAGCATTTCCCCCAAAACACGGCCCATATCGAGCCTGACAATTTGATTCGGAGTCAAATCAGTCCGTTCGCTCTGACATTTTATTTCCACCTGTCCTATTCTCTCCATTTCGTCATTCTATCAATTCCTCCGGTGCTAATTCTGCCCGGTAGGTCTGGATTATGCGCAGGAAGGCATGCGTGTCAAAGGGAAATTTAGCGAGGGTAAAGACAGCCCAGATAGGAGGATGAATTAAACAGATAACGGCAGGCAGACGGAGTGAGGAAGTCGTGTCAAGCAAAACGCCTCACCAATGTTGGTCATTTTCCCTTCCGTTCTCTCTCCCTCACTCGCTCTCCTTTCCCCCTCCTTAAGCATGACAGAAAACTATCTAAATGAATAAAAAAGTGATGAAATGACTTTGGTGCCGTGGACTTTCTGCTCTTTGACTTCCCATCTGGATTAGTGCAGGCTGAATGGAGTCTGTTTCTTTTGTAAGAACCAACACATGAGTCTGTCTGAATGTTTCTCTCTCTTTGACACACACACACACACACACACACACATTCTGTGCTTGATAAGAGTCCATCTGAATTTGCATGGCAAATTATGTCCTGCACGACCACTAGAGCTGCCCAGATGGACTGCTCAACAAAAAGGGGAGACAAGGTTATGACAAACATATTATTCAACTGACTATTTACTATGATTCAAATGGATATGACTGTCAGTCTAATACAAACTTTTTTTTTTTATGTTATTATTATCTAGTTTAAAAATTGAACTGTACATATCTACAATATCCATAAAACTTAAAGATGAAACGTGTAATTCTGCGTCACTAGCATCACCAAATAAATGTGCATACATAAAACTGAATGTTTAATATTGTTTGAACAAACAGATATGGGGAAAACAACATTTTTAAATGTTTAGGTCATTAAAGTGTTATGCAATGCATTGACAATATTTGTAATAAACTAGGCATTAGGATGCATTTCCCTGCTTTTCCAATCTTTAAACTAGCCTTAGCTGGTCTCCAGTTTTAGAAGGATTTAGAGAATTTTCCAGTCTGTCAGACTTGAAAACCAGCTGAAGATCAGCTTGGCCAGGTTCAGCACCTTACACTAGCATATCTATCTATCTATCTATCTATCTATCTATCTATCTATCTATATCTATCTATCTCTATCTATCTATCTATATATATACACTACCGTTCAAAAGTTTGGGGTCAGTAAGACTTGTAATAGTCTTTAAAGAAGTCTCTTATGCTCATCAAGGCTGCATTTATTTGATTAAAAATATAGAAAAAAAACAGTAATATTGCAAAATGTTTTTACAATATAAAATAATGTTTTTTATTTTAACATACTTTAAAATAGAATTTATTCCTGTGATGAAAAGCTGAATTTTTATCAGCTGTTACTCCAGTCTTAAGTGTCACATGATCCTTCAGAAATCATTCTAATATGCGGATTTATTATTAGAATGATCAGTGTTGGATAATATCAACAGTTGTGCTGCCAAATATTTTTTGGAACCTGTGATTTTTTTTTTTTCAGGATTCTTTCATGAATAACAAGTTTAAAAAGTACAGTGTTTATTCAAAATATAAATAATTTATAACAATGTAAATTATTTATTATTAACTTTTAATAAACTTTTAATTATTAACTTAATACATCCTTGGTGAATAAAAAAAAAAAAATTTCTTAAAAAAAAAAAAGAAAAGAAAAAAAATGTACTGACCCCAAACTTTTGAACGGTAGTGTATTTCTATATCTATATCTATATCTATATCTATATGTATATATATATATATATATATATACACATATATACATATATACATACATATATATATATATCTATACTTTTATAAGTATATATATACTTATATATATATATATACACACATACTTTTTTTATTTATTTAATTAATTAATAAATTAATTTTTTATATTTATATTGATTTTTATAATCAAGTAGTATCTGGAGTCATATAAATAACTAAATATAAATAAATCAACCAATAAATAAGTGCACTGTGAGAATATATGAATGTGTGTTAAGATTTTTTTTTTTTTTTTTTTTTTTTTTTATATTTATTTTTTTAACATTGTGCTTATTTTGTGATTTTTATAATAATTCAAGAAGTATCTGGAGTCATTATGAAAAGAGAGAGACGAAGAAAACAAAAAAGTAGTCTCAGGTTGCCTGAATTTAAGCAATGATCCTGACTACAGTAAACAACACAAGACAACTTCCTTGTCTTGTGACTCACAAGTATGAGAATGGAACTGTCTTTAATGTAAAATTTAGGTTACAGTTGAGAAGTTCAATTCATTTCAGGGAATCAGTTCTTTTTAAATATTTTATTTATTTTTCATATACTTACTGTACTGCACATTTTATTTAATTTTATATTTCATTATTTATTTAAATTTACATATGATAATATTATATAATAATATTAAATTACTTATAATAACAAATATTTATTTTATGGCAGTCAATTTTTTATTTTAGTTAATTTTTTATTTTAATTAATAATACTTTTTATTTTTACTTTACTTTCTTTTATTTTTATTTATTTATTTATTTGCTGTTTTTGCATTTTTTATTTTGTTTAACTACTTTAAAAAAATTGACTTCAAACTTTGATAAGGCTACTTTGTTGGCTTCATCACTTAAAAATGCTCACAAAAGTCCCCATGAGGCAGTTTTCTTATATTAAAATGTTCAAAAACAAATGTAAAAAAAAAGTAAATAAATAACAACAATTAAGAAACAAAGAAAGAAAGAAAGAAAGACATTTTAATATTAGTTCCTGCATTAAATATTTTGAATCTCTGACAAAAATGGTCATTCACTTGCTTCACACACTATTTCAGAATACTTGCACAAAGCAACTGGATAATGGCTAGAATTTATTCTTAAAAACAAACTATAGCTGTGTATAAAGCCATTAATTGTGCATAGAGAAAGTTCCAGAGTTTGTGAGGTCATTCTGAAAGTGGTCAGCAGGGGGCAGTCATGTCACACTATGACACACTGTGAGTAAACACTAACACAGAAAGGCAAACGTGACCTTACTTCATGACTGATGACTGACAGTAGTTGCTCCAGCACTAGCAGCTCTAATTACAGGTAATTGTCATTACTGAAGCCAGATAAATGCAATTCCAGAAGATCTCTCTTCTACTGCAAATAAATGCAAGAGAAGCACTACAGGCAATGGCAACATTTTTCCCAATATGAGATTTATACACATATATGTATAAAGTCACACTTCACAGAAATGAGTGTACTGCTTGATTGATTTGTCCCATTGACAGTATTTCAGAGGTGTCTGTGAGAGGAAGATTGCATGATAATGGCATCTGACTACGAAGCTTTCATCGACCATCTCGCACTTCAGACCTGCTGAGGCCTGCTCAGCCCTGAAGGGTCTCGTACCACTTTATCCCCTCTAAAGGTGCATTCACACTACAGGAGTGTGATCTCTGGAGGTCAGCAAGTTGCTGTGCTGTTGGTTGCTAGTAGGCATTCCCACTAGAGTCCAGCATTAACAAAAGACAAATCACATGCACGCCACTGTTGTTGGGAGCTGTCACAAGAAACCAGCTGCTAATCTGCATAAACCCTATCACATTAATCAATGTTTGCCATGGTTGCCACAAATCTTATAAACAAAGTTTGTTTACAAGTTATAAACAAATAGTCAAATAGTCACCGGTGGCTGACAGACATCACAATGTTGAGCCGCCATCGTGATTCATAGGGATGTGACTGAATCTGAATACCATGTTTGGAAGGAAATGATGTGTAGTAGGAACCCCTAAATGGAAATAAATATAGGATAAGAGGTAAAAATATATTTCTATACATTCCCTTGCAATTATATTGTTGGGTAATTATACTGTATATAAATTGCAGGCACCAGAGAGCTGCTATTAGTATATAGGGAAATTAAAATCTCTTTTGAATGCGGGCTCGCTTTTTACTTTCACTTTCAAGATTCGGGATCACACATACTCTGTGTATAGCAACTACGGAGAGACAGTAGGCTATTTTCCACACATTTAGTGGGGAGAGGGAGAGAGAGACAGACAGGCAGACAGACAGAGGGGCATAGTATCTGGGTATGCAGGTGCATATGGGCCCGCCAAACCGAGGGGGAATTTTTTTTATTGAAACGAGAGAACGAAAAGAGCCCTGCAAAGGCCCTAGCCCAGCCCTAGTCAAACAGCTTATCAGAATTCTCATCCTGAGTCTGACTGGAGCCTGTCTTTTTTTCTCTCTCTCCTTCCCCACTACACAGCTGCTTTTGCAGCCATTAAAATAGTTAAGTTTTTTTTTTTTAATGGCAAAGTGGCTATATTTCTTTTTGTTTCTTTATCAAGTTAATTTAGAATCATTTTCAGAACATTTTATGTTTCTTAAACTCAAGTTTGTGTTTTTTTAATGTAATGACTAAGTAGCCAGCGGCCAGCGGCCGACAGCAATTTGAGCGTATGTTTGATCAATTTAGCCTTCTCAAGTGAACACGACTCGCATAAAATAAAATCTATGGACATAAATCACTTCATGCATTTCACAATATTAATTTAAACATTTAACCTAGATAAATGTGCGCTATTAGGGCGCATATCCAATCGTTGGCAGGACATGGAGGCACCAGCACAATTACTTTCATTTTTCTTCTTAATAGTGGAACCAACTTAAAATACACAGTTATTTTTGCTCATAAAGGTAAGAGTAATACGTCATTCGGAACTGCAAAGAGTCTACTTTTATTTGTGGGCATTTACAATATCAACAAAACGTTGTGCTTTTGAAAAAAAGAAAACAGTCTTAAGCTGGGGCGCTTTACAAAAATGAACTGGAACTCAGCAAATACTTGCCTCACAGACATGATAAGTATATCTATAGAACAATTTAAATTACTAGTGTAGAACAAGATCATTCAAATCAAAAACTCTTTTATTATGTAATCCCCAAAGATGCATTTCTCTCTAATAATAAAATAAAATCGAATATCTACTACTCTTGTTTTGAGAGAGTAAAATAAAATAAAATAAATAAATAAAAAGTTAGATGAACCATTTTAACAAAAAATGCAAAGAAAAATTAGAAATGTTGCCTCATATATCTAATACTGTATAATCTATTTAATCTACTACTTTTGGTTTAGGACAGTTAAAAAAATAAAATAAAATAAAATAAAATAAAATAAAATAAAATAAAAAGTGCTTTACAAAAATGAACCGAAAGCTTTAAATTACTACTATAAAATAAAATATATATTAAAAAAAAAAATCTTAATAATACTGAAAACAATTTAAAATACGCCATCATTTTTGCTCATAAAGGTAAGAGTAATGTGTCATTTGGAACTGCAAAGGGTCTACTTTTATTTGTGTGCACTCACAATATCAACAAAACATGCTTTTGTAAAATAAAATAAATACACAGGATGTACTTTCCGCTTTCTCTGTCTTAAGCAGGAGCGCTTTACAAAAATGAACCGAAACTCAACAAATACTTGCCTCACAGACATGATAAATATATCTATAGAAAGCTTTAAATTACTACTTTAAAATGAGATAATTCAAATCAAAAATAAAAAAAATCTCTTTAATATGTAATCCGTAAAGATGCATTTCTCTCTAAAGGCACGTCTAATGAGGAGGTGGCGAGTCAGGATCGTCAACCAATTTATAGGCTGAGACTTTGGTTTATAATAAAAGTAACAAAGCTAAATATTATTTCCAAGCATTAATACTGTAAATAAAACAGCTACTTCAGAAAAATCACAATAAGGTAAGTTAACCGAGTTGGAGCCCATAATGTTTGGCAGGGCCGTAAAAAGCTTTGCATATGGGCCTGGGGCTGACTTGCTACACCACTGGACAGACGACTCCAATATTCCAGGCAGAACAAAGCAAAAATTCAATATTCAGATTTTTTTAACTCATATTAAATAGATTCCTGATTTTTATGAGCTTCACTGTGCAGTTTGATAAATGGGATGCACTGACAGAGAAGACTTTATCTTGGGGAAATCCCTCTCAAGAGAGACTTTGAAATTTGACAATTCTGACATGTTTACGTGTAAATGCCAGCATGGGGTTTTCTGACAGCTGCTTCAAAAGCAAAAAAACACAGTCTGTACTGTGTAAACCTCACAGGAACTGCATTCAGCTGTTTTTTGTCACCACAGCGAAAAAGCGAAAAAAAAAAAAAAAAAAAAAAAACTACAGAAAAGACCAAAAAAGACCATCTGTTCGCAAGCAACCGTATCTGTGAGATGACTAGAAAACCCAGCTAAAACCAGTGTTTTGGAACAGGAGCTGGTTTGTTTGCTGCTGGTTCAAGATGGTTTACTAGTAGCCCAAATGCACTTAAACTGTTGCGAAACCCATAGCTGGATTTTCCAGGATGGGTAGATTCAACTTGACAAGTCACCTCTGAAGCACTAGATAATTTTGATGATCTGACAGCTTCTGAGTATTTGCACAAGTCCCTGACCGCACATCATAGTGATGAGAGCCGGGACACTGTGCTGTTCCGTTTTGTTCTCTGGCGATTGGGAGTGACTCATTTTGTCGGATATAAGGGAACTCATTTCGGAGTGAGGCAGCGTTAATGAGACGCTCTTTTGATGTGGAAATCCTGCTGGCACGGGGAAGACGCTGATACCGTCTCCACTGTCATCCTCAGGTGTGGCGGCTCTCTTTATTGGACACCGGCAGTTTATCTCTTAGTCGCCACATGAGGATTCTTAAAAGGAAGGAGACGGCAATTACGCAGACGTGTGACCCAATTAAATCTATTCAAAAGAACACGGAAACACTCCAGTCAGCAAAACAAAGAGTATTTTTGGTTTGAGTTTACACCTCATGTAATGGCCTCTCATCCCTCAAAGAATTAATGCCTCCTTCTGACACACCTTGGAGACTCTTAGTAACATAAAATGAATCGTAAGCAGGAAACGGAGCTAGAAAGTTGTGTTAGTCAAAAAATCCAGAAAAAGATATGTGCAAGTTTGCTGTGGGAGTTTTAATCATAATATGAAACCAATCCTATAAAATCCTAATGGAAGCAAATAATAAGAATTTAATAAAATAATAATGAAAATAAAATACATGTCTAATATCTATGTATCTAATACTGCATACTATATTTAGTCTGCTACTCTTGCTTTAGGAGAGTTAAAATAAAAAAAGAGAATAAAACTAAATAAAATAAAGTAAAATAAAATAAAATAAAATAGTAGATGAACAATTTATCAAATTAAATTAAATTAAATTAAATAAACATTTTAGCTTAAAAAAGGTAAACAAATATTGACTTTGCAAGTAAATACACAAGTTACTGTACTAAAATTAGTAAAATTAAAACTGAAATAAAATAAATAAAAGCTACATAGAAATATTTTTTAAAAAGTAATAAAAATGACTAAAACTTTAAATAAAAAAAAAACCTGAAAATACAAATGTAAAACCTAAATAACAGTACATAAATAATACCAAAAAAAACACTGTTTAGGATTAATATTACAAAAAATATTTATTTTATACACATTCTATGCACTTTTATGCCAGTAACTGCAGATAATAAAAATGGATTACAGAAAATTCCAAGGACTATTCCAGCCTGTGAAGCTGTTCTAAAATAAAAATCAAATACAATATTTCCCCAAAGACTTCATTTTATATCGCACAGCTATCACATAATCACCAACAGAAGTGTTTAATACATCCTCAGCATCTTTAATTTAAACCAGCGGCTCTTTTTTTATGTAAGTAAGATCAGTAATAAAACTCATGTGATACGGATATTAACTTAAGCCCTGAGTTAATATCCACAACATTTATTTCAGTGTGTCCTAAGTAATTGGATTGCATGTACACCGTCTTGCTCTCAATAGAACGAGCATCTATTAATCAAAGCATAATTGCGCACATTTCCCAGATAAATGGCGCTGCTTCACGTCCAGTCATGTACAAATGAGACAATCCGGGCATATTCATTTCTTATCTAACTGAAGTCATTCGAGTCACATAATGGCGATAAATAATAGAGGTAGAAGTTTATGAAACGGGATATTCTCAGTGAAGGAGAAGGGCTTTTAACGCAGTGCAGAAGGGATCTCTGAGGAATTGCGATCATGTCACTTCTAAATGACTCCAATAGCAGGTAGAACGAGGCCAGGAAATGCGACTCTATTTCTTACTGACTTCCACTGAAATTGAATAGCTTCAGCATGCTTAACTTTGGGCATGAACTGCAACTAGCTGTAAATACCCATGTAATTGGAGCTGTATGTGACTGTGTAAATATTTAATGAGTGCTTATGTTGGCTGTATATTAATGTCTTTAAGCAGCGCTAAAAAGGGAAAGCGCTATCAGACTGGCTCCTTTTAGCTCTGACGAAAAACGTAGTAAACGTAAACATTACCAGAGTAAATATTTGCTCTTAAAATGATTCAACTTAAATCTTCAAATCAATTAAAAAAAATAAATAAATTTAAATAGGGTCACCAATCAGTTCAAATTAACTGGGATAATTTCATATTTTAAAAAAGAAACAAAAGCTGAAAAAAAAAAAAAAAAAAAAAAAAAAAAAGTGGATTTTAGATTACAAATCCGACAAATATTATTTATAAAAGGAAATATTTTTTAAAGTAAAAAAAAAAATTCTAATCATGCGGTGATATAACATGGATTAGGTTTTGCACAAACGTATAAAATTTATGTCAGCTCAGAACAAACCAAATACTAAGAAATTCTCAAATATTATTCATATGATGATATGATAAATTATACTTTATATTGAAAAATATTTTTAAAAAAATCTGTTTTAATATTTATGAACAAATGAATGTATAATTATGAATTTATTAATTAATAAAAATATAAATAGTATTAATATTTTAGATTTTATAATAGAATAAATGTAATGGCTATATAACATAAATAATTTATATAAATATGAATATATAATTATACATATGTAAATTTATTTAATATAACTACATTAAATATAAATAAATAAAAAAAATGATTTCTAATATATAATTTTCCATATGTGACTGTAAAAATCCATATGTAACATCTGTAATTATACTTACGTAAATATATTTAATATATATAAATAATTACATTTTAGAGAGAGAGAGAGAGAGAGAGAGGGAGAGAGAGGAAGGGAGAGGGAGAGATAGAGAGAGAGATATTTAATTTTCATATTTACATATATATATTTATATATTATATAATAATTATAAACAATTATATATTTCTATATAATAAATATAATTATACATATGCAAATATATTTCAGATAACTACATAAATATTAATAAATATATAAACGTATTTAAAAAATTATATATATATATATATATATATATATATAAAAATTCCATATGTAACTGTAACATAATCCATATGTAACATCTGTAATTATACATGTCAATATATTTTATATATCTAAATATGATTACATTATATTTATATTTTATATTTACATATTTATATAGAAATATACAATTATTTATATATTCTATATATACTTTTTTTTTCACCATTAATATTTTCATTTCTAAGAATTCCATTCCATAGTATTTCTATGTATATCACATATTCCTTTTCAGGAAACCCAACCCCTGAATGGCTTACTTACAGTAAAAGAAATCATTTTAACACCTTAAAAAAATTATACACTTCACCTTTAATTTCTTCCTCTGACTGTCAGTATTAGGATGGATTTTTTGACGAATCATGTTTGTGCCTCACGCACTCACTCACTCGCTCTCTCTGCTGATGACTCACCAGTACTGCTGCCACTTCTCCTCTTCAAAGACATCCTCTGGGATCGGATCGATCAACACCAGGTCAGACACTTGCCTGAAGAGACAGAGAGAGACAGTGAAAAGACCACACAGAGGATGTTTCTCAAGCTCAGATGAGACCCCACACACACACCGAGCAAACTCTTCCTGTAACCAGGGAGAAATGAACAGCATCTATCGAGTGAGATAAATGGGCTCAGAGCCACAGCGGGGACAATATTTTCAGTCCTTGGGCGCTACAGGCCTGACACAGCTGAATTTATGGCTCTTAAAGCTGCACATCAGAGCAGATGAAACGTTAAATCTGTCAGATGGAGGGAGGGTGGAGGGGTTGGGGGAGTGTGTGGCGAGAGGTTGGTCCCAAGCTGCTCTGATGGATCTTTTGGTCATGTCAGGTATAAATGTCTGGAAGAAAAACCCTGTTAGGCAACACTATTCGCTAACGTATTGTACACTAAGTTTGGAATAATTATGATTTTTTAATGTTTATGTCTTTTGCCCATCAAGGCTGCATTTATTGGATCAAAAATACAGTAAAAACAGCAACATCTTATATTTTAATATATTTTTTAAAATGTTTAAACATAAAAAATTAAATAAAAAATGTTGTGTTGCAAAGTTATATTTTTCATGTCACACAATTCTTCAGAAATCATTCTATTATGGTGATTTGGTGCACAATTATCATCAATTACTATTAATGCTCAATTATTAATAATGTTTTTTGTAAATATCAATTTTGAAAATATGTTGTTACCAAAGTTTTTACTGATTAATATTATTGTGGAAACCCTGATTTATTTTTTTTCTGTATCTTGATGAATAAAAGGTTCAAAAGAATACCATTTATTTCAAATATAAATCATTTGTAAGATTATAAATATTTTTACTGTCAATTTAATGCATCCTTGCTGAATAAAAATATGTATTTTTTTCTGTTAAATGATTAATTGTGATTAATTGCAATATATATATATATACATACACACACACACACACACACACACACACACACAGATATATATATATATATATATATATATATATATATATATATATATATATATATATATATATAGATATATAGATATATAGATATAGATATATAGATATATATATATACACATATATACATATATACATATATATATATATATATACAGTCATGGCCAAAAATATTGGCACCCTTGTAATTCTGTCAGAAAATGCAACCTTTCTCTCAATTGTTCCATATGATCCAATTTTTTGGTATTCACGTGCTTATTGTTTTTGTTTGCACTGCAACAACACAGAGAAGAACAGAGAAGAAAAGTCAAACTTGATTAAATTTTACACTGAACTCAAAATGTACTGGAGAAAATTATTGGCACCTTGTCAAAATTGTAAGAAATAATTGCTTTTCAAGCATGTGATGCTCCTGTAATTTGTATTTAGACACACCTGTGGCAAGTAACAGGTGTGGGCAATATAGTAATCACACTTGCAACCAGTTAAAATTGTGAAAAGTTAACTCAACCTTTGTGTTGTGTGTCACACTGAGCATGGAGAAAAGAAAGAAGTGTATAGAGTTGTCTGTGGATTTGAGAGAAAAAATTGTGGAAAAACATGGACAATCTCAAGGCTACAAATCCATCTCCAGAGATCTTAATGTTCCTGTGTCCACTGTGTGCAATATCATCAAGAGGTTTACAGCCCGTGGCACTGTAGCTAACCTCCCTGGACGTGGACGGAAGAGCAAAATAATGAAAAATTACAACGAAGGATTGTTCGAATGGTGGATAAAGAACCCAGATTAACTTCCAAACTAATTTAACCTGATCTGCAAACACAGGGCACAACAGTGTCAGCTCACACTATCCGTCACCATCTGAATGAAAAGGGACACTATGGTAGGAGACCCAGGAGGACACCACTGCATATAAAAGCAAGACTGGAGTTTGCCCAAACTTATGTGACAAAACCACAATCCTTCTGGGAGAACGTACTGTGGACAGATGAGACAAAAGTAGAACTTTTTGGTAAAGGACAGCATGGCACTGTTTACAGAAAAAGAAAAGAGGCCATCAAAGAAAAGAACACAGTCCCTACAGTCAAACATGGTGGAGATTCAAAGATGTTTTGGGGTTGCTTTGCTGCTTCTGGCACTGGATGCCTTGACTGTGTGAACGGTATCATGAAATCTGATGATTACCAAAGAATTTTGGGGCACAACATAGTGGCCAGTGTCAGAAAGCTGCGTCTCCACCAGAGGTCATAGGTCTTCCAGCAGGACAATGACCCGAAACACACTTCAAAAAGCACTCACAAATGGTTACAAACAAAGCGCTGGAGTGTTCTGAAATGGCCAGCAATGAGTCCAGATCTGAATCCCATAGAACACCTGTGGAGAGATCTCAAAACAGCAGTTGGGAGAAGGCATCCTTCAAATCTGAATGACCTGGAGCAGTTTGCAAAAGAAGAGCGGTGTAAAAAACTCATTCATGGTTACAGGAAGCGATTGATTTCAGTTATGTTTTCCAAAGGGGTGCTACCAAATATCAAGTTAAGGGTGCCAATAGTTTTGTCCAGTGCATTTTTTGGCTTCTGTGTGGAATTGTATCAGATTTGACTTTTTTTCCCATGCAAAAAAAACAAACAAACATGTGAGTACTAAAACATTTGCAACTGCAACAATTTTCTGAGAGAAGGGTTGCATTTTCTAAATAAAATATATAAACTTTTATATAAAATATTTATATTTACAACATATTTTTCTTAAATATATACATATACATTAATAATACATATACATAATAAATATACACAATACACACACATATATTATGTAAACAAACTTTTTTTTTTTGGATGCAGTTAATTGTGATTAGTGCACAAAAGTAATATGATTGATGTGGTGGTAACAAACTGACATGTTCGGATATGACTGACTGAGTGACTGTTTCCACAGAACAGCATGACTTACGTGTCATGGATGTGGCTGTAGAACCTGCCGTTCAGCGTACCCAACTCAGAGCCAATCAGGATGAAGGGTGTGGCTATATCTGCAGCCTTGACCAATCGATGAAGGTCATCCACCATCCTGAAGGATAAGAGAGGAGAGACACAAGTCAGGAGGGAGCGCAGGTTTGTGCAAATAAAGTCTAGACGTGACTCATCTGACAGTTCATTAATCACACAGACACATTATGACACACATGTCCGATCACCTCCAGACAGGACGCCCACTGTCCCAGTCTGCTGCCCAGTTTTTAAAGCGGTCAGGGATGTTACATGAAGGACAAACTGACCTCAAACCAGAGGCTGACACACTAAACTAATAAGCACTGTGTACCATGAGACACTAATGGGTTTTATTTCTGACATCCTCATTAACTAAAAGGCCATGAAGATTCAGTGGGCACTGAGTGATTTACTGCAGTTTGTCTCTGGGATGTGCAGGGAGTCAAGAAAACGGTCAAGAAAAACTAGAGACTGACCGACATTGCTTTTCTTAAACTGATATCAGTAGAGGTTCCATTATTCCTTTTTACAGAACTAATATTTAATATTTGTTTTATTTCTACACTGTAAAAAAAATCCATAAAATTAACGGGAAAAAAAACGGCAGCTGTGGTTGCCTGAACTTTACCATAAAAAATGCAGTAGCAATGTTCACATTTTACGGTTTTCACTTAAATTTACAGGTAAATATTGCAATTTACTGTACACTGATAACCACCAACAGCAGGTGTCACCTGATGAACCAAAGTTCATCACAAACAGCTTTTAAATTTTAACATATATAAAAGGTGCACAGTGTCATTCACACAAACACTAAACAACATCATTGAAACTGAATGAAACTGAAATTTCATCACACACATGAAACTGAATCACACACATGAAACTGAAATAATGCAATAAACATTCATTTAACAACATTAGATGTAACATACAACCCTAATATAACCGCAATAATTATCTTTGCTATTATGCTTTTAAATTTATGCATTTATTATATTATTAAATCGATAAGCACACATTTGTGGTGTTTCATTCAAATTAGGGGGAAAAGTATAAATATTCATTATTTAAAAAAAAAAAAAATCATTGCTTCATATTTCATTCAGCAAATAGTGTCCTGGTATTATTTAAGTGTTTTTTCGTTTGCATTTAGTGTCAGTGCAGCATTTGTCATAATAATAAATAAACAAAAAATAAAATTATTATTATAACAGCAATAATTAGCATTGTTGTTGTTTATGCTATTTATGCATATTATTATTTTTAAAAAATAATTATGTTTCATATTTAATTCAGCAAGTGGTGTCTTGGAATTATTTAAGTGTTAGTTTGCATTTTTAAATCAATTTTGTGTAAAATATAATATTCCAACATAAATATTAGATATAATTATCAAAGTCCAATCAAAAAATTAGCAGAGAAAATATGTTAAAATTAGTGGTTGATATTAATTCTTTGATCACACTGGAAACAAAAAGGTCAAGTTGAGCACATTGCCGGATACTGCATTACACGTTTAGTACAGAAATATATATAGTCAATAAGACCAAGAGCAAAACAGCACATGTCCTTCTCAAACATTTGCTTTCCTTCAACATCAAATCAAATCAGTTTCCATATGAAAAGTGTTTCAGTAAAGAACAAAAAGGACAATCCACATTCCTACTCCTGGCTTACTGAACTTAGGAAAATTAATTTCTTACCGCCCACCTTCTAAATGTGGCAGACGGAGGAGAAAACAGGACCACTGATAACCAACTGCCCTGTCCTTTCGCTGCACATCACTTTAATGCATGAAGAACAACAAGATAAGAGTGACTCCACATGTAGGACGAATAAACCAGGAGACAGAACGCCTTGTTGCCAGAGGACATGGACAAAGACATTTCGAAGACGTCCTACAGCACTAAATAAATAGTAGGGCAGGTCAATGTCAAAGATACGAGACGCACAGATACCCACGTGTGGATTAAATTAACGTGGGAGAAGCGTTTCTCTAGCTTTTAGATTTACTGCCTAATATAACTATAAAATCTTTATGTATTGTAGACAAGTACACTGCAACTCAAAAAGCGTCAGTAAGTTCATTATATTAATTATTAAAATAACAAACAGACACTTACTAGCAAGGACATTGGTCAAAAAAGATGTTTATAATCTTACAAAAGATTTCTATTTAAAATAAATCCTGTTTTTAAATACATTATCTATAATAAACTACATTTAAAATATACACAAATAGAAAATACTTAAATTATACAACTTAAATTGTAATAATATTTTACTGTATTTTTATTCAAATTAATGAGGGCTGATGAGCTTAAGTGACTTCTTTCACAAATATAAAAATAAATCTTACTGACATCAAAAGTTTGATGTTGTTTGTATACAGTATACATATACACATCAAACTTTTGAAAGCTATATATTTGTGTCAGGAGGTCAACATTCATTTCATGGACAATACAGATAATCTCCCAGACTGCTTTAGTTGTTATTTGGCCATTTGTATGGTGCTGTCACACCCACAGTGTTGGAAAACTGTTTAGTTTCACTTTCATACCTTCCAGTGGTTGATAATCCCCAGACTTTCTCTGTGCCTGTAGTTTCATTCTGCAGGGTTCTTCGGCTGAAACCCAGACCGACTCTGTCATAGGTGCACACCTGAGAAACAGATCACAGAACAAGTGTCATGAAAATGACAGCACGAGACACCTCAACTGACACTGAAAGAACCAAAAAACTCATTAATAATTCCTTTAGGAAACCTCATCTGCAATATTGCAAAGTTCACAGCGTTGCACAATTTTATTATGAAAATTATTAACTCATCTTAATTATCAATTATCACAAATGTTCGCTACATCGTCTGGCTCTACTGGAGAGTCACTCCAATGCAGGCCATCAACAGGAATCTCCAGCATTTCACAACTAGGTTTGTTCTGACAGGATGTCACAGACATGCTTCACTGCCTTGGCTTACTAGAGTAATACAGCAGCACATGCTCTCAAAGCTGAATTCTTGTAACTTCACTGGAGAAGGAGAAAAATCAATAACGCTTTTATGACCTAAAGTAATGACTCACGTCAGTGAAATCTGTTGTGCTGCTTTGTTTATTTAATGCTGTACATGACTCCAGTGAAAGGCTTTCTCTTATCATCCCCTTAATGGAAGAGTTTTCATTAGTTCATTTTAAACAGCACAAACCTCATTTAATCATGTTACGTAAGTGGTTTTTGTTTTAGAATCACATGCATAAAACATCCCTACTGCCTGGTAGGTAACACTGAAATAGGAGTCATTTTGCAAATTTAGGTTTGCTGACATGCCACAGAGTCACGAGCTTATGAATTACACAAAATGTGATGAGAATAAGACTATGCAACAATAAAGTCACAGTCAATTATACTGTCCTCGCTGACTGCAAGAAAACCTAATGTACAGTACAGCACAACATGCCATTCGGTTCAGTTAGTGAATCAGTCAAATTGATTGGCAAATCATACAGACAAGTCAATGAGTACACATTATGCAAGAAATCTCTGTGCAAACATTTTCACCAACAAATCATGATTCAATTTACTAAAATTTATTCTAACTTCACAAAAAATTGTACCAACACAGATGCAAAAAAAACGCATACGCTGGGTGGCCTTACAATCCAGCTAAGATTACATTTGTACGCTGATATTTCATCATATACAGTGATCTTTTGGTATACCTTTGTGCCCCAGAAAATTGTAACTAATAAATCTTTAGCTGATGATGGAGATTAAAGGAGAAGTCCACTTCCAGAACAACAATTCACAAATAATTTACTCACCCCCTTGTCATCCAAAAGGTTCATGTCTTTCTGTCTTCAGTCGTGAAGAAATTATGGTTTTTAAAGAAAGCATTTCAGAATTTTTCTCCATATAATGGACTTCATTGGTGCCCCAAATTCGAACTTCCAAATTGTAGTTTAAATGCAGCTTCAAAGGGCTCTAAATGATCCCAGCCGAGGAAGAAGGGTCATATCTAGCGAAACGATCTGTCATGTTTTTTTGGAAAATAAAAAATTGTATACTTTTTAAGCACAAAAGCTCATGTAGCACAGGTTCTGAGATGCGCGTTCACGTACTATTGAATCACGTCGAAAGGTGATGCGAAACATAGGCGGAACCACAGACCCAGTGTTTACAAAGCAAATGCACAAAGACTAAGAAAAGTAAGTCAAACGCTACAAACAAAAAGGTACAATGATGTCAGACGATTCTGAAGTTGTAGGAGAAAATAACATGGACTTTTTCGACATACTCTACCTTTTTGAGCCAGAGCACACAAACAATGAACTTGTGGTGATGGGAAGTTCGGATTATTTTACCGACCCTGACCTTTGAGTCTCGTTCAGCAAAATGAACGAATCTTTTTTCGAGTAATTTCGTTCATTTTAGCAAAATCAGCATCACATGACAGCCCCATAAGATGAATGAATGACTCGAAAAACCCGAAGACTCGAAACAGGTGAACTAATTCCAGTACAGAACCTAAAAGGGTGTTGCGCATGCGCGACTGAACGAATCACTCCCCGAGACAACTCGTTCTTCCCGAGTCACATTAAAATGAACAAATCGCTCAAGAGCGATCTGTGGACGCGCATCCCAGAGCCCGTGCTACACAAGCTTTTGTGCTTAAAAAGTACAACATTTTTTAGTTTTCGAAAACAGTGACCGATCGTTTCGCTAGATAAGACCCTTCTTCCTCGAGTGGGATCGTTTAGAGTCCTTTGAAGCTGCATTTAAACTACATTTTGGAAGTTCAAATTCAGGGCACCAATGAAATCCATTATATGCAGAAAAATCCTGTGGGAAGTGGACTTCTCCTTTAATGTGTACTGACCTCAAAATCCTTTTCCTTGACAATATTTCAGCAATTATGCAATTTGTTTTCTTTCACTTGTTTAGAATCAGGTCTCTTTTGATCGAATTGATCAAAAAGGTTTGCAAGAATGTCTGAATTTGTTTGCGATTCAGTTTGATTCATTTGGATCATTCACTCATATGCAGTGTTTTTTAAAATAATAAATGGATGAGCTGGATAATTTGGCTACATTTTTAGGCTGTATTTACCTACAGTCCACTGTAGGAAACAAAACTTGCAAATGTCTCTATCATTTGTCAGCGACGAAGTAGCTCTTTTGTTTGAGGATTGAGTTAACCCTTTAACCATCAACCCCACTTTTGAACACAGATGTGAAAGTACACTGTCCAAACTTAAATTGTTACAATTTATGAACAAATACATTTTCTAAATGATTTTGAAATTCCATTTCCATAGTAATGCAATGTCAAATTTTATAATGGGTTTCAACAGATGAATTTTGAGGTTCTAAACTTTTAAGGACAAAAAAGGACTTTTGGTAACAAAGGTCAGAATTCCTGTTATGATGTAGATTTTTGAGGTGCACTCTTGTCATAAATTAATCTATTACTGTTCCTTCCTTCACGTAACAAAAAACAGTGGTAAAATATCTATTTAGGAGTCTTAAGCGTTTTTAACGATATATATAGTTTGTCATGATTAGGTTAGGAATTAATTGTAATATAGTGAAGTAAACTCAGGCATCCTTCTTAGGGGATGGGTGATAAGAAAGGTTAAATAACAACAACGTTGCAAAGTTGCAACATGCTCAATGAAACGTTCAATTCAGCTATAGCAGCTCTACAAAAAGCAATAGAGTTGTTATCGGGCGCAATTAAATTCAATGTTGATTTCATTCATTTCAGTGGCATTATTCATTTCAATTCAGTTTAAATTTTGTACTCATCTGATAATGGCAGTGCCGTTAAATCAATAATATTATTGAATATTAATTGTCATTTAAACCCCATGAGTTAAGAACTGTTACAAAGTTATATGTACTTTTTGAAAGAAAGGATAAACAGAAAATTGCTAAATAACTGCTCATTTGACAACGTGTACTGCATGTAAAGAAACACATTCATACAGTCCAGATTCCAAACATCCAGTAGACGTGTTGGCAGTTTGTCTGAACTAACCTTTGTTGATAATGAGAGACTTTCCTGAACATAGTACCAAACATCTGAAGACATCCCTGCTGGAGCATCGAGAACAACTGAAACAAAAATACATAATTTTCACTGTGCACACCCACAAGATACAAATAAGACTATCTTTTTTGTCCTATTTATTTAACATACCAACAGGTCGTCCGTGTCCTTTGCACAACAGATGGATCATTTGGCCGAGGCCGATATCAATCATCTGAGCACCTGCGTATAGAAAGAAAGGAGCTGAAAGTTACCAAACTGCACATGATCCTAAAACCTTCCTGAAGAGATGATGAGCCCTCACCTGTGGCTGACAGCACCTGTCCCTCTCTCTGCAGGGAGGCATAGTTCAGAAAAGCTGGAGTGAAGATGATGAAGAGGAGAACCTTCACCCAGAAAGACACAACAGTCCAGCAACTCCTCTGAGAGACATTCACACCGGAGTCCTCTGTAGTCTGCGGTGGGAGAGTTGAAATGACATGTCAAGAAGCGACATGGTATACTCCAACTATTTTCAAATATTGTATCATTTCCATTATACATACAGTTTTTATGCTAATAAACCAATATATCGACCATTTTGATAGTATTTGCATCATCCGATAATCCGTTGTAAAATCTAACAACAGCATGCAGCCACAGTTTCAATTATAACCTTTTAATTTATTCCTGAATTGTATTGTTTATGTCTTTAATCAATCATTTAAAATGTATATAAGGTAAAATAAACTATAACAGTCATACAGGTGAGGATATTTACAAAAAAGGAACAATGAAAAGTAATGCAAACAGTAATACCATGACTCTGATTCCTACACCGATTCTTCCCTTACGAAAATTAACCATGATTTTATTATAGTAAAAGTGTAGTAACCGTTGTTTTTTTGGCGCATTGATTACCATTTGTATAGCCATAGTTTTACTACAAATACTATGGTTAAACTATGGTTAGTGTAGCAAGACCATGGTTAATTTGTGGTTACCATGGTTTAACTATAGTAACCATGATTTTTGGGTTTTATTTGTATTAAAACCATGGTTAATTTTCGTAAGGGATATTCACATGGCACTTCAAAATATACCATGGTAATACTACAGTCCAGAAGTATGGAATTACCATGGTACCTACAGCTTTGTTAATAAAAACACACATTCAGTCAATGAGTTGCAGAGCTCACTATGTTTCATCACCTTCTTTCTATCAGGTTTGACGCTGTCCGCATCTTCTCGTCCGTTTGTCCTTCTGCGCAACATCTTCAGACAGTATTAAGTGCACTTCACCCACTTAACAGATAATACATGATATTACATTTGTATGAATGAGTGTCAAATACAGCATGGAGACACTTCCGCTTTGACGGGGACCCGTGAGGAACCAAACGCGTTTCGTTAAAGCTGCGATCTGCGGTGTGAACGCGTTTAAGTGAATAGGTATGCTATGCTAAATTACTATAAAATGTTTGTATCATATTATTATACACTATGCCTTTAACAGGAAACAACAAAGTTTCATAAGAAAATTATTTATACACTAACAATATTTATAGTACACAATGATTTTGTAGATAAGTAAACAAGCTAGAGCAGAAGACGTACAGAATTACGCAATTTTTTAACACGCTTTCCAAAATTTGATGAAATTATGAATTATAAATGAATGTCTACACATAAAAGAAAGAAAGTAGCAAATATAAAATTTGAAGGCATGGTTAACAGCTTTCAATTCAGTTTTAATGTGACCTTCATTACAAGTGGATGCCTCATAGAATACTTTATAAGAACTGCAAGGTTTTTGAGCTGAAATGAATCCAAACGCTCTGCATGCACCACTTTAGTACTAAAAGTCTTGCAAAGAAACATATGTCCTTTAGGAGGCGCTGTGTGTCATTATCTGACAGTCAATTGATGCATTTACACATCTTACCATCTGACCGTGGACCACAAAAGCGGTCATAAGGGTCAGTTTGAAATTGAAAGACAGTTGAATAAATAAGCTTTCCACTGATGCATGGTTTTTAGAATAGGACAGTGTTTGGCCAATATACAACTATTTGAAAATCTGTAATCCGAGGGTGCAAAAATATGCCATGCATATTACCAATCAAAAAATAAGTCTTGATGTATTTACAGTAGGAAATTTACTAAATATCTTCATGGAACATGATCTTTACTTAATATCTTAATGATTTTTGGTATCCTTATGTTTCAATATTCTAATGATTCACAAGTACTTAAAAATCTGGAATTTGAGGGTGCAAAAAAATCAAAATATTGAGAAAATTGTCTTTAAAGTTGTCCAAATGAAGTTCTTAGCAATGCATATTACTAATCAAAAATTAGGTTTTGATATATTTATGGTAGGAAATTTACAAAATATCTTAATGGAACATGATCTTTACTTAATGCCCTAATATTTTTTATATCCTAATGATTCACAACTACTTGAAAATCTGGAATCTGAGGGTGCCACAACTCAAAATATTGAGAAAATCGCCTTTAAAGTTGTCCAAATGAAGTTCTTAGCAATGCATATTACTAATCAAAAAATACGTTTTGATATATTTATGGTAGGAAATTTACAAAACATCTTAATTAAAACATGATCTTTACCTAATATCGTAATGATTTTTGGCATAAAAGAAAATTCGATCATTTTGACCCATACAATGTATTTTTGGCTATTGCTACAAATATACCCACGCTACTTAAGACTGGTTTTGTGGTCCAGGGTCACATTTTATGTTACACTAGCAGGACATACAGGACCAGTGGAGATGTTAAGGCACTAAAAGATAATATTTATTGTGACAGCAGAAATAAAGGTCACTATAAAGGTCAGTTCCAGCACTGCAAGGTTATTCATGAGTGTGAGTGAATTCAACACATGCACGCCACAGGATACTGACCCATTCTCGGTCCTGTATATAGGTCCAGTTCAGAGTTTAATTATGTATACAGTGCTGGTAGTCATTCTAAGGGCAATGCTTCTGTCGCAGATGTATGTAAATTATGATTTTATGCATCCTTGCATTTACCACAAGTTTACGTCAGAGTCCGGCATCCATATTGAACAGACTCTGAAGTTCAGCCTGTGAGCAACCTCAGTTTGTTTGCTTTTTAGATGAGGCAGCCCATGCTAAACTGAACAAATGTACATGTTCGAGACTCTTCTCTGTAGGAACCCTGAGGAAAATAAAACAAGACAACGTCAAGTGACAGGAAATGAAAGACTTCACGCTGTGCCTCAGACAGCAGGTGTACTGTCATGTGATCGCAAGCATGGCTCTCTGGCTGTCATTCACAGCAATCACTGAACGATACCACCAATAAACACTGCAGAAGGACAATTTCTCAAAGTGTCAATCATCACGATCTGTTCAAACATGTCTCTGGCGCAGCCAAACCGACTTTGATGCCAGAAGTGTCATGCCTGTTCAAACTGAGAAAGCACATTTGATTTTAAAGGAACAGTTCCCCAAAAAATGAAAATTTGCTGAAAAATGCTATCCGAGATGAAGAACAGTTTATCAGAACAGATCTGGAGAAATTAGAGAAACCAATGGATCCTCTGCAGTGAATGGGTGCCATCAGAATGAGAGTCCAAACAGCTGGTGTAAGTACTTACAGTAAACCTATGTGAACCTCTTTTTAACTTCAAACCATTATGGCTGAAAATATGAATTCTCTATCAACAGTATTGATTTCTCTAGTGAAAAAGTCATTTTGTCTATATCAGGAGAGAAATATGCACAGATTAAGCACCATTTACAAGTGAAAACACACTAAAAACACTTCAAATTCATTGGAGGGAGCACTATTATGGATTTTAAACTGGTATTTTGGCCATAAACAATGGTTAATTGATGACTGGAGTGATTACTTGTGGATTATTGTGATGTTTTTATCAGCTGTTTGGACTCTCATTTTGACGGCACCCATTTACTACAGAGGATCTATTGGTGAGCAAGTGATAAAATGCTACATTTTCTCCACTTCTGCTTATAATTATTTATAATTATAACAAATTTTGTAAAATTCAGAAAAGATGTTTATGACATATTTACGAAATATGCATCTAATTAGTATGTGTGTAAAATTTGTGTGTATTTTTATCCAGATTTACATGTACATTTATTCATTTGGCAGACACTTTCGGCAATTCAAGTAAAACATTTTTATCAAGATTTGTGTTACTTGGGAATCAAACCCCTGACCTTGACATTATAGGCCTCTGCTCTAAGGAAACCATTATTCTTTTATCTGCAGGATGCTTTCAGAACCAACCGAAGCTGTGAAGAAACTCACAGTAAATGGATAAAGGAGGTCCGAGATTGCATCCCTGCATTAGATTCATTGCAGTAATTAAATGAAAGTAGGCAGATATGGATGATAAATGGCAGTTATTGATGGGACTGTCAGGTAGCGTGGGTGTCAGATATTTTTAAACAGCGATGTTAAGGCCTGGCAGAGGCTTGCGTTTCCAGAGGCTGCCGTTGAGCTCAACCTCCTGCAGCTGTTTCTGTCTGGCCTAATTAAACTCTGGGACGACTGATCTCATTAAATTCAAACCATACAGAAGACAAAATAGAATCTGACCATTAATATCCAGAGGCTTGAGTCATTATGTAATCAGCTGGAAAATGGTATTGTTTGTATTGTGGAAGTATAAAGTTTTGTGAGAAACTAATTAATGTAGCATTTGCCATGTTGTCGGCGCAGCCAGATGTATATACATACATAATGTAATTATTTTACCAGCATAAAATCTGGACGTGAATGGAATATATAATTAATGTATTATTTTCCACAAAATTGTACTCTATTTATATGTCTTGTGCATCTACAAAATATGGCATTTATTTTAGCATCATTAATAAAGTTCCTGTTAATATTTTAAATTGCTTTTTATATATTTTCCATTTTCATTTTAGTTCATTAAGGTTTTAGTAATTTTTCATCTTTTTAATTTGTCTTTTTTTTTTTGTTATGTTAACTAAACCCATATTTTTAGGTTTAGTTTAGTTTATTTCTTATCTTAAAATATTATTATATATAAATACATTTATTTAATATTTTATTAATATATGTATTTATTTCATTTAATTAATAAATTATTACTGTCAAATTATTACATATCTTAAAATATGTCAGTGTCATTGTTATGTCTCAAGATGCACACCTCTACAGTAACGCAAAATGTAAGGCATTTTTATAAAAGCTGCTTAAATATCTTATTTAACTAAGGCCTAGTCCTAGTTAGTTAAACAAAAATGAGAAATACCTTGGTGACTATCTGAAATTAAGTAAGTTTAGGTTTTTATATTTTATTTTGGTTAATGTTTATTTCAATTAATGAAAAGTTTTTTTCATGGTTAGTTTTTTAGTTGATAATTAATGGTTAGATTTAATGATAATAATAACCCTGACAGGAGAATGTTTATGAATCATGATACTTTACATAATTGCATTTTCTTTTTTTTTAAGGAAAGATGTTTTACAGAAAATTGCTTGCACCTGGGATTTGTTAATATATTAATTTAATAGCAGTGAATCAATTAAAATCACATCATGTGTGTCTGCAATAGAGTGTTTTCACAACACATCATCAATCAACCATATTGGCAGCACTGAATGTAAACGGTGCCACTGAATCGAATGAAACTTATTTTGATAATTATTACTGCTGAAAATGGCCAATTGTTGTCATGTTTTGGGCTGTACTAATCCGTCGAACCAGGAAAAATATTTGGGGTACTATAGACTGCCAAAAGTTATAAAAAAAAGAGAGAAGAGTGCAAAAACTGTCTGAGGAACGAAAGGTGATTGTGGTTGGCCAAACTGAACCAGGATTTCCAGGGCAAGAATCTTGACAACATTCATGTTTGTTCTTATCATTTCCAGTCAGGTAGGTGAAATATTAGGCTAATATCTTAATTACTACCTTTTACTAATCTTTACCACCTATTAACTTTAGTCTGTCAAAATATTGCACTCTTTTCTGCTTATTAAGTCCTTCTCTATATGATTTAGCAGCTTCCACACAATTTTTCAATGTTATAAACAGCATAAATTAGCAGAACAATGTATTCAGTAGTACATTAACCGTGCAATCCATACTGTTGTTTACATCCAAGTATCGCCAATATGGCTGCGTATCCAGGTAACTGACCAAATCATGACGTAAGTGCAAATCCTCTTTTAAGGAAGATGTTGTTTATGAACATAGTTTCAAAATCTCAGTGAGTTATCATCATTGAGTTCAAATAATTACCCAAGAAAGTAGGAACATGTAGGAGGTAAGCAATGAACCAGGAGACATTTTTCATGCATCTTTCTAAAGGAATTTTTTACACAACCATTAAAAGTTTTGTCATTCGGAGTCTAAGTAGGCTAATCTTTCAGTGAGCTACTGCTTCCTAATTAGATTTTATCTTAAGATATTAGCAAAAACTCCGCTGGATAATAAATTTCTCTGTACCTCAAAGAGTTCACAAACACTAAATAGTGTGTGACGCAGAATAAAACAAAGAGAAGCAGCTGTCAGACAACCTGTCAATCATTCCTGCCAACAAGTGATATCCGGTCTCCTCTGTCTACAGAAATCTTACCGGCTCTCTGAGGAAGACGATGCATTTTTAATGAACCATTTAAAGGGCATAAACTCTGCCAGACTACACACACACCCTCACCATGTGGGCATGAAGAGTCAGACTGCATACTAACACAGCACTAATATTTCAATAGTCTATTTGCTATACCCATAAATAAAAGATCTTAGAGCAAGTAGGTTCATGGATCGTGCTGAGTTAAATTTGCATTAGCATGAGGTTGCAAATATATATTTTTTTTTTTTTACAATCCAAATACTGATTTCATCGTTCGTTCATCCGCGTCTTCCTACTGCTGCCTCTCTGTGTGAAAATGAATCGATGGAATTGATTCCTTCAGGCGGTTCAAATAGATTCACCTATGGGACTTGTTATTTATTTTAGTGAATCGGTTCTGTTCGACGGTTCAAGAAGCAATTTACCTGATTTATTTTAGTGAATCAGTTCGTTCTTACCGGTTCAAAAAGTGATTCACTTTTTTGTAAAACGGTTCCTTAGGACAGTTCAAAAATACCTGTGAGGTATTTTGAAATTTTTTTCTTCATTACTATGTTTTTATCTCAGTTATATAAATTTGATTGTTTTTAGTTTATAGACTAGCTGTGTTATTATTAATTTACTTTGGGCGAGACTTCCGGTGGGAAATAACGAGAGGATTAACGTGCAGTAAATGGTAAAACTGTTTGCATTACAGTGTGTTCATAATTAAGATTATATATTAAAATAATATGTTAAGACACACCAGCTTGCAATATCAAGCAGCAAAAGCGCATTTCTTACAGCTAAAAATAGCTAGATGAGACCAGAAGTCAGACCCATAAAATTTACAAATGACTGCATCCACTCTTATGGAAAAAATAAACTGGATAGGCTATGGATACGCTAACTGTAATATTATATCTTCGTTGTGCCAGCTAAAAACTCCTCTGATTGAGAAAATAAACCATTTCATAGTGACTACTGTACATTTGAAATATATTCAGATTTGTGTATGCTGTTCTGAAGTGAAGATGGGAAAATAACATACAGTAGATCTCCTGATGCCAAGTTACACACTGGGGCTCTTGGATGTCCTTGACTGCTGGTGTTCATGTGTGTCATTGTTGTTGGGTTGCCTGAGCGGGGATCAAAAACCGTCACACTACAGATTGTGGATCAGACTCTGAGAAATAGGTCGGAGCGCCAAATCCCACATGCTTTCATCGGCAGGCAGGACTGATCCCTGGCTTCAGATACAGCATTCAATGAATGTGATTGCTTTTCCCTACTGATTAAATAGAGATATGGTGTAATAATACATAACCTTTTCACCTCACCGTTTGGTTATGTGTTGCTGAAGCAGAGCACCAAATGTTGAGATACTGCTAGAGAGAAAATGTGTTTTTTCATTGCAATTTACCATGCAGTTCTGCATTTATATTATCATTCTCATTCAGTTTTGTGGAGTGGAGTTTGTTAAAACATATTTATTAGGGCTGTCAGTCAAGTAAAATTTTTAATCTAATTAATTACATGATGTTTCGATTAATTAATCTAATTAATCACAAAATAAATTGGACTGTGAAAATACACACAAAAGATTATTTAAAGCTATTTTTGTGTCAACTGAAAACGTTTTAAGTAGACATCATAAATTAGATTTTAATTTAATTTAACATAAAATTTATTACACATAAACATTTAGGTTGCAACGGCCTAATGTAAACTATTGAACATAAAAGAAAATAATTTGAGAAATACCTCAGTATATTTTATTCATACAAAAGTTCCACAAAAGAAAGGTTTGAAACGACATGAGGGTGAGTAAATTTGAACAGAATTAAAAAATTTTGGGTAAACTATCCCTTTAATGTTTTTATTTTATTATTATTGTTTTTTTTTTGTTGTTGTTGTTTGTTTTTTTAAATGGAATTATACTCTAAATAAACCAGCAGGTGTCTTTATGAGTAATTCCATTCAATTCATTCAAATGGCTGATTTATTAAGGAATGAAGTAAATGGCTCTCTTTATGAATGGGCCTTTGAATCATTGGTTCACACGATTCGTTCAAAACGCAGATTCATTTAGAAACTAAACACTGCTGTGTTGCTCTAAGACGCACAAAAATTCTGCTGTGGCTTCAAAGGTAATATGTTTTCTGCAAAACTGAGCAAAAACATATAGTATTGTGTTTAAAATAATATCAACTCCCTATGCACCAATATCTTGAATTTCAGTACATAACCTCAATTGCTCATATCTCCCCCACCTGTTGTTGCTCTGCATCAGGGGTCACCACACTTGATCCTGGAGGGCTGGTGTCCTGCAGAGTTTAGCTCCAGCTTGCCTCAAAACACCTGCCTTGAAGTTTCATACCAATTAAGACCTTGATTAGCTGGTTCAGGTGTGTTTGATTAAGGTTGGAACTAAACTCTGTAGGACACCAACCCTCCAAGACCGAGTGTGGGGATCCCTGCTCTGCATCATATTTGCCACAGCAGAATTGTTGCACGTCTCAGGCTATGTCTACATTAATCCGGATACATTTTAAAACAGAGTTTTTAAAACGCTCTCCGTCCACACTAGCATTTTCAAGCGTTTTCCAAACGTTTCTCATCCACACTGAAACGTAGGAAAACGTTAAATTTGCCTTATTGCGCATGCGTAAAACCTAAAAAAAAAGGATGATACAGACGTAACAGACATAGTAAGTTTTTACACAACTCTTCTGGCAGGATCATTTTATTTACAGAAATATCTCATCATTCACTGACGCGTCCATGTCGCGCTCACTTATGTTTGATCAAAAAAGCAACTGCCCTCATGTTTACAGCAACTGTGAGTACATTTTCTGGTGTCTTATTAAGACTGTAATATGAAGAGCGTACAACGTAAATATCTTTAAGCAGCAGTGTAAAAGTGAATAGCACATAAGAAGCATAATTACCGGTATAAACATAGATGTCTATTGGTACAATATGCGTCACATGACTAAACATGTGTCATCGTTTTCAAAAGCCTCCGTTTTCACAATCCACACTAATGCAAAAAGGGTGTATTCAAATTTATCCACTTCAAAAAGCTCGGTTTTCCTTGACAAAAACTTGTCAGTGTGGATGGAAGGCCAAAACGGAGAGAAAAAGATGCAATGATTCTAAAAGCCCATTCATAAAGAGATCCATTTACTTCATTCAGAATCAGAATGAGCTTTATTGCTATGTATGTTTACACATACTAGGAATTTGTTGTAGTGACAGAAGCTCCACAGTGCAACAGAACGGCAGTGACAGGACCCGACACGATAAAAGACATAGTAATACAAGACAGATTATACAAGACAGACAATGTGCAAAATAGCAATAACTTTACAATATACAATTTACTATGTACATAAGGTACAAATTTGAAGTATAAATAAGTATGTGTGTTAAATACATAACTGGATAAGTGAATGTATAAAAGTGTTGTGTGTTCCACATTTATTGTGAAGTGTTCATGAGATGGATTGCTTGAGGGAAGAAACTGTTCCTGTGCCTGGCTGTTCTGGTGCTCAGTGCTCTGTAGCGTTGACCAGATGGCAACAGTTCAAAGAGGGGGTGTGCTGGATGTGAGGGGTCCAGAGTGATTTTGCCAGCCTTTTTGCTCACTCTGGATAAGTACAGTTCTTGGAAAGTAGGAAGGGTTGTACCAATAATTCGCTCAGCAGTCCGGACTGTCCGATGCAGTCTTCTGATGCAGTCTACCAAATCAGTTAGATTTGGTAGCTGAGCTGAACCAGACAGTTACTGAGGTGCAGAGGATGGATTCGATGATGGCAGTGTAAGCAGGTTGAACTTCTTCAGTTGGCAAAAGAAGAACAGCCTCTGATGGGCCTTTTTGACAACTGTGTCAGTGTGAATGTCCCACTTGATTCCTGAATGAATCAGCCGTTTGAACAAACAACTCCATGCAACAGTCAACTATATGAAATATAAGATGACGTACAGGGGTCAGCGTCAGGGTCAGCGTGTTAACTGTGTAAAAATATTTTATTCACATTATTTTTCATAACTAATTAATTAACGCGTTAAACTGACAGCCCTAATATTTACACATCTGAGAGAATGTACACTGCCAAATGTTTTAATGTTATCTTAATTATTTCGAACATTTAACCAGTATTGTATGTGGTGCTTATGCTTAAAGTTGTTATCCACAAATCATTTTCTGTGAAGATGCTTGTTTCATTCATGCAGTCATTGACCTTTTGACTTCTGACCGTACAATAGAACAGCTCCTCTTAAAACTTCAGCATCTCCTTGACATCTTCCTTGACATTTCCACTGTGTCTTCAGCCATCAGCCACTTTTCTGTGATGTTTCTTCCCTACTGTTCCCAGAGAAAATCCCAGTGGGAAGCACTGTTGTGATGAACAGAGTTTGAACAGCGGTACACTGCTCTCAACAAACTCGCATGAAAAAGTACAGAAAACTATTCAAGCGAGCATGACCTTATTTTCCACTATCCCTTGACTCCGTTTTTCCCAAAAATGTCTTAAACTTTGCACAGTTCAACATTTCATATATCCTGCAAAAAATATGCCTTAATTCATTTCTAGGCCTGGAGAAAGACATGCTGAAGAAGAGAAAGATTTATTCTCAGTAACAGCCTAATCTGAAGGCATAACTCTGAATTTCAGCACACGTTTTTCCAGCAGCCGTGTGAGATGTAGCTGTAATTGAGATAACATAAGCGCTCATGAAAACCCATTTCCCATTTGCGGTATCTGTTCATCAGATATGCTGGGTTCACAGGAAAACGTATCACGGTGTGGGAGTCTTATCACTGACGGGCATCGTTGGCCTCTGCTGGCCGCTCAAAGCAAACGGCAGGTGTTCATATCTCCCCCACCTGATTTCCTGCCAATATTAATTCTACCCTCAACATGTCCATCCAACGGCTCGGGGGCTTTTCTGCTCAATATGGACTCTGCCGCCTCAAATATTCTGTTTGAATGTAATGAAAAACTTCAAAGCTCTTCATCATTTTCCTTTTAAATCGTTTATCAGATGTGATTTGAATCGTTCACTGCTTGCATTTCACAAATGCTGCATGAGATTTAAAAGGTGCAGAATTCATCCATGCAAGATCTGGCTGATTTATTGTTGCTTAAAGTGATGCATAATCTGTCCTCCAAAGAAATGAATTGTCAAGTACAAAACACACAATCAAAATGTGATTTTTTTTTTTTTTTTTTTTACAGAATACAGTATATAACACTTTCTAAATACAGTAGTGTGCAGTATTTAAAAAATTAATTATTCATTCATTTCAATCACCGAAACATGATTTTGTTATTTTGAATGTAAAAATATATTTCATTTATTGTAGTAATTTAAAAAAATATATATTCATTAATTTCAATTGCTAAAACATGATTTTTATTTTTTGTATTTTAAAATCGTAGAATAATGTCAAAAATAGAATTTCATTTATTGTACAAAAAATTATTTTTACAGGTTTTCATTATTTTTAATTGGCAAAAACATGATTTAAAAAAAAAATTTTGAATGTATTTTTTTATTTTAAAATCATAGAATAATGTTAAAAATAGTATTTATTTTGTTGTAGTAACTGTAGTTAAAAAAGTATTTGTACAATTATTCATTAATTTTAATTGCCAAAAACATGATTATTTTCTTTTTAATGTATTTTTATTTAAAAAGAATATTTTAAATATTTTAAATAGAGTATTGTCACAAAAATAGTATTTCATTTATTGTAGTAAAAAATTATTTTGACAATTATCCATTAATTTTAATTGCCAAAAACATTTTTTTTTTTTTGAATGTGTAATATTTCTTATTTTAAATTGATAGAATCATGTCCAAAAATAGTATTTCATGTACTGTAGTTAAAAAAATGCAGTCCTCTTACCACATGATTTCCCCACATGTGACACCCAGGAAGGAACCCTTTCTGAAAAATGTTTAGAGTGACATAAAAAAATAGCATATTTTGCACCCTTTTTACAATAAATAGCTTCAAAATTCATCTGTAAACAAACCTTCAGTTACCTATTGATTTTGATAATAGATGTAACACATTTCTACAGGTGAGAAAACTCATCAAAATTTACCTCTTGGGGACTAAAGTGTTATATCTGCTTCAGGAAACAAAGTAAACAACATGAAAAACAGAGAAAAAACTCCTGTGTGCTTCATGACTATTAGCAAGTACTGGAAATATACATTTTTTTCTTTTAGCAAGCCATTATCACATTCATGAGAATCCTGACATTTGTGAATATGTTGCCCTTTCTCATGCAAATAGTGGCTTTTCTTGCTTTCCTCACTAATATGTGGAAATAAGGGTCATGTGACTGCCTCAGTATCTGACAGATATGTGAAAGAGGGCCACTAGCATCTAAGATGGGTTCTACTTGAAGGTCATCGGTTCCTGCGGCTGCCATTTCAACCCTGCTGTTCCGCAGTCAGTCTTTCATGCAGATAATGATGACCTCAGACATCAGTGCATATAAAAGGCAGATAAAAGGAGATACGGACCCCAGAGCTTTGATACAAAACCTTGAGACTGCATTTTAAGGCATTTATAGGTGTGCTTACAACTGTTTGAAATATATTGGCAACGTAAGCTCTAAGGCAGCATCATGTTCACAGGTGGCCAAAAGTTTGTAGTAATTAATTTTTTTTTAAAGGAGATCTATTATGTCCCTTTTTACAATATGTAATATAAGTCTCAGGTTTCCCCACAATGTGTCTGTGAAATTTCAGCTCATAATACCCCATAGATTATTTATTCTATCATTCTGAAAATGCCTATTTTGAGTGGAAGGTGAAACACGCTGTTTTCGTGCATGTCTCTTTAAATGCAAATGAGCTGCTGCTTCCCGCCTCCTTTTCCAGAATAGGGCTGTGCCTTTACAGCTCGTAGCTCAGATAAAACACTAGTTTGGTTTAGATTATCATATCTATCATACTGAAATCATGCATTTTAAAGCCATATCAGTTTAAACTTCTGATAAAAAAGCAGCTGTCAAAAAGCATCTGTCACACGACATGTGAGTACTAAACTAAGCTCTCTTTCATGTCTTATTGCACTTAAGCTGTCAAATACACACGATGAGTTACAAAAACAGTCAGTTACAGTATGTCTGAGAAGGTAAACAGCTGGGAAAGAAATTGCATGAAGAAGATATATATATATATATATATATATATATATCTGTGTGTGTGTATATATCTCAACGCTGCCATCTCAACCCTGCTGTACCACAGTCAGTTTTTCATACAGATAATGATGACCTCTCAGACATCACTGCATGTAGATAAAAAGGGATACGGACTGTATAGCTTTGTTACAAAACTTTGAGACGGTATTTTAAGGCATTGTAGGTGTACTTATAACTGTTCAAAATATATTGTCAACATAACATATTCATTCCAAGTTTTAAAACAGCATCACATACACCAGCGGCCAAAAGTTTGTAATAGTTAATTTTTTTTTAAAGGAGACCTATTATGTTCCTTTTTACAAAGTGTAATATAAATCTCAGGTGTCCCCGAATGTGTTACAAAATGAGTTACAAAAACAGTCACAGTATGTCTAAGAAGGTAAACAGCTGGGAAAGAAATCAGATGAAGAACACATTCAAGAACATATAACAATGAAATTTACATATATATATATATATATATATATATATATATATATATATAGTCAGATATAATGGTAAAATTGATATTTAATTTATTGTAGTACAAAAAAAAAAAAAAAAAAAAAAAAAAACCTAAAAAAAAACATCCATTTTAATTGCCAAAACATAAATTTTAATTGATTTTTATTTGTTATTTGATTTATTGTAGTAAAAAAAATAATTGTTCATAAATTTAAATGCCAAAAACATGTTTTGTTTTTTTGTTTTTGTTTTTTTTTTATTTTGAATGCATAATTGTATTTATTTTAAAAATCATACAATATTGTAAAAAAAACATTTTTGGATTTATTGTAGTACAAAAATATTTTTTAAATCTTCATTATTTGTAATATATATATATATTGTATATTTTGTTTTATATATATATATATATATATACATATATATAATTCAGGTAAAATAGAATCTAAGACGGGTTCTGCTTAAAGGTCATCGGTTCCTGCGGTTGCCATCTCAACTGCTGTACCACAGTCAGTCTTTCATACAGATAATGATGACATCACTGCATGTAGATAAAAAGGGATACGGACCCTATAGCTTTGTTACGAAACTTTGAGACTGTATTTTAACGCATTGTAGGTGTACTTATAACTGTTCAAAATATATTGTCAACACAACATATTCATTCCAAGTTCTAAGGCAGGATCACATACACCAGCGGCCAAAAGTTTGTAATAAGTTTGTTAATTTTTTTAAAGGAGACCTTTAAAAAAGGTAATATAAGTCTCAGGTGTCCCCAGAATGTGTCTGTGAAGTTTCAGCTCAAAATACCCCATAGATCATTTATTATACCATTTTAAAAATGCCTATTTTGAGTGGAAACAAAAACACATTGTTTTCGTGCATGTCTCTTTAAATGCAAATGAGCCCCCTTTTCCAGAATAGGGCTGTGCCTTTACCGCTCATAGCTCAGATACTCTGCTAAAAAAGCATCTGTTTGGTTTAAATGATCATGTCTATCATGCTGAAATAGTGCTTTTAAACCATATTAGTTTAAGCAGATTCTGATACAGGGTTTTCTGAGCACACATATCCAAAGCATGTGAGCAAGTGGCTGTAACATGGCATGTGAGTACTAAACTAAGTTCTTTCATGTCTTATTGCGCTTAAACTGTCAAATACACACAAGTTTATGTTAAAAAACACAAAAGAGTTGTCTGTAGAAGGTAAACATCTGGGAAATAAATCGCATGTTTATACTAGATCTGTGTGGCAGCAGCGTAATAAATACGGGAAAAAGTCAGATTTTTTTTATTCATTATTTATTTTTTAATGATATATTTTGGAATCTATACTGTTTAGAACAGCCTTCATATTGCCTATATTGCTTCAAACTGTCCTGCATTGGTACTGTATAACAGGCTCTAAATATTTAAATGTTATATATATATATATATATATATATATGTTTATATATCCACCTATGTACAGATGCAGAGTGTGTATGTGGAGGATGCTAACACAATTCATCGCTGGTTCAAATCTCTCTCTGTCTACCCACTGACTCTCTGACTTATTTATGAGAGCCCACCAGGGTGTTCATGGGAAGGCATCAGAGGCATCCGTCACAGCTCTCTTGGTATCCACACAGCACCCATCGATTTCCCCCTCTCACGGCGGACACTCGCCATCAATCAATATGATAACAAGTCTTCATTTCTGCTGGGAAAACCCGCTCTTTGACTTCAACAGCTGATGACAACAGAGAATGTCCTCTGAAAGACATTTTCAAATGAGAGCAGGAAACTAGAATTTAATCAATCTCATATTGCAGTAAAATGATTTGTGTTTAATTACAGCAATACAATTAGTATTTGATGTGACTTCAATTTAGTTACTTGTTATTGCTTTCATTTTATGCCAAGACGTAAATGTCTTAACCATGTAAACACAATCAATCACTTATGATACATCTCTCAGAAACAACATAAGAATGCAAACAATTTTGACCTTGAAAAATCAGAGTCAATCTTAAGATTTGATATTGAGTTTTAAACCCTATCAGTTTAATGTGGTTTCATCTTCTCTTCGAATCCAGCTCTGAACAGCGAGTGGATCGAACAAGGCCAGAGCAGATTATATTACTGCATTAAAACACTTTATATAACATGTCCAACAGCAATATTCAAGTCAGGGAAAGCGTAAAGGTGAAAAACCTTGAAACAATTCATGTTGATTAGTAGCTCCATTCATCTACAAGAAAGCTGCAGATTAGATGACTTTAATATAGCGCCGGTGAGTGGACAACAGCTGGAAATCATGGGGTTTTCAAGAACATGTAACAATGAAATTTAATTACTTATTACATATAAATTGCAGATAAAAGTTGCTATTTAATTTATTATAGTCAATTTAAAAAAAAAAAAAAACGTTTTAATTGGCAAAACATTCATTTTAATTGATTTTTATTTTATTTTAAATGTATGATTTTTATTTTTCAAAGTTGATATTTGATTTACTGTGCTAAAAAAATAATTTATTTTAATTGCCAAAAACATGTTTTTTAAAGCATAATTTTATTTATTTTAACACTACAATATTGTAAAAAAAAAAACAAAAACAAACAAAAAAAAAAATTTAATTTATTGTAGTAAAATTTCTTTTTCATTTTAATAATTATAATTATCTTTAATTTGTATTTTTAAAATTATCCATTAATTAATGGTAAAATAGCTGTATATTGATATATATATATATATATATATATATATATATATATATATATCAATAAAAGTGTATATACATAGAGAATTATTTAAATATTTACAAATATATGTCAAATATAATGTCAAAATTGATATTTTATTTATTGTAGTAAAAGAAAATATTTTTAAAAATATATTTAAAAAAGCATTTGTTTTAACTGCCAAAAACATTAATTTTAATTGATTTTTATTTTATTTTGAATGTATAATTTGTGTATATATGTGATATATGATAGTAACAAAATATAAAATTTATTGTAATTGCCAAAAACATGTTTTTTTTAATATTATTATTATTATTATTTAATATTATTTAATATTATTTTTACAATTATTATTGTTTTTTTAAAATATTATTTCTTTTAAAATTCACTACAATATTGTAAAAATATTGCTCTTATTTATTTAATGCTATGGCTATCTATAATACTTTTTGGATATTTCTGTATTTTGTTTGTTATCTTTACATATATACATATTTTCATATATAATATATATAAAACAAGCAATATAATTACAAAAACTTTAACTCAAATTTTATTTTTAGATTTTTAATTTTTATTTTCATTTGAGTTACATTTTTAGTCATTTTATTGCTTGTTTTTGTCATTTTTTTAGTTTTAGTTCAAGTTACTTTTGTCTGTATAGTTTTTGTTTTTAATATTTTATTTCAATTAACGTTTATTTTAGTTTGAGGACATTTATTAATGTTTTTAAGTTTTAGTTAACTATAAAAACCCTATAGTTATATTTTTGAATACTGTTCATATTATCTTTTCCTTCATTCTTTCTTGTACAGGAAAAACTGACTTTCAGTATAAATAAATCATTCTCAGTGTATCTGACATGAATGATTTGGTATGATCCATCCCTCCCCCTGTCTCGGTGGTTCGGTCTGTATTCAGAAGGTCAGATTACTCTGTGTGTGTCTCATCCTGCACACAGATGCGCATTACTGTGACCGGCTGCATAAACTCATCACAAACGTCCGTGTACGAGAGACCTGGGACATGGAGTGAGCTTCATTCTGAGAGTGAGTCCCATCTTTTCTCTCTTCTCTGTCCCATGCATGTTTAAGGAATGATGCAGCAGCACCTGCATGCTGTGACAAGGAGATTCTTTAACACCTGGATGAAGAGTTCATGCATGATGTACTGATGCAGAAAGTGATAAGACTGTTGGTTGTTGTGGTGTGTTTTGCATGATGTTCAGATACTGGAGTCGATGTCTGTTCTTTGCAGATGTATCATATCAAGTTTTAAAGTGTTGTGATTTAATATTAAATGACATATTACAAACATAATTTAACTTTACGTAGATGCTTAGATTCAGTTCACTAAAAAACAAAGCTAAAAAAAAAGTAATAATAAGGAATTGAAGTGAATACTTTTTTATCCTTTTTAATTAATTTATATTAATTTATTTTAACTGATTATTTAAAAATAACATATTATAATATAGCATACAGTATTATTGTTTTTTTAGGCTGTTATGCATTCATTCTATCTCTCATATTTTTTTATATCCTCCTTTTCCTGGTGTTTTTTTTTTCTTTTCTTGCTGTGCTACATTGAATTTCACTTTTGATTTATACTACAAAAAGAACACAAAATGCCTTTGAAAGCATCCCGTCCTCTCATGTGAGGAGTCGCTCCATGAAGATCTTCTCACGAAAACACAACATCTTAAACTTGAGCGATCTTATCCACTTTAAATAAGACTCACACTCATTTAAGAGTAATTTACTTCAAATATTGATTCCCTAAATTGTGTTCATTGTCAGAGTGATGTTCCCTAAGAGCGACTCTCTGACTGAAATCAGAGATGAGCACTGCTAACAAACCTTGTTTATCCCCAGCTATGTTTAAAATAGAATTGCACTTAATTCTTATAAACTCTAAAAACATCAAATTAAATCATTTTAGAATAGCCTAAAATATCATCATAATGCAGATGTCATTGCTAAATGTTCTGCCTTCTGACTTCAGATGGTTATATTTTAGATGTCATTGTGTTGAAAAACATTTCCTTCAATGTTAAAGAAGGACATGTGTGTTGTCCATCACATACTCTAGGGGGAGCTCTTCATCATAGATACGCTTCCAGAAAACTTTCCCGCTTTCACTGAGAATCAAAAAGCAGCTTGAGACCTTGAATCTGTTTTTTGTGTCATCATAGACTAAATATTGAAGAAGTCGTCCTGAGTGTGGAGTTTAAATGCGCCTGAAATGTATAAAACATTAAACTGCAGAGGAAACTAGGAAACAGAAAATATACTTTGCTCTGTAGCAGCCTGTGGAAAAGTAAAATTTGGGTTAAATCTTTGCGGTACGCCAGTTTTATGCTCAATGTCATAGCAGTGCATTGAGAAATAAAGCCTGACACATTGCTCTGCTTTATATAGTTCTTAAGAACACTCTTTACCTGAGGTAAAATCAATGTAAAGCGTAGCCTGTGAATATTAATTGGTATAGTTTAGTATTCTTTGACATATGAGCTCAGATTAAATATTCAGAGAAGCGCAGACCCACCAGAGGATTTGATTTATCTATAATGAACATATCCTTCCTCTCAGTTCATACAGAACAGACAATCTGACAGTCATGTTTTAGATAATAAATCTCACTCCTAATAAGAGCCTCAGAGTATGACAGCCATTATAGGTGCTCATTTTATGGTGAAATGTAAAGGTAGAAATCTTGACAGCCGTTTCCTTTTCTCGCAACACTAAAATGACAGCTGCTTTATCGACTGTTCAAGGCTACGGTGTCATTTGTTCTACTGGAAGATCAGTTATGATCTCCACTGTTTCTACTTAATTATAGTGTGATATGTAACATGAGATGTGTTTGTATTCGATGCAGCTATATGGTGTTTTTCTGTCTGCATGTATGTATGTACTGTATGTATTTACACTACTGTTCAAACTTTGGGGTTGGAAAGATTTTTTAATATTTTTAAAAGTCTCATATTCTCACCAAAGCTGCATTTATTGGATTAAAATATAGTAAAAAAGATAAAAAACAAAGTAACAATGTGATACGTTATTACAATTTAAAATATTTTCTATTTTAATTTCTTTTAAAATGTAATTTACACATGATGAAATCCTGCTGATTTGGTGCTCAAGAGAAAAAAAAAAATCCTATTATTATCAGTGCTGAAAGCAGCTGTTTGATATTTGTGTGGAAATTAAGGTTCTTTGATGGGTATAGAAATATTAAAAAACAGCATTATTTTTTAAAAGTAATTTTTGTAACAATGTAAAAGTATTTACTGACACTTCAAAAGTTTGGGATCTGTAAGATTTTTATGTTTTTTTTTTTTTAAGAATTATTTTATGCTCCTCTAGGCTGCATTTACTTGATCAAAAATACAGAAAAAAACAGTAATATTGTGAAATATTATTACAGTTTAAAATAATGGTTTTCTATTTTAATATATTTTAAAATATAATTTATTCCTGTGATGCAAAGCTGATTTTTCATCAGCCATTACTGCAGTCTTCAGTGACACATGATCCTTCAGAAATCATTCTAATATGCTGAGTTTTGGAACCTGATTCTTTGATGAATAAAAAGTTAAAAAGAACAGCATTTATTCAAAATATAAATCTTTAAAATAAATATGTCTTTGCTATCACTTTTTTATCAATTTAATACATCCTTGCTGAATAAAAGTATTAATTTCTTTCATAAAAAAGAAAGAATAAACATTAACTGACTTTTAAATTGTAATTTGTATTGTTACAAATAATTTCTATTTTAACTAAATGCTGTTATTTTTGCTGTAGAATGCTGAAAAAAGTATCACAGGTTCCAACAAACTATTAAGCAGCACAACTGTTTTCAACACTGATAATGAATCAGCATATTAGAATGATTTCTGATCTTGTGACACTGAAGACTGCAGTAACGATGCTGAAAATTCAGCTTTGAATCACATGAATAAATTCTATTTTTAAAATATATTCACATAGAAAACAGTTATTTTACATTGAAATAATATTTCACAATATTACTGTTTTTCCTGGATTTTTATTAAATAAATGCAGCCTTGGTGAGCATAAGAAACATATGCATCTAGTTTATTACTAAAAAAAATGCAGACTAAAAAATCCACACATATTTGTTCTGGTTTCAGATTTTTAAAAGCTTCAAATTCACATTCATATGAGATAAATGCCACGTCATGTCCTCACACACCATTTATTTTCTATTTCTCTAATTGCACGGGGGACCTTTTCTCATCTCTTAGTGAAATTAAAATTCTGCTCCATCCCCTCTAAAAGACACAGTCACATGAAAGACTGAACATCATGACAGCTTGTCTCTCTCAGATATTTTCAGAATGATAGTTTCACTTCAGTTTTGATGGATCACTTATTTACAGCACATAAAAAAAAAAAAAAAGAAAGAAAAAAATTCCAATTAAAACTATGGCTCTGTTCCAATAGTGAGCTGGCTTGCAAGAAGAAATTTCCCTCACTTCGCCCTGTTGGATACATTATTTCAAAGAGCTTGCTGAAATGCTTTCTGGGAATTATCATCTCCATGAAAGATGCATATGCATACAGTGCTTCCTTTTTTTAATTTGATTAGAATAAAGTATCATAATCACACTGCCTACCTTTTAGAACATACTTAAAATGCTGCCTATGTAGACAGCTCACTAGGTTTTGGAACAGAATCAATCTGTTTTTGTTGTTTTTGTTTTGAACACTGCAACAATGCTTTTTTTTCAGTCTACGGCATTATAGTCAACTCATGCTATTGCGTAACAGCGTAATTCCTAAATCCAAAGAAGGCGGTCGGAGTCCTCCAGGTGGTGGGAGCTTTACAGGTTCAGGGTACTGCGATATATCATGCAGCCACACTTCATTTATGAATTAATAGTGCGCTTACGCAAACTAGTCAGTGATTTATGGGGCAGACGGAAAAAGCTGAAATATCACGTTATTGTGTGGGACTGCATAAAAAATGTGTTAGGAATATTTCTTTTTCATAAGAAGATGTCGTCTAAGCTTTAATATTGCTATCAGTTTATTAGTGATAGCACTAATGCTGTAAACATTTTTGGGTCTCATTTAATTGCATTTTGTGGTTTTGTGCATGGCTGATGCTGCTGCTGCTTTGTAACTAATTTCCCCTCGGCAATCAATAAACATATCTGTCTATCTTTTTAATACTTATTTTACATAAAAAGCAACAGACATTATATCAGATCAATTCTTAGGCATGCTGTGAAGCCTTCACTATAAAATCTTGGCAAGTTGGTTTTATAAAACAGCTACAACAATGTTCAATAAAAAATGTATTCAAATTGGAATGAAAAAATCCTTCAAAGTAATATAATTAATTAAACTATAATGTTATTTTTTTAAATCCATTTCTTATTTTATAATTCAGCTTGAGTGGCCTCGTAAATGAAAGGCTCTCTTAACTATGAGAACACTGTTCATTAGCTCACAATTTTAACAGCCATTAACTTACAGCTTTCAGATCGCACAATATTTAATAGTTATGACAAGCAGTTTGTGGTGCTGGAGGTCCACTGAAAGATTTAAATCCACAGTGTAAACAGAAGTACAGTGCAGTCTGTAGATTAGGGAGGGATTTGCTCTTCTAAGCCCTAGTAACACAACAACTGACCCTAGCAGCCTGGTCTGTCATGTGTTACTCACGTGTTTCATGCATTAAAGGAATAGTGCACCCAAATGTGAAAATTTGCTGAAAATTGACTCACCTTCAGGCCATCCAAGTTGTGGTTTGCTTCTTCATCACATCACTTGCTCACCAATGGATCCTCTAGAGTGAATGGGTGCTGTCAGAATGAGAGTCCAAACAGCTGATAAAAACATCAAAATAATGCACAAGTAATCCACACGACTCCAGTCACATTAAGCATCATTTACAAGTGGAAACATTTCTAAAATATAGCTGCAAACAGTGATTACAGGGGTTCAAGCATTTTAAGGCATTTAAGTACATATGAAAAAAGACATTATTTAGCAAACCTGTAAATCGCCCAAATCAATGATTTTAAAAAAGCATTTTTACAAATCCAGGTAAATATTATGTTTTTTTTTTAACATTTATTACTGTTATAGTGCCAGCTGTGGTCCGATCTCCTTAAAGCTTTGCACCTGTTGTATGCACTCAACAGGTTTTGTGAAGTTTTGAGTTTTCCTTTAGGCTTTTTTAGGATTTGGGGTAAATTCAGACAGGCCCTTTTTCTAAACTACCATATTATAGCTTCCCAAAGGGTAAATTTCTACAAATTTTTTTTTTTTTTTTGATAATTACTGACCTAGAGAGTCCAGAGAATTTTACTTTAGTGTTTTTTTTTTCCAGAATGAGCAAAAAACCTGGGACTAGGTAACAAAAGTATCTTTGCAATCATTTAACAAACGATTTGATTGACAGCAGTGGTTCTAGAAAAAAGTTACGAATATCACGTGTATGTGCAAAAATAAATGTGCAATCATTTACGCCCTTGAAAATGCGATATGGCGGCCATGTTTTTTTGAGATGCGATATTGTCCTTATAGACACTTGTGACACTTTGGACCAAGACTGTGCACAGCAATTTTCATGTTTACAATTTTCACAAATGGTTGTGTAGGTATAGCTATTTTAAAGCTTTTTCCCTCTTATAACACCACCAAGTGGCCAAGCTCCACGATTTGTTCTCCACGAGTTCTTACATAGGTGTTCTGAGTTTGGCAAAGATATCTCATTCCGCTCAGGAGTTATAGGCATTTTACTAAAAGTGACCCTGCCCCTTTCAAACGTTTCGGTGTTTCTTTACAAAAGCGAGTTGAAAGTTTACCTTTTTCCATAATTACGATATTCACTCTCTAGACAGCTGTTCTGCACAGTTTTGGCTCCAATCAGGTGAAAAACCTAGGACTAGTTTGCAAAAGTAGGTTTTTCAAAAAATCCAATATACCCAAAAATTTCACTTAGAGGTATGTGTTTTGTTCTTTGTTAGCCAAGGATTCCAACGACATAAGACACTTGAGATTGCAACTGACGGTTTAGGAGTTATGAGCGAATTTGTACTTTTGATGTAGTGCCCCCCTCAGGCCGATTGGGGTGATCCTTGGTGAACAGTGTCGCCGGTAAGTGTACTACCATCCCTCCAATTTTCAAGTCTCTACGACTTACGGTTTGGTCTGCACAATCAGTTTTACAGTAAGATTGCTGATCCTTGGCCATTCTAACAATCACAATAGAGTTTCAGCCACAGCTATGTACCACGCAGCTTTTTGCTTCACACAGATATTAACTGATGGACTGGAGTGATGTGGATTACTGTGATGTTTTTATCAGCTGTTTGGACTCTTATTGTGATGGCACCTATTCACTGCAGAGGATCTACTGGTGGGCAAGTGATGTGATGCTACATTTCTCCAAATCTGTTCAGATTAAGAATCAAACTCTTATTACAAACTTATTGGATGGCCTGAGAGTAAGTTGTAAGCAAATTTAAAACAGTCCACATCAATAATATGAGTTATGAGTGATGAGTAGCTCATTTTGACCAGTTTCCTGCTTAGCTCATCTGCTATTTTAGATGTTTTCCTGCTTGTGCTTATGCTAATATTTTCATTGAATCAGAAACAGCAGTTATTATTCTCTTCTGATGTCAGTTTCTGACTCTGGAAATTTAATTTTGCATTCACAATGACAAATGATTTTGCTGATTTCTGTCTTGCAGATGACAAAATGTCCAAAAGAAAACAAAGCTGTAGGGGTGCACAAATGGCGCACTTCCCTTTTAAATGCACCTGACGTCCAGCTCTTGACGGCCAATGTGATAAACACGACAAACAACTGTTAAAATCCACATGCACATGACCGCACCAAAGCGGGAATGAAATGCTCTTATAGGAGTGAATCTGTGCTCTGTTGTATCGAAATGCATCCAGCTCTCAAGATTAAATTTACCTTGGAACAAAGTCATTTTAGAGCACTGCCTCCTGAGGCATTTGTCTCTGTCAACATAATATCATTTTGTGTAATGACTCAGCAGAATAAATCCAGAGTTGGACTGACAGAGTCCCACCTTGCCAAGAGCTCAAACAATCACGTCTGTGTTCAGAATGTAAATTGTAGGGAATGAAGCTCAAGCACACACTCACATTTCTGTGAGGTTAAAGCACTGTTTCTGTTCTATAGATCTGATCATATATTTAATGCAGCTAATATTATAAGGAGTTGCAGTACGAAAGCACATTTTGAACTTACCAAAGTATTGTTTTTCTTATAGAAATACAGTCATTTTGATAACCAGATATGGAAGCTTGAATCTGCCACAGGATAAAAAAAAAAGAAAAAAGTAATTGCAACCTTTTTCTTGCAATTCTGAGATAATATCTTGCCATTTCTGCTTTAGAATTGCAAAATATAAACTCAGAATTATAAGACATAGAATTGCAAAATATAGACATGCAATTCTAAACTAAAATTCTAAATTCTAAATTCACATCACGCAAAACTGCTCATTTTGCTTGTAAAAAAATATTCTATTTACATTTGACTCCAAAGATGCTTTTTGATGCAATTACAGCATTTACCAGTGCAGCCCTAGAATTTAATCCACATTAAAAAAGTAGTTTCACCCCAAACGGACAGTTTACAGAATATAGAATACAGAATATAGAATACAGAATATATAATATTTCTGGACAAGTCAAACTTATAGTTATTGTTATTGATTATAATGAATAATCAGCTGCACAGAGAATATTCCAGTAAAACAACAGCAAAGCTCTACCTCATGTGAGGGAACTGCATTATGGGAAAATCACAGGTCTGTGTAACGCTCTAGTCTCATTCTGTGTCAGGACAGTTTAATAATTAATTAAAACAAGCATGTCTGCTCAAGGGTGGCAAGGTCTTGCAATGAATATCCAGAGCAGGTCTCAGACAATCCTATAGTGTCTCAGATATCACAGCACAGAACTTTCACTTCAGCGTTTCACTTACTCCATATGTGGACATGCAATTGATTTTAAGGAAAAGAGCATTTGTATTCTAACTTGAGAAATAATATTGTGATTACATAATGTCTTGTTTTCTGTGATGAGTTGACCTTGTATTTCTTTGTATTCCTCAAGCCAACCACAAACTACGAGACGCTAGTGACTCTTTCATGTTTCAAATATGTTGCCTGAAAAGTCAAACTGCTGCCCACGTCTCAACTATAATTTGTCAGCCTTTTATCTTGTTCTGTGTAAATGGAAAAACACCCAAGCTTTTCTTTCAAGTTGTTTGTGTATGTGTCAAGAATCATTTCTAGCTTAACTATGCATATGGACGTGTGTGAGAACAAATTTAGAGATCATAGCTACTGTTGGGGAGTTCAATATTCTGTGTTTAGTTGTGTAAAGCACAACCATGACAAAACAGCATGACAAAACAAAAAACTAAAACTTTAAATGTACACAGGGAAACAAGCTTCTGTTGGCTTTAGCTGTAAAATCCTCCGGGCTTACAACATAAGAAGCATCTACACAAGTCTTTATGTTACATAAATGAGGTGTGAGGAGACACCTGTTCAAATCCCAACATTAGCTACATATTTTTTTAATGGTCAGCAAACATAACTCAAACATGACAACAGAATTAAAAATATTCTTTGAAATAATACATATTATTTAGGTTAGTGTTTTCTGTAGGCTATAATTATGCGATGTACATCATTGAGTCTGTAATTGGTTTCCAGCTTAGGTTCTCAATCGGTTCTTTATTAACAAAGCCAATTTTATTGGTGAACGTGCCACAATAAACTTCACTGATAAGTCGTTGTCTGGCATGAGAGATTGCCTTTTTCCAACATGAGAATCATTTTCCAATTATATTTTAGCAACAGAGGGTTTGCACTCACGTCACGATTTGGCCTGTTACCCGGATGCCCGGATATTGGCGATGTAAACGACAGCATGGATTGCACGGTTAATGTACTTGTAACTAAATACATTGTTCTGATAATTTATGCTGTCTAAACCATGAAAAAAAAAAGCGTGGAAGCAGCTAAATCATATAGAGAAGGACTTAGTAAGCAAGAAAGGGCGCAATATTTTGACACACTAAAGTTAACAGGTAAAGACACATAGGAGAAGTATTAGCCTAATATTTCACCTACCTGACCAGAAGTGAATAGAACAAACACATGTTGTCAAAATACTTGCGCTGGAAATCCTGGTTGTATATAGCCAACCAAATGTCTTTTGTTCCTCCCCAGCAGGCACTGGACATCTATATAATGTCAGGTTGACGTTGGACATGGTGTCGGACAGACGTTGCATTTTGGTTGAGAATGAAAATCGTGTTGACGTCAGTATTTGACGTCAATTTGACGCTGACTTAATGTTGGATTTTGGTTATACAACCTAAAAACAACAAAATATCAACGTCAGCTGACATTGGTATTGGACATCAATTTAACGTTGACACTAAACATTGAATTTACATTGAATTTTGGTCAGCCAATGTCGCAACCGAAATTTAACCAAATATCGGCGTCTTATGTTGTTGTGTGCCTGCTGGGTCAGTTTTTTGCACTCTTCTGCTTGCTTTGTTATCATTTTTGGAAGTCTGTAGTACTCCACATGTTTTTTTCTCAGTCCGACCGATTAGTACAGCACAAAACATGACAATAAATGACCGTTTTCAGCAGTAATAATCAGCAAAATATGCGAGTTTCGTTCGGTTCAGTGGCATTGTTTACATTCTGTGTGGCCAATATCGTCCTGAATACACTCAAGATCCCTTTAAAGCAAGTAATTTTTACTCGGCGGCCATCTTTGAAACGCCTCTCGGGCAGGCAAGTGCAGCTCCTATCTATTTGAATGGGGAAACATCAAATTCTCCAAAACTGTTTACCAGGCTTACGTCTAAATTTCATATTTGAAATCACCAGTAAAAAAAAAACTGACAACAAACTGCCTCATAAAAATCGTTCCTTATGCTCCAACAGCGTGAAAAGAACCTTATTTTTCAGGCGAGATCAGCCAGTGCGCATGCGCAGTACTAAGCGCATGTCTCAGATCGCTGACTGTTCATTAAGAAGGCAGGGCTTCGCGGCCATAACATTCTGTTTTTTGTCCGTTAGCGACTCATGAGTCAACAAATTTTTCGAGTCGATTCTTTCAGTCACGTTCAGTAAAAATTCGAATCCTTTCGCGTTTTAATTAGAATCATTCGCACAGCTCAGTCACGTGTTTGGAGCGTGTTCTCACTCAGTAAAACAACCATACTCAAAACCCATAGACAAACAGAACGCTGAGTGAAATAGACATTTATCTAGGATCCATCATGATGTCTGCAACTACTGCAAGTATATTTCCCAGTGAAAGTATAGTACACAAAGAGTACATTGACTGTTAAAAACTTACATTACAGTGCATGTAGGCTGTATGTTTTATTTTAATACATTTTAATGGTTTCATAACATGACATCACAAGCAGGGTTGCCGGGTGTTCACAACAAAATCCGCCCAATTGCTACCAAAACTAGCCCAAAAGTTGCCCAGTCGTGTTTTGAGGGGGTCCCCCGTAAAATAAAAATGTAAAAATGAGCATTCCAGGGGCTAAATATTACATTACTGGGATCGCTTCAACCTGCGGCAACAGTGTTAAAGTAGTCTAATTCCGCGGGAAAAACTGCGGACTTGGCAACACAGATCACAAGTGTGTTTGCACCTGTCTTCCAAACAAACTTAATTATGCGTTAGCTATTTTTATATCACTATGCATTGTAAACAAATTAGAAGTTTTATCAACAGTTAAAAACTGTTGTTGTCACAGTACAAGTATAGAGAGGAATAAGTATCTCAGATAGTCTTTGAAGATACATTTTTGAATTCATGCTGAGAACTGACTTTTGATTGCACATCTTGTCAAATCTGAGAGCACTTTGAAAGGTTTAGATGTTTTCTGAAACTGGGGACATGGGAAACCACTGGGGTCTTTTTCAGAGGGGAAATATCTAAGATGAGTTGTTCATTTGATTTCCATTGTTATAGAAGAATTGAGATGAATATATATCCTTTGTGGTTTTTGTTTTACTGATCTTATGGGTATGTAGAACGTAAGTTAAATTGACATGCTTGTGCCTTTATCTGGCAAAACTGTTAGGATATAAATGGAGAGTCTTGTATGATGTCATTACATAGTGATTTATACAGGTCTAGATGAACGTGCTCTATCTATTGTGTTTGTAGACTCAGCAGTGTTTATGAAGGTCTTTATTTGTTAATCTGCATGAGCAAATCGTCCCCCTGCGCTTTGATTTATTGATTAGATGGCAGGCAGTGAACACAGGACAACAGCGGCCTGTGATGAGAACTAAACCTCTGAAATGAGTGTAAACACAGCGTTCAGAATCAACAGCAGGGCTGTTTACACGTCTGCCGCAATTGTAAGGGAAATTTCCATAATCACGTCGTGTTTCTGCAGGCTTCATTTGACCTCTGTTGGTCCCCGGAGATGTTGTCAGGTTTAAAGAGTTTCTGTAAGAATCAGGTAAAGGATGATGAGAGCGCAGTGGATGATGAGTCACCTCGCTGCAGACGCACAGTGATTAAGACCACAGAAAGATTTCCAACACGCATGATTTGTTTGTTTCTGAGCGGGTGATTGTGGGAGGAGAATGAGGATGAATCAGAATTTGCTTTGTAATATTGTACATCTTTGTTCATTTAAGCACGTATTCTAGGGTGGTAAACAGCTCTTATAAAAACATACAATGGACATATACAAAGGAACTTTGTGGAAGTGGGTTGTGTCCAAAATCTTACATTTGAATTTAAATTTCACTTTACACAGTAGTTATTGCTTCAAATATGCTTTATAGAATATAAATGTATACATATGTACACTGCAGTTCAAGTAAGATTTTATGCTCATCAAAGTTGCATTCATTTGATAAAAAATCCAGAAATAAGCAGTAATATTGTGAAATATTATTTCAATGGAATATAACTTGTTTTCTATGTGAATGTATTTTAAAATGTAATTTATTCCTGTGATGCAAAACTGAATTTTCAGCATCATTACTTCAGTCTTCAGTGTCACATGATCCTTCAGAAATCATTCTAATGTGCTGATTTATTATCAGTGTTGAAAACCATTGTGCTGTTTAATATTTTACTGGAACCTGTGATACTTTTTTTTTCAGGATTCTTTAATAAATAAGAAAGTTAAAAAGAACAGCATTTATTTAAAATAGAAATCTTCTGTAACAATATAAACTACCATTTAAAAGTTTGTGGTCAGTACGTTTTTTACATATTTTATTCTTTCTTTTTTGAAAGAAATTAATACTTTTATTCACCAAGGATGTGTAATTTAATAAAAATTCAGCTTTGCATAACAGGAATAAATTACATTTTAAAATATATTAAAATGGAAAACCATAATGTTAAACTGAAATAATATTTCACAATATTACAGTTTTTTTCTGTATTTTGGATTGTGTTATTGCAGCCTTGATGAGCATAAGAGGATTCCTTAAAAACATTAAAAATCTTACTGATCCCAAACTTTTGAACAGCAGTGTATACTGTACAAATGAATTGTTTTATTCATCAAGGATGCATAAACAAAAAAAATGTTAAGTAGCAAATCTGTTTTCCAGCAGATCAGCATATTAAAATAATTTCTGAAGAATCATGTGATACTGAAGACTGTAGTAATGACTACAGAAAATTAACAATATTATTTTTACAGTATTTGTTAAAAAATGCAGTAAATCCAGGCTTGAGGAGAATAAGAAACATCTTTTTTAAAAAAAAAAAAAATTAAAAAAGACATATTTTTATATCTGTGTAGACACTTTTTTATAACTAAAGTAGGAAATAGTTATTTTTAATTGTAATAATATTTAATAGTAAATGCAGCTCTGATGAGCATTAAATCTTTTAAAAACCCTTAAAAATACATATTTATATATTTTTATTTTATTTATTTATTTATTTTTAAAGGAAGACTTCACATACAGTGAATCTTGGTTGTGTCATATTTTGAGAAGCATAGTCTTAAGGGGGAAAAAAAAAATCATCTTATTTTTTTCACTCGATTCAGTGGGCCACAATTCCCAATGGGGAAAAAAAAGACAAGCCATCAAAGTGCCAGCGAGCTGCTGCCCACGTCTCCCCAATCGCCGTCTCATCCATATTGTTTATCCAATTGTTCTTCATGTTCTGTACAAGAAAATGACCGCAAGCCCTCCTCCCTGTTGTTTGTTGATGTTCTTGCATTGAATTCTTACATTGCTTTGTGGGTGAGTTTGTAGAAGAACAATGAAACTTTTGGGATAGTTGTTTAAAGTCAACCTAGTCTGTAGTTGTGTAAACCACACTGGCGCACTGTTCAATGGCCCTTCCATTTCAATGTCAATAGCACAGTTTTCTCAACAAGCTTGCCACTACCCTCTGAAACCATACACACGGCCCGTGCCACTTTATTTTGGAGCGATGAAAGGATTTTGATGAAATCATTCTAAATCTGTTGAACGCTTAGACCAGAGGGATGACTCACTGCTGAGAAGAGGAAATACAATAAAATGAAATAACCTTCTGAATGTGCCACGTTTCCCTCAGCACAGACCTCTGCTTCTGCTGGTGTTGTGAGTTTATGGCATAAAATGCTGAATAAAGAACTGTTTTTTTTCCATACCTGCTGCAGGTATCACAGCTTTTATGATTACAACTCTTCTCTTTCTTCAACATGCTTTGTCTGTTTTTTTCACATCTCCTCCCACACGTGTCTCAGAAGTGTTGGGTTAAAAATAGACTAGATTAAACCAGCATGTGAAGATCAGAGTGTGAAAGTCAGAGTGGAATACCGAACAGGAGAAAGTCCCATGATTCAGTTCTGTTCATCAGTGCCATCTTTCTGTGTTTTCCCAGAACTCCACAACACACGGCTCTTAAAATAGACCAATGTTTTGTGTGTCTGTGGACATAGATGTTAAAATGAATAAAACAACAAAGCTTTGACACAACTGTGAACATATATATACTATACATTTCAATGACTATTTGTTCTCACACTGTGTGTATAAAAAATAGTTTACTCCCTTTAATCTGAACTTGATCTTTTGATCAAGTTTGATCTTTTGAATTGATTTTTAAAGGAGAAGTCCACTTCCAGAACAAAAAATTACAGATAATGTACTCACCCCCTTGTCATGCAAGATGTTCATGTCTTTTCTTCTTCAGCTGTGAAAAAATAGTTTTTTGAGAAAAACATTTCTGGATTTTTCTCCATATAAATCTCCATATATATCTCAGTTTTCTCCATGGAAATCTCCATATTTTATCTCTATCAAAATCGGGGCACCATAACAGTCCATTATATGGAGAAAAATCCTGAAATGTTTTCCTGAAAAAACATAATTTCTTTACGGCTGAAGAGAGAAAGACATGAACATCTTGGATGACAAGGGTAAGTACATTATCTGTCAATTTTTGTTCTGGAAGTGGACTTCTCTTTTAAGATGTGTTGTTGAATGTCCAATTTCTGTTTTTGAAATTGACCTTCTATTTAAAATCAACTTGATTTTAACCATATGGAGCTGTAGCAATTTTAGCATTGAAGCTCATTCATGAAACATGAGCAGAACAATTTTTTTGTAAATTATTTATGGAGTTAATTAAATTGTTAATTTCTTAAATAAATTGTTATTCAACTCAAAGCAACAGTTTTCATAATAATGGATTTATAAATTATTAAAATGTTTTTTTTTCATGCTTGTTTTTCATGTTTCAGTGTAATTTTTTATTTATTTTTTTTATTTCAATGTTACTGAACATTCAGACATGACGTTGATGTCTTCTTTAGGAAAGCATTGTTTTGAAAGGTCGATTCGTGACCTTTGACCTCAGGAGGACTGTATTTACAGGGCTTTCTAGAAGGAGAATGTGCATTTGCTCACTTGATTCGCAAAATATGCTTCCATCGAGAGTTGAGGTGTTGGAGATAAGCACGTCTCCAGAAGTCAAAGAGCAAATTCATGTACTTTCCTGTCTGAAGCAAAAACATTGACTTTTGCACTTAACAACTCTTACAAACTCTTCCAAGTGAATATTTCTTTGGCCGTTTTTTTTTTTTTCCGTTCCTGCCAGTGAATAAAAAATAAAATAAAAAGGTATTATGACTTTTCTCATGGTTCTGACTTTCTTCTCTCAATTGTGAGTTTATATCTTGCAATTCTGACTTCTTTTCTCAGAATTGCATTATATAAACTTAAAATTGTGAGTTATGAAGTCAGAATTGCAGGATATAAACTCATAATTCTGACTTTTTTCTCACAATTGCGAGTTTATATCTCACAACTCTGACTTTTTGTAATTGTGAGATATGAACTCGCAATTATAAAGTCCAATTCTGAGAGGAAATAAGACAGAATTTTGAGTTTATATCTCATATTTCTCACTTAATGACTCTTAATTTTGTGCTATAAAGTCAGAATTGCAAGATATAAACACAAATGCGAGGAACACTTGTCTAAATTGTGAGCTTAAATCCCTCAATTCTGATTTTATAACTCAAAATTTTTAGAATTGTGACTATTTCTCAGAATTGCGACTTTTTTCTCAGAATTGGGAGTTTAAATCTCAAAATTCCTAGAAAAAAAAGAATTGCGAGCTGATGCAATTCTGAGAAAAAAAGTCAAAATTGCAAGTTTATATCTTGCAAAATGAGAAAAAAATCAGAATTGTGAGATTAAAAAGTTGCAATTAGGCCTACCTTTTTTATTTTTTATTCAGTGGTGGAAATGGTCGTCCATATTTATAGGCACATACTTGCCAAAAAGGGGAAAAAAAGCCTTTTACAATTGGAAAAAAGATGGGTTTTTTTTAAATACATATTGACTTCATGCTGAAGTAATGCCACAGTACTTTGTCCCTTACTTTGTCCCCTAACTTTGTCCTCTGTTGTTCTCTGTCCATCACAGCCAAAGTTGTGTTTTTTGTCATGTTGGAGTAGAGCAGTCACTCCCTCTCATTACGACACACATTTAAGGTCCTGTGCATTAATGACGACCTTTACTGCCGCTGCCGTAACCTTTGCATTAAAGAGTAGCTATAGCCTGCAGGCGACATCACTTATGCATGCAGCCATTCAGGTGTACAGATTAAAAGATTCAGCTTCTCCTACGCTCTTTAGATGTACAAGCCACTTTTATCTACAGACATGTATGTTTCTCTTTTTTAAGGTCTAGAAATGATGGCAAGCATGGAGAAAAAACATCTTTTGTTTGCATTTTGCTAGTATAGAAGATTTTAACCACCATTCCCTGTTATATCTGACATTTGAAGTTAAAATATTTCAGCGCATCCAAAGCTCAAAACTGATCCAAAAATTACATTGGAACTCATTGCAGCTCCCATTCTAATCAACAATGAATGACTTCCAGTCTGTCCTTTATTGAAGATAGTGAAAAGGTGGCTTCATGCTAGTAGTATGTAGTATAGTATATTAACATATTATATGTACCACAATCCACTGCCCTCGAATTGACCTTTCATTTCCAGTATACCAAAAAACATCAAGTAATATCTGTGGCTGAATTCAGAATAATGTACTAGCAAACTACTCTTAATATACCCGTCTTATCAATATATGGTAAGTAGTAAGAGTATGCTATTCCCAATTCAGCCAGCATCACTTGCAAAATATCACCACATGATCTTTGCATACTGCACATTGTTTTACATGCAATTTTTACATGCAATTCATGCACAGTATTCAACAAATATTTTGTCATGAACGGCCATGCAGTGTTGACAACACACTTGTAATTTCACCCAATTAACAGACGTAGACTGCAAACTCTTCCTTCTGTCTTTAGATGGAGCACAGCTTACACTTGGCAAACATCTCACAACATTTAACCAGTGTGCTAATGAATTATTCATCAGCTCACAGAAACTATTAAACTAAGCCTTTAATGAGAGCGTTTGAGATCATTAAGCTCAATGTACTTCAGTCAGACATTAATCAGCCAGTTTGTTCTTTATCCTCTGGTCACTTTTAATCTGTAAATGTGTCCCAAATAATAATTTCACGTTCATTATTTCTTTATATGTGGTAAAATTCGATTCTACACCTAAGAGTTATTCTAGTTTAACAGTGTTGGGGAAAGTTACTTTTAAAAGTAATGCATTACAATATTGCGTTACATCCTAAAAAAGTAACTAATTCCAGTGCGTAGTTACTTTATATGGAATGTAATGCATTACGTTACTTTTGCATTACTTTTTAAATTTGGGCGTGGCTAAAAATGTATATTTTTGGTAAATGTAAAAGCCATTTCAAAGCAAAAAATAAAATGAATAAGCCTCAGGCTGAAGGAAAAAATTACATTCACGTCTGCACGGTAGAACGGAGGAGAAGAAGGTTTAACACTCAAATGTTAGCTTATCTAAAGTCATTTTTTTAATTTTAGTATGGTTGAACTGGATCATCAAAGGTCAGCAGCAAAGACATTGGTTAATAAAATGGGATTAAATACATGATTATTGCAGGTTTGTGTCATATTCTGAATTTGCATTTCACTGTTGTAATTCATTTTGATGAACACTGAATCTGTTTTTTCAAGTGAATTAATGCATGTTCACATTTAGTCTAGAACTACAGTAACACCATGTTTACACATCGAGCACGCACAATGCCTCTGTACTTCTGATTTTTTTTCAACATGGGGACAGGAGACTTGTCAGTCAATAAATGGCGTTACTGATTTGAATAAGTAACAAGATATTTTCTTGTGAATTAAAAAATAATGCATTACTTTACTAGTTACTTGAAAAAAGTAATCTGATTACGTAACTCGCGTTACTCGTAATGCGTTACCCCCAACACGTTATGAATGCATTTGGGCTCAGGTCACCTTCACATATCTGCTTTTAATATCCTTTCTGTGTCTGGTTGCTTTCTCAGGTTTTTCCCAGAAGAAAACCTTTGAGTCAGAGACGAGGATCCTGCCAACATGTTCAGCACTAAAAGGTCAGAGCAACACAGTGGTTTGTTGTCTGCTTTTATGATCTTTAATGAAAATTCACAGCAACTTGGGGGAGTAGACTTTATTTACGTCGTTTCTTTAGTTGTTGGCTCTTAAGGGACTTGATAAATCACTTGGAAATACATTTACTTGCATTTCTTCTTAATGCAGGGTTCACCCATACATTTTTGTCACAATATTATTTTTACCATTTTCTTTGTCCTTTAAAGAATTCATATTACTGTATGAGAAATAGATGTTTTAAAGTCATAGTTCTTTGTACTAAGAAAACGTATTGTAGGTTTCAGTTCTTCAATCTGAAGATATCCTTCATTGAAGCTAAGTAACAGAAATGTATCATTTTGAATCATTTTGAGCACGACCGCTGGCATTTTTTTGCTTTATGATACCTTACTTTTGTGTAATCGTTGCATGCATTTTTCATACAGTGTGATATATAATTTTCCTAAGATGGATTTTTCTTTTGGATAAATGGCACATTGTATTCTGAGATTTGACCATTTTGTTCAGGCTGTATATTCCCTCTGAATGCATTTTCACTGCAGCCGTGTTTTCAGAGTGTCAAAAGCCAGGTTTGACTCATCTAACTGAATATGATTATGCCTCTTGTGGGTCATTGCGTGGACGCACGCCGAGTGTGACGCCACAAACAAATGTAATTGGTAGCTTGTGGAAGTAAAGAAACCCACTGGGACGCACAAAATTGACAAAAGCTGCTTTGAGAGCCTGTGACCTCAGGAAATCACATTGTTATTCTGCACAAGATTTCCCCCCATGCTTGTCATGAGTTCCACAGTATGTTCTTAAACATACAGGACAGATTTCAGCCTACTTACTAATTAACACTCATTGTATTAGTCAAAAGAGCGATTTGCTTAAGCAGTAATTGTTATGATATGCTCGTTTGGCTTTCTAGATGTGGACTTGTGCAATCAAACAATCAGAGATCAGAAAAGGAAGATTTTCGGGTTTTAGTTCAATTTGCCCAGTAGTCGTCTAGGTATGAGGTGTATAAATTTTTGTTGGTCAGCCCTGTAACACATTCTGATTGGCTGATGACATTTGACAGCATTAAATACAAGAGTCAGACATAAATACAAGATTCATTAGGACAGATTTCGATTGCACACGTGCAATAATCCACCTTTTCCTATCTTCTAGGTTCTATACGTCAGTTGTGGACTGGGTTTGAAATTTAAATTAATCATTATGAGGTTGCATTATGAATTGATCAGAATAGGTCAACATGAATTTCCATTTCATGCCAGGTTTAAATGAGAAAACATTTCCATTTGAACAATTCCCAAGTTTTAGCTTGTAAATACAGTTAAGGTCAAACGTTTTCAGTACATACACCATGCAGAATCTGCAAAATATTAATTATTTTCACCAAAATAAGAGGGATCATACAAAAAGCATGTCATTTTTTTTTTATTACTGACCTGAATAAAACATTTCACATAGAAGATTTTTACATGTAGTCCACAAGAGAAAATAGTTGAATTTATGAAAAATTAAACATCATTTATGTTTTTGTTTAGTAATAGTTGTTCATGAGTCCCTTGTTTGTCCTGAACAGTTAAATTGCTCACTGTTCTTTAAGAAAATCCTTCAGGTCCCACAGATTCTTTGGTTTTTCAGCATTTTTGTGTATATGAACCCTTTCCAACAGTTACTGTATGGTTTTGAGATCCATCTTTTCACACTGAGGAACTCATGTGCAACTATTACAGAAGGTTTAAACACTCACTGATGCTCCAGAAGGAAAAATGATACATTAAGTATGAAAACATGAAAACATTAAGGGTGAAAACATTTGAACAGAATGAAGATGTGTGCATTTTTCTTTTTTTGCTTAAATATCATCTTTTTTTCATTTAGTATTGCCATTCAGAAGCTACAGAAGATACTTACACATTTCCCAGAAGACAAAATAAATAAAATTTACCCTGACCTTCAAATTCCAAAAGTATTCACCCCCCTTTCATTTATGTAACAACACAGTATTAAGCATCAAGCGTATGTAAACTTTTGAACGGGCTCATTTTTATAATTCAGCTATTATTTTCTCTTGTGGACTATATGTAAACATGTTTTATGTGAAATATCTTATTCAGGTCAGTACTAAATAAAAAATATCATGCTTTTTGTATGACCCCTCTTATTTTAGTAAAATGATTCACTTTTTGCAGATTCTGCAAGGTGTATGTAAACTTTTGACTTCAACTGTATATGGTGCACTTTGTTTGTCAGTCACATGACTGTTTAGAGGAATTTATTTGGTAAATGTTTTTCCATTGCATTTCTTGTTATCTTCATATTTCCATCCAGCATTTTATGCAATATCCTGGAAATTTGCATAAACAATATGTGTATGGAAATCAGGCTAATGACCCTAATACTGAAATGACAATACTTTCCAACACTATTAAGGGTAACACACATGATCACATGGTTTTGAACCAATCTGCATCCCCTACAGAGCTCTTTTATTGTTTGGGTTTGGGTTCTCATCAGCAGTTTAATGGCTCATGTTTACATGCGCTTGTTAAACTGTAACAGGAGCACAGCTAAATTAAATCCTTCATTGCTGGGATTGTTTATTAAATGTGTTACAGTTGAAGCAGCTCATTAAAAATGTTGCCCTGCCATCAGTCTTCTCATGAAAAATGAACCGTAGTTGTCTTTGAGGTCGCAGTAATGCGTATGCGCTCTGGGCGGCAGATAAGGCTTCCTCTAATTAGACTTACCAATGTTTACGTTCCAAAATGGGCTCAGGCAGTAAGAGCTAAACCCTTCCACCATGCCCCTGGCACAGGACTCATTACGCAGTCGTCATATCACGGTCACCGGAATCATCTTGACCTCCTGTAGCTACAGTGTCACTTAAAATCCAGCAAATATTCAGCTGACCTTGAGTAATCGAAAGAAGGTTCACCCTCCAGGTTTGTTTTGAAATAAATCACATTATAGCATAATTTAGTTTTGCTTCCTTATGTAATTCCTATGCACTGATTGTAGTAGACACCGAAGCAGCCTTTTTAGGATGCACAGACTGAGCTGTCAGGGTTTTAATTGCTGTCGGTGAGTGCTGTCAGGATATTAAAGCAGTATTGAGTTTGACTCTTGAGCTACATCGAACAGGAGACAGACAGGTGTGGTGTGATGCTGTGGATGTCATACTGTCAGGATGAATGACATTATAAGAATGGAATTTGATAGTAGTGTCACAGAGAGCCTGCTTTTCATGGACAAAAAAAACTTTGGAAGTTATTGTTAATTTGACACAAAGATGTCAGCAGGTGACTTGCTACTTTTTTTACTTTGTCTGAGTGGTGATAACAGAGGTGCATGCAAATTGAATGAAATTAAAAATTGTTAGTCTTTGAAACAAACACTTATGATATTATACACTGTAAAAACATCCATAATAATAGCGAATAATGTACTGCCTTAATATGAAGAAAGTTTTTCTCTTCAAGTGTTTTGTCTGTATTTTGAATTTCGCACTCCATTGTATTATGTTTTAGAGTTAATGGAAAAGTGATAGCAAAAAAAAAAAAATTCATTAAGAGCCAGGGGTGAAAACTTTTTGAATTTGAAGATCAAGGTAAATTGTAGTTAATTTGTCTTCTGGGAAACATGCAAGTATCTTCTGTTGCTTCCAAAGGCCAGTACTAAATGGAAAAAAATGATATTTCAACAAAATAAGAAAAATTTGGACATCTTCATCCTGTTCAAAAGTTTTCCCCCCAGCTTTTAATGCATCATGTTTCCTTCTGGAGCATCGGTGAATGTTTGAACCTTTTTTTTAATAGTTATGTTTGAGTCCCTCAGCTGTCCTCAGTGTGAAAAGATGGATCTCAAAATCATACAGTCACTGTTGGAAAGTGTTCAAATATGCAAAAGAGGCTGGAAAACTGAAGAATCTGCAGTACCCTGGAGGATTTCTCTAAAGAACAGTGCTCAGTTTAACTGTTTAGAACAAACAAGGGACTCATGAACAACCATCACAAAACAAAAAAGCAGTTGTAGATCATCCAGGTAATCAAGGGAGTTATTTTAATAATTTCAGCTATTTTTTACTATATATATATATATATATATATATATATTTTTAGGACAACTTTGATGGAAGGTTTTGATCCACTTCAAATGTTGACTACTATATATATGTATTACAGTCTAATTATGAAATTATATTATTTTGGATAGTGAGTATTTAACTGGACATTAATTGTGCATGCATTTTTTTCTGTTAATATTTTATTCATAATAATAATAATTATTATTATTATTATTATTTAAATAATTATACATTTCATACTTTTAATGTTGTGAAGCTTAAATTCACTTGTAGCATTTGTGTGTGTGTATATGTGTGTGTGTGTGTGTGTGTGTTTTTCTTTTTTTTAATGTATTTAGACAAAACTTTGTATTTTGTCCAGTCTTAAAAGGATAGTTCACCCAAAATTGAAAATTATCTCATGATTTACTCAACCTCAAGTCATCCAGGTGTATATGACTTTCTTCTTTTGTTGAATGTAATTGGAGTTATATTCAAAATGTCCTGGCTCTTCCAAGCTTTTTAATAGCAGTAAATGGGAGATTTTGAAGTCCAATAAAGTGCATCCATCCATCATAAAAAGTATTCATTGCTCAGGGGATTAATAAAGTATGAGAAAGTGGCATTCCAGCAGATGACATAGGATGTAAGCATTAAGTAAGTTCCACTTATGGTTTATAAAGTATTAAATATGGATATTTTTCTTACAGAAACGCATCGATTCACTTCTATTCTTCTTTTAACTCCCTGGAGCTGTGTGGAGTACTTTTTATGATGGATGGATGCACTTTATTTGACTTTAAAATCTCAACACCCGTTCACTGACATTATAAAGCTTGAAAGAGCCAGGATAGTTTTTTTTTTTAATATAACTCTGATTGCTTTCATCTGAAAGAAGAAAGTCATATAAACTTAGGATAGCTTGAGGGTAAGTAAATCATGAGGTAATTTTAATTTTTGGGTGAACTATTCCTTTTACATAAAAATAGTTATCAGAATTTTAATTTCAGTGGATACCTAAACTTTACCATCCTTTTTCATTACTTGCTTATTTCTGGTGCTCCTTCTAGACCTGTCGCTGTTGTCAAAAGCAAAATTGATTTAAGACAAATCACAGACTCGACGTTGACATTAGCAATCAACACCACGCTGTTCCCATGTGTAATATGGGCACAAATCAAACTCCCTAACCTTGCCAAAGAGGGGACTGACATGCATGACCCACACTTGATTAGCTGCAAATGCAAAATACATTCTTCCTTCAGAGGGCACAAGGCACAAAGGAATATTCAGCCGTCTTCAAAGGCACAATGATCTAATCAGACCAGAATGACCTACAATGCTGCACCGATATATCCTGATTGACATTGGAAATGCTTTGGAATTCTGGGAAGAAATGGTGGAGATGTGAGGAGCTTAACCGATTAATGTCCTCTGCCGTTTTCTCACCCTCAGGGTGGTTGTAATTGGTGTTCCATTCATTAGCATAAAGGGGAGGTGTTTGTGAGTTATTCTGAGTGTGTTTGTCAGATTACAGGAGGTGCGTGCAATCATTGGAAGCTGATTTTGCTTGTATGCACTCAAGGTCCAGAATTAACCCTGGGCAAGTGACAAATGCAAGTGAAAATTGACTTTGACAGGTAAATGAAATAAAGGCCTATGACTTTGTTGGGAATTGCCGCATTAGAACTGTAGGCTGCCCTTGAGACGTATAAGAGATGTATGTGATTCAATCTTTTTTTTTTTTTCCTCCTCCAGAACTTCTTGGATTATTCCTTACGTAAAGCCACCAAAATGAAAATATGAGAGAAAAATCACAATTTCTCTTCACGTTTTTGTGACAGATGAAGATTCATCTAGTGCATTGCACTGCGAGTGACTCAGTGAGTAATCTGTGCGGTTTGTCATACGAAAGGCAAAAAATAGCTAAATATTTTAGTTGTCATAAAAACAAAAAAATGTAAATAATGCAAAATACACTTTCATGGCAAGTTGTCAGGTGTGAAAAAGCGAACATATCCGTAGGTTGTAATCAATTTTAATCAGTATTATAGAATTTTTTTGTCCGCAAAAGCACTAATGTAGGAAGTGTTAAATAAAAAAAAGCGTGTACATCTGTTTTTATTTGATTTGACTGACAGCAGCAACTTCACATTCACTTTCGTGATGGTGAGTGAATAATATGCACTGAATCAGACAGCTCTTAAGAAAGCCAACGATGGATGTTTTCGTGGGCTTTTGTCTTGTTTATCTATGCGGCCTAACATGAACGTACACCCTTCAGCTGTTGATACGTGTGATTGACGACACCCCTGGCAGCTGAACGCGTTTGTCTGATCTGTTTGTTGTTTAAGATGTGTTTACTTCTGTCCTGTCTGTTCAGTGTGTCTTCCCAGCATTTTAGGGTCCTTGCTGATGCACATTGAGTCATCTATCTGTGAATTTTTTTTTTTTTTTGTTTGTTTGTTTTTTTGTTGCAGTGGCTTAGACATGTGTTTGTTTCTTCAACTATGAGAAAAAAAACACAAAATTGTTTTTCACGTTTTGTGTCGTTTGTAGGGATGTAATGATATCAAAATCTCACAATACGGTAACATCGCGATATGAAGTTTACGATACAATATTTATTGCAATATTTTAAAAAAAAGACACAGAATTGGAAGAAAATGAAAATTTTGTACATTTTAAAGTTAAATTATTGAATCTAATGCACTAATTCAAAATTAAGGGCTCTATGTTCTTAAATAAGCAAACTTAATTCAGAAAAAAAGTCAGTATCCCAAACGCACACTAAACTCACAGCACATGCAATAAACGAGTTCACTGCATTCATACATTGTGAACTGATGCATACTGAGGTGCAGAAAACACCGGATCATGAGCTGATCGCCTGAACGAAGTGCGTGCTTCGCTTTGAAATGCGCAGCAAAAACATACTGTGCTTTTGGTTTTAGTTCATTTGACAGATACTGTACCAAAGCATAATGACTCAAAACACAACTTTAAAGACCTTTTATGTTAGGATAAGAAGTTTAAACACATATTGTCCGGGAGACCTATCGTTTCATATCGTCATGTGACCACGATAATATCAAGACAGTTTTGCTATCACGATATTGATAATATCGTTACATCTCTAATGATTAAAATTATAGCTTAATTGGAAATGATGCACAATAAAAAGTGAATAGCCTACACTTCAAGGCGTCCCGAGTTCGAGTCCTGGCTCATGGACCTTTCCCGATCCCATCCCCTTGTGTCTCTCCCACTTTACTTCTTGTCAATACTTAACTATCCTATCATAATAAAGACAAAAATGCCAAAAATACATCTTTAAAAAAAAGTGATATTTACCTTTTTTTTTTTTATTTTGGTTTTATATCAAGCAGAACTGAGGGACAGTGATGATTTTTGTAAAAATTATAACCATTTAGTTTGTTTTTAGGTTTTTACAGTACTTTTTAAAATTATTATTATTTTTTCAGATTTTTCCATAGTAGTGGTTAGTGTTTTCACATATTAGTTAACTGGCAACCACAACAGGATTCACATATTTAGGGCAGAGCAGTGGATTTTACACACTTCTGAATGAATGCAGCTTCCGCTGCAATTCCCTGACCTATATTAAAATCTCTAAGACCAGAGTGAATTTATTTAAAACTCTGGAGACATTAGATGAGGGAGGGCTTGTATCATTTTTGGTTGCAGAAAATTAAGTTCTCAGACGTTGAGAGAATATAGGGTAATTCTAATTTGCTGATTGTATCTATAAAGTGCCTACTTATCAAAATATTTTTTGATCAATTTTTCAGTTTCATTGTTGCACCTAATGTGAATGCTGTTCCAAAAGGACTTATGTTTATTAATAAACCTTCTTTTGTTCAACTTTTAAAGCAGGATAGCATCTGCATTCTTCCCAGTAACGTAAATTCCAGAATGCACTTCAACAAAAAATCAAATAATCTATTCAAAATGTCGAACAATGTAAGAGACGTGCTAATTATTGTCATACACTGACCAAAATTATAAACGCAACACTTTTGTTTTTGCCCCCATTTTTCATGAGCTGAACTCAAAGATCTAAGACTTTTTCTGTGTACACAAGAGGACTATTTCTCTCAAATATTGTTCACAAATCTGTTTAAATCTGTGTTATTTCAAAAACCAGTCAGTATCTGGTGTGACCACCATTTTTGTGGAATTTGTGGAATGTTGGTTCACTCCTCTTCAATGGCTGTGCAATGTTGCTGGATATTGGCAAGAACTGGAACACGCTGTCGTATACGCCGATCCAGAGTATCCCAAACATGCTCAATGGGTGACATGAGTATGCTGGCCATGCAAGAACTGGGTGTTTTCAGCTTCCAGGAATTGTGTACAGATCCTTGCAACATGGGGCCGTGTATTATCATGCTGCAACATGAGGTGATGGTCGTGGATGAATGGCACAACAATGGGCCTCAGGATCTCGTCATGGTATCTCTGTGCATTCAAAATGCCATCAATAAACTGCACCTGTGTTCGTTGTCCATAACATACGCCTGCCGATACTATAACCCCACTGCCACCATGGGCCACTCGATCCACAACAGTGACATCAGCAAACCGCTCACCCACATGATGCCATACACACTGTCTGCCATCTGCCCTGTACAGTGAAAACCGGGATTCATCCATGATGAGAACACCTTTCCAAAGTACCAGACGGCACTGAATGTGAACATTTGCCCACTCAAGTCAGTTACGACGACGAACTTCAGTCAGGTCAAGAGCCGTTGAGGATGACGAGCATGCAGATGAGCTTCCCTGAGATGGTTTCTGACAGTTCTTTGGTTATGCAAGTTCTTTTGGTTGCAGCAGCTGTCCAGGTGGCTGGGAAGATGCTGGATGTGGAGGTCCTGGGCTGGTGTGATAAAACTGCACATTTTAGAGTGGCCTTTTATTGTGGCCAGCCTAAGGCACACCTGTGCAATAATCATGCTGTCTAATCAGCATCTTGATATGCCACACCTGTGAGGTGGATGGATTATTTCAGCAAAGGAGAAGTGCTCACTAACACATATTTAGACAGATTTGTGAACAATATTTGAGAGAAATAGACCTTTTGTGTACATAGTAAAAGTCTTAGATCTTTGAGTTCAGCTTATGAAAAATGGGGGCAAAAACAAAAGTGTTGCATTTAGTCAGTGTAGTTAATTTAGTAGTAAAAAATATAGATTAAAAAGTATTTTTTTTTAGAGTGTCTTAGGAAGATGTTATTGCCAAACTCTATTGAAATCAATTGTAAGTTAAGTCTACCGTATGCTTTGCATGAGCTGCTCTGTCTGTTGACCCATGAATTTGCTGTTTATATAGCGTTCCAAATCTGTTACTTACTAGGTTCCATTTCAGTTAAGATGCCTGTGTAGGCAGTAGACAGCAAGACAGTTCACTGCATTTTGAACTCTTTATATGGTGAGTTGAATCTGTTTTATATGACTGTTTGTATTACGTTTGTATTATAGCTCTATTTACATGCTGTTCACAGTCAATTAAGGAGTCCAGCTTCTCTCTGTGTCTGTTTCAGTGCTGGGATACGGTCGTTTTTCTCCATATCCAAATGCTGAAGCATTTTTTATGCCCCAGTATATGAAGCTCCATTTTTATGGGATTATTTTTTTAGGCCGCAACTTTAACTTCAAAGAGACTCTGATCAGTGCCAGAGGTTATTCCAAAACACTGTTTTCCATTGGAATACTTTTCAACAAATTCCCTTTCTGACTGTAATTTATCAGTGTTCCACCTCTCTTTGTTAATATTTGGGTATTTAATTGCAGTATTTGCACTGTTCTTTTAAAGTGTTTTTAATACTCAGTATATGCAGCTTGTGTTTCAGATGATTGCCACATACAGTTGTGCTCATAAGTGTAAATACCCCTTGCAGAATATGAAAATATGTTCATAATTTTAACAAAATAAGGGAGATCATGAAACTTGCATGTTATTCTTTATTTAGTACTGACCTGAATAAGAAAAAATAACTGAATTTATAAAAATGACCCCGTTCAAAGTCTACATACCCTTGAATCTTAATACTGTGTGTCGTTTTCTCAATGATCTATGACTGTTTTTCTATTTTGTGATAGTTCTTCAGAAAAATCCTTCAGGTCCCACAAATTCTTTGGGTTTCCAGCATTTTTGTGTATTTGAACTCTTTACAACAATGACTGTATGACTTTGAGTTCCATCTTTTCACACTGAGGGACTCATATGCAACTATTACAAGAAGGTTCAAACATTCACTGATGCTCCAGAAGGAAAAAACATGCATTAAGAGCAGGGGAGGTGAAACATTTTTGCATTCGAAGATCAGGGTAAATTTAACTTATTTTGTCTTCTGGGAAACATGTACCTGTGTTCTGTAGCCTCTGAAGGGCAGTACTAAATGAAAAAAAAAAAGATATTTAGGCAAGAAAAATTTACACATTTTTGAACATTCTATTCAAAAGTTTTCACCCCCTGGCTCTTAATGCATGGTTTTTCCTTCTGAAGCATCAGTGAGCATTTGAACCTTCTGTAATAGTTGCATATGAGTCCCTCGGCTGTCCTCAGTGTGAAAAAATTAAACATTTAATGTCTACTGTAATTTAATTTCTCACTTGAGACGGCGGTTGAATTCAAGGTTATTTGTCATTATTTACTCGCCCTCATGTTCTTCCTTTGCTGCTGTTTCATTCTGTGGGTGAGCATGTAGTGACAAAGCATTTATTTTTGAGTGAACTATTCCTTCAGATATTCGGAAAGAGATGTAGATATAGAATTGTGCCAGTTTTTGTATTTACAGCTGTTGCTAAGCAGAATACATCCATCTTGTGAGTATTTTTTCAGCAGACAAGTCAGGCCATTTTAAAATGTGTCTCTTCAGAGCTTGCGTCAGCAGTTTTTTTTCCCCCCTCTTATGCTTCCAGTATCAAATCATGTCAGATTTTACACTGGACGCTTGATTAGAAGTCTTTAAATGACCTAACCCAGCCACAGGCTTCAACTCCCCCTGCATTTCTCTGCCACACAAACATTTGCTGACGAGGCATACATGCACTGATGGAATGTTCTGTCACTGTCGCCTCACATCTGAGCAAAGCTGTGATTCTCCACTGCACGTTCATTTGAATAAGCGACATGATTTGTGTTATGTCATGCAGATGTTTGTCTGAGGAACAGGCAGACGAACATAAAATTAGATCAAAGCCTATTAATAAAAACTTAAATTAAATTTTTAAATTTGGCCATAAGAAAGCACCTCAGAAGGTAACCTTTTGAAACAAACTTAACATCGTGAGCACACCTTTGATGCTTGGCAAGGTTTTGGAACTGAGCATCTGATGCGTGGGAAAAGGGATGTGGAGGTCAGTGACTGTGATTCGCAACTTGCCTTTTAGCAAATGCTTCTCCAAAGCAGCTTACAGCACTTTAAATGAGTCTCGGCCCATTTGACCCCAGAGAGTCACGACAGATATTGCTCCGATTGCTCTCGAGTCTATCATCATCAGTTTGCGACTGAAGTTCAGATAAGTGGTAGTTACAATAAGGTGTCATTTGTTAAAGGGGTCATCGGATGCTAAGTTCACTTTTTCATGTTGTTTGAACGTTAATGTGTATTGGCAGTGTATGTACAGCAGTATCTACCCTATAATGATAAAAATCCATGCAGTGTTTTTTAATTAATCTGTAAAAATAATATCCCCTTTTTCAAATCGAGCCGTTCTCAGATGCCTGTCGTTGTGGCGTCACACCAACAGAGGCCACTCCCAGTTGATTGACATGAGCAGTTGTCACAGTCCAGTAACTTTCCTTGTTTCGATGCCGAAGCAAGGATGTAAGTTAGACAAGAATATCTAAGATTGAGCGACTGAGGTGTTGTGTTGCTGGATGTAATAATGAACATAGTGGTCATCATGACATCTGAGCCGCTGAAGATGGAGTAGATTACATTTGTTTGTGAATGGAATGCGCCTCCCGATCTACATATATCCGTCTATGTTCGCGTGAATCATTCTTGATCCAGCTTCACTTACAGCAGAAGTGAGTATAAGGTTTTTTAATTAATCTTTGCAATCGCTTTTCTTAATAATGTGCTAGTTAGCCAGTTTAGTGGCTAAACGGGGCTAAAGTAAACAGGCTCGTCACTCCACAGAGAGAAGAGAGGGGCGGGGCGAGCAGAGCTCATTTGCATTTAAAGCAGCCTCGACCAGAATGGGATTATTTTTGCAGAGCTGATTTTGACAAGGTAAAAAGGGTGTTGTTTTACACAACCATTGAGAATTTTTAACCAAAGTATGTTATAGACTTTTCATTAAGTCCCTAAAGAATCATATCAACTTGTGGAAAATGGGCCACCCCATGTGTGGTTTAAAAGCCCCCCCTTACCACCTCAAACATTTATATTATTTTTAAACAAATTAAGCTACTTGTATGATTTCTTTTTTTTTTTTTTTTTACACAAAATCTGTTGCTCCATAAATGTTCAACAGTATATATTTTTCTGCAATAATACACTTTGGGCGCAGTGAAAAGCACATTTTCCCCTTTATTTATTTCTTATTAGCACATTTTTTTCCCTATTTTCCCTATTAATTCCCATTGCACCCTATTAATTTCTATATAAAAATAAATTTTACTGACCCTAAACATTTGAATGGCAGTGCAAATATTTAAATTTTTTATTATAAATGAAGAAAAAAAATGTACGACTCCTCAATGTCAGTGTATCTAGATTGACAGTCGCAGCTCATGGTGTTTCTGAAGCAGCGAGGTGTTTCTCTGACCGTCCTTCCAGCTGTGGATAGAGGAAGAGGAGTATCTCTCAGACAGCTGGAGATGTTTCACGTGGAGCAGGACGTGTGGGTGAGCAACAGTAACGGCAGGCTGTTTCCTGTAACCCCAGGAGCTTCTGCTGGAGACCAGCGCTCTTGATTCATTTTCTTGTTAGCATCACTGCATGCCTGAAACCACGCTTCAGGTCCTGTGAACAAAGACGCTGTTTTCAGTGCGTCTAATAAACCTAGGTAAATTCACTTGCATATAGATTTGAGAAGGATGATTTAAAGTTGCAAGCTAAAAATGGGCAAAAGTGCTGTATTTGGAGTTTAGAGATTGCAGTTATTTTTCCCCCTGAGGTCCACTTATAATGTTTTTTTTTTGTTTGTTTTTTTTCACCAAAACAGTCATAATTTATTTTCCACCCTCTCTCTTACTCTCAGAATTAAACTGGATGGTTTTTTGTTTCCTGTTTAGCGTTTCACGTATGAATTGATTAACGGGCTTTGCTGCACTCACAGATGGCTGCAGATTTAATGTGCAGTTCAACATAGTTTTTAATTGCTCCATCAGTTCTAACCAGCCGCATTGCAAGTTGGATTTCATTTTGACAGATTCACAAACCAAGAAAGTTTAGTTTCAATTTGTGTGCTTTTTGCCTGGAGAGAAAATTTTCGGTTTTAAAAGTTAAAGTTTGTTTTCAGTACAGTTAAGCAGCTTAAGAAGAATGTAATTCTTATGACATGGCTTCTTTATTAGCTCTGATCATGTCTTTTTCATGCACTTTTCATGTCCTGGCATCAGACCGAGAAGCTTCACGTGTCCATGGCACATGTCAGTGTCACATCATGAACAAAGCGTCCTTATGAACCCCACAATGTCCTCCAGCTGCACTGAAGCAACTCTCAATGATTTCTGACAGAGCTGCCCACTGCTGTGATGATAAAACATTTATATTTGTTGTTTTCTTTCTAGATGCTCTCGCCTCTGTTTCAACACAGCTCAATGCAACCTCAGTGACGATCCACCAGACTACTTGTTTGAAGAATACAGTGACTGAATTACAGGAATTAAAAGAAAGATAATTGGTAAAATAGATAAATAGATCCACTAACACTGGTGAAAATGTAGTTAGAAGTTTAGTAGTCCTGCTGCAAAAAAAAAAAAAAGAATAAATCATAATATATATATATACATATATATATATATATATATATATATATATATAAACAACGACTAGACAACTTTTTTTTTAATAAAAAATATATATGTAATAAAAATGTATATTCAATGATTATCTAATTAATTAGATTTAGACCACCTTACAACTTCAATTTTATGTATAAAATATTAATAATAATGTATTAAAAATCTAAATTTTCTATTTAATAAAAATGTTTTTAACATTAATAATTAAAATTAAAATAAATATATATTTTTTTAATTATATTTTAATGATTTAATAATATAAAAAATCTTCTAAAATATGAGCCTAATGTTTTGGCTTATAAACCCTCTAAATATGATTTATTTACTTGTTTGTTTGTTTGTTTAGTTAGTTATTTATGAGTATTTTTTTTTCTTTCTTTTTTACTTTACTTTTTTACTGACTTTATGCAACAAATGTTGTTGACTAATTATAAATTGTATTGAACCAGAAGCATTTTTATTTTTAAAAACATTTCACACTTCACCTTTAGCTTTTAACCTAGAATATGTGATTGCACAAGCAAATAAACATCTTTAGTCTCATTTAACAACATTTCACAAATCATTAAACATGAATAGACCTGTAATTTTTTTTATATGTATACAATTATATTCATTTATAAAAAAAAAACATATTGAATAAAATGCATATTTTTGTATATATATAAATGTGTGTATATATATAAATAATAATTATCTAAGTACATTTAGACATCTTTACAGCTCAATTTGTATGTATAATATAATAATAATAATAATTAAAAATAAAAATTATGTATTTAATAAAAATGTTTTTTTTAATCACATTTAAACAACTTTACAGCTCAAATGTTTTTTTATGAAATAATTATGATTTATTAAAAATAATTATTATATATTTACATTATATATTTAATGATTTAATAGTTATTTAAAAGTCCCTTAACTAAAATATGAACATGAGCTTAACATTTCGGTTTAATAAACCCTCTTTATTTATTTGTTTGTTTGTTTGTTTGTTTGTTTATTTACCAGAAACATTTTTATTTTCAAAACCATTTCACACTTTACCATTAACTTTTATTTAACCTAATATATTCCCTTAATGTGAGTGCACAAGCAAATAAATGTCTTTAGTCTTATTTAAGAACATTTCACAAATAATCTAATATAAATAGACCTGTAAGTTCATTTATACAGGTCTGAAATTAAAACATTTTGCATCTTAGTTTAAAGGAAATTTGTTTTCTGTAATCAGAAAGTCTCAATTATAGATAGCACTTATCACCTGCACTAAATGCTCCTACCGCCCTTTAAATGCTCTCTAATGAGTTTTATTCATCCTTCAAAGTCACTGATAATATTGATCTGAACCAGAAGTGCTTTAATAACGGTCCACACACAGTCTGCATCTCTAGTACGCCTGTGTTTAATAAACCAAGGTCAGCGCTGTCCGCTGTACACAGATGAGAAAATGAATCATAGATTAGGAAAGAATAAAATGCCAGGAGATGAGCTGAAAATCGAACGGCTTCGTCTCTAAACTCAGTGGCACTTCTTCAGGGACGCGGCTGGTAGTTAATTGTCTCTTATGTAACACGTGGGACCACGTGCTCGATGGCATTTAGATGTGTGAATACGTGGTGAATGTTCAATGCACGCTATGGATTTGATATAAATAGGTCATAATATGAGGAATCAATTTTTTTCTGTATCTTCTTAATTAAAAAAAGACCTTGATGTTCTGTGAAACTGAAAACTTAGCTGGAAAAATGGCTATTTCCACAGCTGCAACAGATGAATACTTATGAGCACATGACTAGTTTTTTATATGGAACCATTTTCTCTTCATGTTGTTTCAAAAATGTATGCATTTCCTTCTTTTGTGAAACAGAAATCTTTATTCTTTTGGCCATGTAATGGAAGTCAATGGGCACCAATGTTCTTCAAAGAAGAAAGAAAGTCATACATGTTCGGAACAACATGATGACACAATAAATGATGACACAATTTTTATTTTTGGCTGGACAGTCCCTTTAAACACTAACACAAAGAAGCAGACGCTAGCATCCAAACACAACAATTGTGAACACTTCTTGCATAAGCGTTATGTAACTAAAGATTGATGCAGAGAACCATTAAAGATGATAAGAAGAATGATTCACACAGATTGATATGATTACATCGATTATTCCGCAGTCTTTGCTGCTCAAGGTAGATGTCCGTGGATCCGGTGAAGCTTGATAAATGCTGTTCTGTTTCACCTTCAGCTCAGTAAGGCGTGCAGGCCTCGAGGCGGGCCGAGGAATCAGTGAACCCAGAATAGGCGAGAGATGGCGGAGCTGTCCTGACTTCCTGGTGGTTCACTGGAGCTCTCAGTGGCTGCTGTGGCGAATGGGAAGTGACATGAGACAACCACAGGCGCTGCTGGGCCATGCTGATGTGACAGAGCTCATTACAGGGCCTCGACGAGACTTTCCCGCCAGCTGCGGCATATATTTTTAGTCTATAAGGCCAAGCAAACTGCTGAGTGCCTCGGTAGATGGGCACAATTATGCAACCACTTCTATTTAGGGATTCTTCACATTGTAGTGTGTCATTAAGTGGAACTGTGAAAGAAACAGTTGTTTACTGCCACGCCCACTTTGATTGTGGTAGTCCCGCCCACCGTCTCACACCATTGGCTTAGCCAGAAGACGAGTCATAGGGGTGTGTGATATTGACAAAATCACACCCGAGATGATTGCTGAGTGTGTTTTTGTACTGGTAGCTTGACTGGTTTTAGGCCTGTAAATTAAGCAGCCAAATTTAGGCTGTTTATTAAAGTGAACCCCAGGTGTTAAGACTTGTATGGCTTAAAGTAGAAGTCCACTTCCAGAACAAGAATTGACAGATAATGTACTCACCCCTTGTCATCCAAGATGTTCATGTCTTTTTCTTCAGTCGTAAAGAAATTATGTTTCCCATCTCCTATCTCATGTTCTCCCGCAACTTCATAATTGTCCGATATTGCTGTTTTACCTTTTTTGTTAAGGGAGTTTGATCTTTTTTTGCATGTTCAGTTTCCAAAGACTCGGTCAGTACTTCTGCAGCTGTGTAGGGTGATTTTGAAATGATTTTTGAAGTTGAGGGAGAAAATATGATTGGAGTTATAACTGTCTTGAACCAGAATACACAGAGTTCAAGGAGAGCAAGACAAGACGAGCATTTAAGATGAAAAAGTATTTTAATTATATATTTTTAAATGAAAATAACTGATATCTTCCATTTAGGTGTGATTTCGGGTAGGGCTAGACCAGTTATCAGCACCAAAATTAAGCATTTTTATAGTTATTGGTATTGGTCATTTTCAAAACTGATTTGCCGATAAATAATTTAAAAGCATTTAAAGAATTTTTTATCAGAGCCCTTGTTATTCTTACTTTTAACATTAGTTTTCATTTTTACACCAGACATATCTGGTGTGATTAAGGTGTGATTTCAGGTAGGGCTAAACCGGTTGTCAGCGCTAATATTAAGCATTTTTATAGTTGTTGGTATCTGTCATTTTCAAAACTGATTTGCTGATAAATAATTTAAAAGCATTTAAAGAAAGTTTTTGTCAGAGCCCACCAGACATATCTTCCATTAAGGTGTGATTTCAGGTAGGGCTAGACCAGTTATCAGCACCGATATTAAGCATTTTTCTAGTTATCGGTATCTGTTATTTTCAAAACTGATTTCCCGATAAATAATTTAAAAGCATTTAAAGAATTTTTTATCAGAGCCCTTGTTATTCTTACTTTTGACATTTGTTTTTCATTTTTACACCAGACATGTCTTCAATTTAGGTCTGATTTTGAGTAGGGGTCGACGGATTATCGACACCAATATTAAGCATTTTCATGGTTACTGGTATCGGTCATTTTCAAAACACATTTGCAGATATACAGTATAATTTAAAAGCGTTTAAAGAAGGTTTTTTCTGAGCCATTGTTATTTTTATTTTTGTTGATTTTCATTTTTACACCAGACGTATCTTCCATTTAGGTGTGATTTCGAGTAGGGGTTGAGCGATTATCGGCACCGATAAAGCATTTTTATGGTTATCGGTTATAGTCATTTTCAAGACTGATTTGCCCATAAAATAATTTAAAAGCATTTAAAAAAGTTTTTGTCTATCCCTTGTTATCCTTAATTTTGATATTAATTTTAACGTTTACACCAGACATATATATCTGTTCAAAATATTGGTTATCAATCTACTTGATCTGTAATAATCAGTATCAGCCCTGAAAAATACATATCAGTCAACCCCTAAGTTTGAGCCATGGCCATGCTAGTAGTTTATCATATTGTGATCAGTTTTACAGTAGGACTTCCAGCTTACTGTGACTAACAATACAGCTGTTTGGCAACTGATCATTGGCTGTAGTGTGTGTGTGAAAGCCCCGTGTTTGTAGAAATCACACAGCCAACAGAAAGCCACTCACCCTTGTCAGAGGACATGTCAGATGTTTTAAATCAAACTTGTGCTTCAGCCATCACTTGGTTACATAATACATAACGGCTGCTTTTAGGTTGAGGAGCCCGAGGACAGTTGAGCAGCTGTAATTATCATGAAAGGTCATTGAGCGCTGTAGAGCACACATCCTTTTGGACCGCAGATTGAATTGGCCAAGAGCAGCCCAAAGGAAGAATGAGTTAAGGGTCATTCACAGTGAGTGTTTGCTTTTTTTTTTTTTTTAATCAATGGAAGTTGTCAAGACACTGTGTTGTTGGTTGTAGTGAACATTTCATCCATTGGATGTTGTAACGTCATTGGTGGGCTTCACAAATAACCATTGCAATTGACCATCTGACCTTTAGAAACCGGTTGAGCCGTGGTTTGTTGGTGTTGTGCAAGATTTTACCTCCCTTGAACCCCTTTGACTGAAAAAAATTACTGCTTGATTACAAATCCCATAATATCACTTCAGTGTTATTTTAATATTATTTATATTGTGGTATTTATATATAATTTTTTTTTATTTGCTTTTATTTTTATATTTTCAGTTTTAAATTGTTTAGTAAATGAATTCTGTAACTGTCATTTTTATTAGTTGTTTGAATAATAAAATATTTCTATTTAGCTTTATTATTTCATTTTTACTGAAACTAATTTCAGTTACAGTAGTTGACGCAACACTTCAGATTTTTTTTTTTTTTTATTTTTAAGTTTAAGGTGTTAATCTAATATTTCTACAATTATTTCAACTTGATTATACTTGTCTTCATTTTTAATAAAAAATGTGATTATTTACTTATTTATTTCATTGTTAAATATTTATTTATCATAAGCTCATACCTGGCTTTACAATTAATTAAAAAATACTTATTTAATTCACATTTTGAAAAGTTGCTTATTTAATATTTAATTGCCTTTTTGTAAAAAAAAAGTCTGAAAAGTATTTTATCGTTACATTTAACAAAGTACATTCAAATCTATTTAAATTAAATAAATAATTTTTTTTTAATTAATTTTAAATAATTTAATTTTAAATGTGAATTAATACCTACATTTTTCTAAATAAATAAAGTGTTTGTTTATTTATCTATCTATCTATCTATCTTAAGCTCGTACCTGGCTTTACAATTAATGAAAAACTACTTAAATTCACAGAGATATATATTTAGACAGAAATATATATTTAAAACTACTTAATTCAGTCTGAAAAGTGATTTATTGTTACATTTAACAAAGTATATTAAAATAAAGATAAATTAAATAAATGCATTTAAAAAAAAATGAAATGAAAATGTTTTTTAATAATTTGTTGCTAATAACAACAATGAACCACTTTATATATGTTGTCTCAAATGTAAATATGGCAATTAATGTTAAAATAATAATAGTTAAATGTTATGTTATGTAGCCAAAAATATAAAATAAATAGTTGTATTTAATTTTATTAGTTTTATTAGTGGATCACTTTTATTATATATTTATGATGCTTTTTTTGGTACTTTTTTGGCTTTGGTATAGCCCTTGGAAACTACATGTTTATGTGTAATTTCATTTTTTGTTTCATGAAAGTTTGAAATGACCTAAAAGTGAGTAAATCATGACACAGTGCTCATTTTCAAATGAACTCTTCCTTTAATGCTTAATAACGTCTCTGACATTTGGACTTTAAGTATCACTGATGCAGCAGGTGCTTCATTAACCTCATGAGTCACATCATTACTAAAAACACCTTCAGTATGTTCTCCCAAAAACAAGCGCTCCTGCTTTCAGCTCCCCAACATGCTTTTCCAAACCCTGATGCTACCTGTACAGGAACCCACTGGCCTTCTCAGACTATTAATTAGCAGTTGACAGTTCATTGATTCCCACTAATGAAGATCCACGGCTTGTTTCCACTGTGCCTCAGTCAGGAATAGTGTGAAGTCTCAGCGTCACATGACCAGCTGAGAAACCGAGAGGAAATCCATAAGTGTGATGTCTTCATACGAGCTGCACACGATTGTGATATTCACCAACACCTCGCTCCATAGGCTCTTTCATCACTAATATATACAGATGCACATTTCCTATAGATGTCACGAGGATGTGAACCTTCCACGAATTGCCGCTGGACATGAGCTGTCTTTAATGTCAGCTGTGTGAAGCGATTTCTGAGCCAGATTCTTGCTGAGTTGTGTCTTAGCAGGCTGTTGTTCAGAGAGAGAGAGATTGAAAATGAATGGAGAGAGAGAGAGTAAGAGATCAGTCTTTTTTACGCTAGCTCACTGTTTTCACCCCAAGGCGAAAACCCTCCATCTGGGTCAGTTGCAGTGGCCGAGATGGTTTTTGATGTGTGAGAAATAATTTAGCACCTACAGTGCACACGTTGTTCTCTAGCTTCATATATGAAACATTCAACATGACGTGGGAAAAAAAAGTGTGATTATTCTCCTTGACTGCTAGTCGCTAATAATGCATATCACAGGTCTGACTCAATAGAAACACCATGTCAGCCCTCTCTGTTCTGAGGTTTAACTAATGTTATAATAATATGTCTTATTTATTTGTCACTTTGAAAAGTGATTTATTCATGTATTATATGCTACATTTCACTGCATTATTAAATGTCAATTAAAGAGATTCAAAACTAAATCTGTTTTGCAATTAATTAAAAACTACTTATTTAAGTCACATTTTGAAAATTATTATATATATATATATATATATATATATATATATATTTCAAATTATTCAGTCTGAAAAGTGATTTATTGTTACATTTAACAAAATAAATTAAAATAAGTAAGTACATTTTAAATGTGAATTAAATAGCTGTACCTACTTATTTTTTTTTTCAAAAAAATAACATGATTATTTATTTATTTATTTATTTATTTATTTATTTATTTATTTAATAAATATTTATTTCAAGCTCATGGCTTTAGAATTAATTAAAAACTACTTTTTAAATTCACATTTTTCACTAATTTAATATTTAATTGCCTTTTTAGACAATATATATTTAAAACTATTTAATTCTGCCTGAAAAGTGATTTAGTGTTGCAAGTACATTAAAATAAATTTAAATTAAATAAATAAGTGCATTTTAAATAGTACAGTTTAAATGTGAATTAAATTGTTGTACCTACTTCTTTTTAATAAATAAAGTGATTATTATTTTTTCTTTCTTTCTTTCTTTCATATTTCTTTATCTTAATGTCATGCCTGGTTTTACAATTAATTAAAAACTACTTATTTAATTCATATTTTGAAAAGTCACTTATTTAATATTTAATTGCCTTTTTAGAAAAAAAAATATATATATATATATATATATATATATATATATTTATATATTTTTTTTTATATATATATATATATATATATATATATTTATATTTTTTTTTTTATATATATATATATATATATATATATATATATAAAGTGAAAAGTGATTTAGTGCTACATTTAACAAAGTACATTAAAATAAATTTCAGTGAAATAATTAAATAGTTGTACCTACTTCTTTTTAAATAAATAAAGTGAATATTTTTATATGTATTTATTTCAAGCTCATACCTGGCTTTAAAATCAATTAAAAACTGCTTATTTAATTCACATTTTGAAAAGTCACTTATTTAACATTTAACTGCTGTTTTAGATAAAATATATATTTAAAACTATTTAATCCAGTCTGAAAAGTGATTTAATGCTACCTTTTACAAAGTACATTAAAATAAATTTAAATTAAATAAGTGCATTTTAAATGTGAATTAAATACTTGTAACTACTACTTGTTAATAAATAAAGTGATTATTTATTTATGTATTTATTTAGTTAGTTAGTTAGTTAGTTAGTTATTCTTTATTTCAAGGTCATACCTGGCTTTAAAATCAAATAAAAACTACTTATTTAATTCACATTTTGATTTAATATTAATATAACAAAGCACATTAAAAATAATATAAATTAAATAAATAAATAAGTGCACTATAAATTGGAATTAAATAGTTGTACCTACTTCTTTTTTAATAAATAAAGTGAGTTTATTTATTTATTTATTTAATACATATTTATTTATTTATTTATTTATTTATTTCAAGATCATACCTGGCTGTACAATGAATTAAAACTGCTTATTTAATTCACATTTTAAAAAATGACTTGTATAAACGTTACTTCTTTTTTAACAAATAAAGTTATTTATTTATTTATTTATTTAATAAATATTTATTTATCTCAAGCTCATACCTAGCTTATGAAAAATTTCAGTCCTGACTACCTTAAATCTAGAGTTTCAGATAAAATCCATTGATGGATACTAATCACATCAAAATGTAATCATTAATTAACAGATCACTTGCTTTCTTGTCTGGGTTTTGGTGCATTTGTGCTCTTTCATCTCCTGTCTTTGCATGCTTGTTTTTGTCCTCTGCTCAAGCCTGTTTTTCACCCCCCTGCTGGTCGGTTGGTCCCCAGTCGTCTTTAATGAGAAGAGCCAGTCAGCTTTAGCTGCAGTCGATACTTCACCTAGACACAGGATAAGAGAGGGATGCCTCCGACAGCAACGCACAGCTATCAGCCTCATAGTGAGGGCAAGAAAAGACCAAATTTCAATTTACCGCCTGTGAAAATGTAATCTTCTCATACTGGGAACTTGAAAGGGGTTGGTGGACTTTCTGCCGGAGGACAACGCCAGTCACAATAACACATGACTATAGAAAACCAAAAACAGGTCTACACATATGAAGCACTTAACTCTACATTATCAACATGCCTTATTCATCCTATTTTTTGCTTTCAAAATATGTTTTATTTCTTAGTTATTATGCATTTGGCAGATGCTTTTATCTCAAAGTGACTTACATTGCATTCAAAGGTACATATTTTGTCAGTCCTTCCCATGACCTTGGCATTGCTAGCACCAAAATATTTATCTGCATACTGCTTATTTTTACTAAAACGTTGTATATGTAAAATACCATATAAAAATGACCAGGAATACTTTTGAGTGATGTAAACAAATTACTGAACTGATTAATTGGAACAGACAATTTGAGCTAATTTATGCTGGCAAATTAAAATTGCGTAATTGCGTTCAGAGGTGCCATTAAATCATTTCTGTCTTAATGTTCATGATTCGTTAGACAATTATTGAATGTCATAGTATAATAATCATAATCATAATGCATGTACGTGCTTGGCCAGGGCGCTATGCATTACCGTTGACTGTTTGCAGTCAGCTTTGGTAAAACAAAATTTCGTTATGTCTTTCTCCTGTGTCGATTTCATCATTGTCATTGGCTTGACACTATTAGTTGTGAGTCCCATGTGAATTGTGTTGTGGGTTTTGTTTTTTTGCTTCAGTCTGGTAGGGTTTATTTTTGGCTCCAGACCACTGACAGCATCCTGCCATAAATATAAGTCGGCATTATTTGTATTCTGCACCACAGTTGGTAAGCCATCTCAGAGCAGGTCTATTTTTCAACCCCAGCCTAGAAATATCATCCTGTGCCACCCACAGCAAACAGGACAGAATACAGATGTGCCCGAATGGCCCATTTATTATTCAGATCTATCTGTAGAGTTTCATATAGGCCACTTTCCATGAGTACGGCACACTTTGGTATCCCTTTGCTTTTTTAAGCTGTAGAGTCACAAATCCCCTTTTTTATGAGAATGATTGAGATGAAAACAGCAGTAAAAATTGCTTTATATCATTGCTTTATATTATTTTGGCATATATCATGTTACAGCCTTCTGGTTACCTTCCGGTAGCTAACTACGGTTCAAGGAAAACGCATATTGTTTTTTATTCTGGTGGTTTTTAGCTCCACTGTATGTTTAAAAATGCTGTAGCTGTAATGTGTTGATGGTTCTGTGCTGTCAGGGGTATTTGTAAACACCTGAAATGATTTGTTTTGTGTTTTTGAGATCTGGGTCACTATTAGCCCCAGGTATTAAGCCATCAACAGCAAGAATGTTTATTGTGCTGTGGCATTTATGTGTGTATGTGACATTTCCACTTTCACAACCCATATATGTTGAATGTTTGTGACACATTGAAGAATTATGCGGTCAGATTTACCATCAGTGAATTGTCGCAACAAAATTCAGTCATTTTGATAGCTAGGAATCCATGCAATTGGGAATTACATTCAATTTGGGAATACTCACCCCCTTGTCATCCAAGATGTTCATGTCTTTCTGTCTTCAGTCGTAAAGAAATTATGGTTTTTGAGGAAAACATTTCAGGATTTTTCTGCATATAATGGACTTTATTGGTGCCCCGAATTTGAACTTCCAAAATGCAGTTTAAATGCAGCTTCAAAGGGCTCTAAATGATCCCAGGCGAGGAAGAAGGGTCTTATCTAGTGAAACGATCATCATTGTTTTCAAAAAATAAAAATTTGTATACTTTTTAAGCACAAAAGCTTGTGTAGCACAGGCTCTGGTATGCGCGTCCACAGGTCGTTCTTGAACGATTCGTTCAATTTTGAACTAATCTTTAATGTGACTTGGGAAGAATGAGTCATCTCGGGGAGTGATTCGTTCAGTCGCGCATGTGCAACATCCTATTAGGTTCTGTACTGAAATTAGTTCACCTGTTTCGAGTATTCGGGGGTTTCGAGTCGTTCGTTCATCTTATGGGGCTGTCACGTGAAGCCGATTTTGCTAAAATGAATGAAATGACTCAAAAAAAGATTCGTTCATTTTGCTGAACGAGACTCAAAGGTTCATTGTCTGTGTACTCCGGCTCAAAAAGGTAGAGTATAGAGTATTTTCTCCTACAACTTCAGAATCGTCCGACATCGTTGTACCTTTTTGTTTGTAAACAGCGTTTGACTTACTTGCACTTTCTTAGTCTTTGCACGTTCTCTTTGTAAACACTGGGTCTGTGGTTCCACCTACATTCATTTTGGATTTTGGATTGTGACCATTATTTATTCTGCCGTCATACAGCTAACCTTATAGACTTAAAGCCTAATAAGCTGCCTATGTAGACAGCATTTTAAAGTATCATAGGGTGTGCTCATTTTGCAGTGAGTATTCCAAATCATAGGCTGCAATTTATTTTGTACATTTTAAGGCATGCATATTTCACAGAGAAGGCATTTCCATTCACTTGCTCAGTGAATAAAAAAATCCAAGCTGGTGTACAGAATGAAATAAATGTAAATTATAAATGTGCTTAATTGTTTCAGTACTAAAAAGTATTGACACTGAACTTTAAAAAATTACCATTTTACTCATATATTTGTGTGTTTTATGTTTTTATAACAACTTAGAATATTTTACCCTTTGCTTGGCAACATGGCAACTTTCAGAAATCACTAATTTCACTATTTGTATGACCTGTATTGTGCTCCAAGTAAATCACTTCTGTGGTTGTGTCTCATTTAGGATGCTGTCTTAGAAGTCAGTTGCCTTTTAGTCTCAGACGTCACGCCCAACATTCAAAAAACATTCGAACTTTCAGTCGTCATCTGATTGGTCGAATTCTATAGGAATTTCGGGAGACGTGCATGTTGCGTTCTTTAATCGCTCCACTTGGAAACAAAGCCATTGTGATGACAAAATCCCTCATGGAAGAAGAAAGCCATCATGTTAGCAAGTGTGACAATGATAGGCTATCAGAATCAACTAAACACTGAATTTTCAAAGGTTTGTGAAGTTAAGACTCTGCACCATTGTTGCAGTTGCACAACTAAGAGTAAAGGAGTAGCTCACTTCCAGAATAACAATGTACAGATAATGTACATTTCAGGGTTTCTCTCCATATAATGGACTACTATCCCCTGAGTTTGAGCTTACGAAATGTAGTTTAAATGCAGCTTCAAAGGGCTCTAAATGATCCCAGCCAGGGAAGAAGGGTCTTATCTAGCAAAACGATCTGTATTTTCTAAAAAAAAAAAAATAATTTATATACTTTTTAACCTCAAATGCTCGTCTTGTCTAGCTCTGGATTTTCAAAAGTTTATGAAGTTAACGGCATGGACTTTGCACCACTGTTGCATTTGCACAACGTTCTTGAATTAGTGATTTTTTTTTTTTTTTAGTTGCGCACTGGTCTGTTTCTGAGAAACACTGATATTTAAAATCACCAAAACAAACATGCCCCTACCCAAAAAGCATCACACCCCTATCTTGATAGCTCCACCCCCCGAACACAAAAATGCTACACAACACAGGCAATTTCCCCATCATAAGTTGACACGCCACTTATTGGTGGTAGGCTAGAAGTGTGTTTAATGCTTGGTCTGTTTTTCAAACATCTCTAAGTGCACCTTTAAAGAGATAATTCACCCCAAAATGAAAATTCTGTCATTAATTACTCACCCACATGTCATTCCAAACCTGTAAGACACTTTGTTTATCTTTGGAAAACAAATTAAGATATTTTTGATAAAATCCGAGAGCTTTCTGACCCTGCAATGCAACTGACACGTTCAAGGCCCAGAAAGGTAGTAAGGACACTGATAAAATAGTCCATGTGACATCAGTGTTTCAGCCGTATTGTTATGAAGCTGACATGAAAGAAGAAATTGTTGAATCAAGTTGTAGTTTTTGTTTTCTTTGTGCACAAAAAGTATCATAGCTTCATAAACTTATGGTGTGTTCACACCAGACGCGACTTGAATAAATCGCGCTATTCGCGTAGTTGGGCGCTTGAACATTTTGAGTTTACTCGCTTCATTCGCACGTGAAGTTCACTTCACAACTGACGCGAATTTGCGAATTTGTCTTCTGCCGGGCTGACATGGATTTTGTTAAGAGGGTAGCTGCGCTTTATGTGCTATGGAAGGCTGAAAAACGGCGTAGACTCGTTCAGCGCCGTGTCTGGGTCCATCAGATCAGTCCATCTATATGTATGTAGCTCAAAAGAGCGTTTTTTACAACTTACCAGATTGTCCGACCTCCTCACTCGCTTTCTTCCAAGATCCTTTTTATTCCTGTTGCCATAAAAGTACGAAGATGTATCGTAAAGCTCCGGGTATCCTCCGCTCGCTACGTCGTAATCACATCACTACTAGAGCAAGCTCCTGATTGGTTAATGTGGCGTGAATATTCACCAAAGTTCAGATTTTTCAACTTCAACGTCAAACGCCCGAAACGCTCAATTTGCGCCAAGTCATTTGCATTCAATGCAAAGAGATCAGTGATGGGAACACGCTACAGTTATATACTGTAAATTGAAAACTTGATCTTGTTCTAGAAAAATGAGTAATTATTAGTGTTAGTCTGCTTTTCACCCGTTCATTCCAATTCCCTCTGTTCATGTTGTCAATATCCTCTTACTCTTGTTTGTTTAGCCTGGTGTCACAGTGCCGGACGAGCAGCTTCAAATCCTCTTGCGTGGCTCAAGCTTTACTCTGGCACTTGGTCTTCCTGCATCATCAGTCGTTTGGATATATTCGTTAAATACATTAGCCCGGTGGCCCACTCTCTTTAAGGCCAGTCACATGATCTCAGTTCTGCCTTAGCTTAACTTCAGCAGTGCGTCAGTCCACAGATCAGCTCTGGAATCGCACCATCAATGGAGCCCGTAGTGCACACACCACGGTACGTACAAAAACTGCAGATTGTCACGCTCAAGTTTTCTTGACTATGCTGGAGATGCTGTGAAAGTTGCACGACAACAACAAAATCTGTGTCTGATACTACAAACAACTAATAATGGAAAAGCCATTTCCGTAAGGAGGCTATTGAGTTGAATTAATGTGGGATTTTGATAATCACAATAGCTTTAAGAGCTGTCTTTTAGTAAACATGGAATTAGCTTGCAGCTTTTTGATTGTAGCTTTTATCTGTCTGTCTCTTTCTCTGGAAATCAGCCTTAAATGGGGAATTTGCCTTGAGACACGTTCAATCAATAGCAGGAAAATAACAGCTCTTAGACTAAAAGGCTGATTTGCTGTAAGTTGGAAATGCGTCCGTGGCACGCAGACGGAGTGAAGAGATTTGAAAGGATTGAGAAGTCTCTCTTTGGAGAAACGTACAAGAAAGCAATTACATCTGACCGGGACTTACCTGCTTGTTCTTCAAAAGACAGAGCTGCTGTTATTTGCCATCACTCTCCCACTTCAATATGCACTGAACATCCGGAGTGCCAAGAATTTATTTGTTTTGTCAAATCTTTCATACTCAAATCTCCTTAGTCTGTCAGATGAAGTTTAATAGGTTTTTTAGACTATTTTCTAAAGCATTTTAATGTGTTTTTGGTGTTTTTCCACAGCTTTCAAAGCATCTTTTATGAAGTGCAAAATTTTTGTTGCTACTTGCTTTCAGAACATGTTTTCATCTTAATTCCATTGGGTTCAGACTTTTTAAAATTTGTAAAATGGAAGTTTGCTTAAACCATTTATGTTGGAACTACATAAAGAATTTTTGCTGTAAATTGAAACTGGGTTGATTGGAAGAGTAAAGGTTAAACTACCATTCAAAATTTTAGGGTCGGTAAGATTTTTCATAAATCTCTTTCATATATCACACACCAGAAACGAAGTAAATATTCACATCGTGTTATCGCTCTAGATCAGCAATGGGCAACTTCGATCCTGGTGGACCACTGTCCTCCAGAGTTCAGCTCCAACCTTGATCAAACACACCTGAACAGGCTAATCAATGTCTTCAAGATCACTAGAAAGCCGTAGGCAGGTGTGTTTAATTAGGGTTGGAGCTAAACTCAGCAGGGCAGTGGCCATCCAGGACCAAAGTTGCCCATCCCTGCTCTAGATTACTCACAGGATGTTTTTTCACTTGTGAAAGTGACTGTGTCATGTGCAGAAATAGACGTTGCTGTCGTTCATTTTCTGTTACAACCGGATATGTCAAACTGGACGTGTAAATACGCTTTTCACTGATAGGCTTGCACAGCAATGTGTCATGCAAATTTTCCATTCAGGTTGAAAATATGCAGTTGTGGTGTATATGGCACTTTTACAGCAATCGCATCGCTCAATTCGCATCATTTGTGTCTATTTGAGTCTTCGCATTGCCTTTGTATGTAATCTACTCACGTGAATAATTAAGCGAACATTCTCATCTTGTTATCGCTCTAGATTGCTCGTGGTATGGTTTTTGTGTCACTCGCGCTAATAAAGTCTTTACGTAATCTTTCCTCCATTTTCTGATACAACCACACGTGTCAAACTGGCCATGTCATGCAAATTTTTCGCTTGAGTTGAAATTTTTCAAGTTGCGCATAAGACGAGATTGAGGTGTGGATGGCGGTTTCGCAGCAGTCACATCACTCAATTCATGTTATTCGCGTCTTTGTGTTGACTTTGTATGTAATCTACTTACGTGAATATTTACATTTAAAAAAAAAAAAAAAAAAACGAGCAGAAGATACAATACGGCATGTTTGCGGCAAACACTTCGCCCAATTTTCGTCATTCACGTCGCCTGGCGCGAATTTGCATCTGTTTGCATTTTTTTGCATTAACTTTGTATGTAATCTACTCGCACAAATAAATTTGCTTTTGGTGTGTTATTACTCTAGATTACTCGTGGGATGTTTTTTGAGTCACTCGCACAAATAAAATAATCGTGCAATGCTTTTCTCCATTTTCTGATACAGCAAGGACGTGTCAAACTGGATGTGTCAATAAGTTTTTTGCTGATTGGCTTGCATGACAACATGCAAATTTTTCACTCAAGTTGAAATTTTTCTGCGTGCACAGAAGATGTGTTTGAGGGGTATATGGCGCTTTTGCAGCAATCATGTTGCCGAATTCACATCATTTGTGTCTATTTGAGTCTTTGCATTGCCTTTGTATGTAATCGACTCACTCTAGATTGCTCACGGGATGGTTTTCGTGGCACTCGTGCAAATAAAATCATTGTGTAAATCTTTCCTCCATTTTCTGATACAACTGGACGTGTCGAACCAGATGTGTCGTACAAATTTTTCGCTCAAGTTGAAATTTTTCAACTTGCACATAAGACGCGATTGAGACGTAGATGGCGCTTTTGCAGCAATTGCGTTTCCCAATTCATGTCATTCACGTCATTCACATCTTTGCATTGACTTTGTATGTAATCTACTCATGCTAATAATTAAGTAAAAAAAAAATTGGCGCGGAAGACACCATACGGCGTGTTTGCGGCAATCACGTTGCTCAGTTTGCGTCATTCACACAAACTGAGTGATATTAAATTTCAAATATTTTTAAATTTAATTTATTCTCATTGCGGTGTTCTCATTGCTCTAGATTACTCGCAAAATGTTTTTCGTGTCACTCGCGCAAATAAAATAATCGTGCAATGCTTTTCTCCATTTTCTGATACAGCTGGACGGTGCAAACTGGATGCGTCATGCAAATTTTTGAACTTGTGCATAAGACGCGGTTGAGGCGTAGATGGCGCTTTCGCAGCAATTGCGTCACCCAATTTATTTGCGTCTTTGTTGACTTTGTATGTAATCGACTTACATGTATAATTACATTTTTTCAAAAATTGTGCGGAAGACACGATACAGCGTGTTTGCGGCAATCACGTCGCCCAGTTTGTCTCATTCACGTTGCCTGGTGCGAATTCGCATCTATTTGCGTTTTTGCATTGACTTTGTATGTAATCTACTCACACAAATAATTATATTTACTTGTAATGTGCGCACACCATAAGACTTCATTTATTTGATTAAAAATGCAATAAAAACATCAATATTGTGAAATATTATTACAATTAAATTAAATCACATGATCCTTCAGAAATGATTCTAATAAGCTGATTTTGTGCTCAGAAACATTTTTTTATTATTATCAATGTTGAATGTTTTTGTGGAATATATATATATACATATATTGATATACACAAGCTGAAAAGAACAGCATTTATGCTAAAAATCAATTGTAATATTAGTGTAAATGTACGGTTTTTAAAAATATGAGGAAAGGAGGAGATAAGTGTTTAATGTTCTGGTGTTCGAGGATTTAGACGTGTTATTTTTCTGTTGTCCTGTGGAATGAAGCCTAGATTTAGCATGGAGACGCTGGTATATATAATGAGCATCGCTGTGCAAATGGCAGTTTATTAGCAAGTTTCTTGTGCCTTGCTTATTACAGAATTTTTTAAAATGTGCTTTTGATAGAAATGTTTTCCCTGCCATACGAAACCTTTAGCCGAATGGAATATCATATTAATATGTGGCTCCTTTTCATATGGATCTGAAATCACCTAACATGTTGACATCCTAGCAAATGCTATAAGGATAGGTTAAAGGGAGACATGACGCTCTTATTAGGTTGTGTTTCCAGGCTCTGTGTTTGTTTGAAGTGAAGTGAGCACTCCAGGACACACTTTAAGCCGAGCGGTGGCCACGATAATCCTACTTGATCAGAAAAAGTGGATTTACAGAGTTTTAACCGCAGTGTCCCAGTTAGCCCGGCCGATGAAAGCCAACCCCCTGTCCTCCGCCAGCTTTTATCTTTCAGTTCATTCATCCATCAGTCCGTTTATCCCTGCGTCTTTTCCTTTCAGTGCATCTAAAGCTCATCAGAACTATTTAGCCTCTGGCCCAGGCTAAAATTGCAATGATATATTTGGTTTCAAACACACACGGTTACATCATGGAGTTCATAGCATGTGCCATTGCAAAAACTGGCATTATATTCAGTGGGATGGATCATGTATTATGACAATTGGTAAAGTAGATATGTTTAAGTTACTCTATAGGCTTACTAGTTTAAGTTGTCTGATCCAAAAATGCATGTTTTAAGTTTTGCTTATGTTCATGTGAGCATATGAATATGCTTTTAGGATGCTGAAGCTTTAGGATCAAAACAAAAAGCATAAGTGGTAATTTCGAAACGTATCACTAGATGTCATGGCTCTAAATGTAACCCAATGCACACTGCAAACGAGCGACGTGACAAAACTAGAACACTCCCATTATAATCAACAAGGCGTAGACATGATGTAAATAAGAGCTTTATTGTGCAGCATAGACGGGTTCGTTGATTATAATGGGAGCATTCGTAGGAGAACTGCAGGGATCAAACAGTCATATGAGTGACAGCTTCAGTGATTATAATGGGACAGTTCTTCTAATACTGCTGTGTTGCTCGCTTTCTGTGTAATTTGTTCGGAATCTGAATAACAAATTTAGTTTTTCATTGCGCTGTCATTATCAACCTATTCAGAGACATCCTTGCACGAGTTATATATTTATTTATATATATAAATATATACATATATATTTATTTATATATATAAATATATATATATATATATATTAGGACTGGCAAATATTTAATTGCGAAAATAAAATACAAAATAAAAGTTTGAGTTTGCCTAATATATGTGTGTGTATTTATTTATGTATTTATTATATTTTTTATAGAATTTATATTATAAATAAAAATAATTTGTACATAAATAACATATTTCACTTAAATATATACATTAATTTGTGTGTATTTATATATACATAATAGTTACACACAGTACACACACATATCAGTCAAACTCAAACTTTTATTTTGTATGCGATTAATCGTGACTAATCGTTTGCCAGCCCTAAATATATATATATATATATATATATATATATATATAAAACAAATAAAGCTATATATATATATATATATATATATATATATAGCTTTATTTGTTTTACACTTGCTTGCTTGTTTTTTATATTATTATTGCATTGTTCGTTACTTCAACATAATCTGCTTTTAATTTGCACATGACATTACATGCATGGTAAAAATTTTGTGTTAATTGGACCTTGGTATTTCAGCTGTCAATTATTTTTAATTCATTACTAACTTATTAGAAACAAAAGACCAGTAATTGTAAATGACAATCAACATTTATCATTTGAGAACATCTGTTAGTCAAATGTTTGGCAGGTTAAGGCTGAAGTGCAAGTACACAGTTAGTTCTGGCTATAAACTTGTTTGGAGATATACAATTATTCATTCAGTTTTGTTAGGTAAGTTCGTAGTAGTAATTTGATGGGTGGCAGTTTAGCTCATTTGTCAGCTAATTAATTATCTCCACTAATCTGAGTGCATGTTTGTGTGCGTGTATTTATGTGGCTGGTTGTTTGTGTGTGTGTGTGCATGAGTTTTTATGTGTTACACATTGAAGAGAAGGTCAAGAGTGTAACAGCTGCTGCCGTCCAGTCTACTGCACAGGAAGCAGCATGTTTCATAAAGGTGCAGCGCCTGTGTGCTGCATTGCAGCATGCATAAACAGCGAGAAATTGTTTCCTTTAAGAATCTGTGTGTAGTGTGATTATATTACAGTCTCAGTGACGGTCAAATGTAACATCTTTAGCATTTCATTTAAGATTCACTTAAAGGATTGCTTTCTCTCTGGAGAGAACCTCTCATCAATATTCACCAACCATTGTAGTTGTCGCATGCTTGCACGTTTATGCAATGGGGTGGGATCTGTTTATTAGTTTTGAAATGAAAGCAGGGAAGCAAAGGTCATACAATGCATTCAGACTGTCTGAATTGAGGGGTTTCTGATTTTGTAGATGCCTGTACTGTTTTTTTATTTGCTTAAATGGTTGATGGATGAAGAATGGATGAAGAACTATGCATGTTTTCTACAAAAAAGATGCTCTTTGATATATCTCTGTGTGTGTGTATAGTCGTTGTAGCCTGACTAGTAACCTTGTATTTTCCTGTATGTATGGGGTCATCACCTTGACAAACAGCCCAAGTGTTGTGGTTAATACTGCTACTGTATTTGCTACTGTATTTACTGCCATATTCTCTGACCCGTGCAAGCCTGGATAGACACCCACAATGAATCAGATGTAAAACCAGAGATGTTGCATTAGGTTGTAAAGCAGAACTAGTGGCGGCTATATAATCTTTGCTCTGCTCTCCCTGCTTTTAGATTGATCTTGCACGTTGACTCATAATATAAACCTCTTACTGCTTTGACTGGTCAGCCACGTGGTTCTGCATTTACCAGTGGCTTAAGACAGAAAGGACTAGGCTGTTGCATGATGGCAAAGACCCTTCAAGCTGCTGTATGGAATGTTCCAGCACATGGGACACAAACCAGAACATTTATTTTGGCATAATCAACAAAATTGTGTTATTGTGTTTCAGCTGTTAGATAAAGACAGTCTTAGAGTTTATGTTGAATTATGTGTTTTTGGTTGGGTTAAAAAATGAAAAATCAGAGCTTTGAACTTCACATCATTGAGAAGATGACCACTTGATAATGGCACCGTCTTGAATTCCTCCACCATCTGTTGAGTCCAGATGGAGAAAGACAGTTATGGTGAATAACTCAGTCAGAACTCTGAGGATGGATGGATGGATGGATGGATGGAGAGATAGATGGATACATGGATGGACGATTGTGTGGATAGATATGGAGGGATGGATGGATAGATAAATAGATCGATAGACAGATATTGTAGATGGATGAATGATGGATAGATATTGTAGATGGATGAATGGAGAGAAGGATGGATGGATGGTTGGATAGATGAATAATGCATAGGTATTGTAGATGGATGAATGGAGAGAGAGATGGATGGATGTTGTAGATAGATGAATAATGGATAGATATTTTGGATCGATGGATGGATGGATGAATAGATATTTTAGAGATAGATATTGTGGATGGATGGATGGATGGATGATAGATATCATGGATGGGGGAATGAATGAGGGATATATTGTAGATGGATGAATGGAGAGAGATGGATGGATGTTGTAGAAGGATGAATAATGGATAGATATTTTGGATGGATGGATGGATGATAGATATGGATGGGTGAATAAATGAGGGATAGATACTGTAGATGGATGGGTGGAGAGAGATGGATGGATAGGTATTGTAGATGAATGATGGACAGATATTGTAGATGGATGGATTGATGGATAGATATTGTAGAAATAGATATTTTGGATGGATGGATGATATATATGGATGGGTGAATGAATGAGGGATAGATATTCTAGATGGATAAATGGGGAAATGGATGGATGTTGTAGATGGATGAATAATGGATAGATACTATGGATGGATGGAGAGAGATGGATGGATAGGTAATGTAGATGCATGAATGAGGGATCGATATTGTAGATGGATGAATGGAGAGAGGGATGATGGATGGTTGGATAGATATTGTAGATGAATGAATAATGGATAGATATTGTAGATGGATGAATGGGGAGAATAATGGATAGATGGATGGATGGATGGATGGATGGATGGATGGATAAATATTGTAGAGAGATATTCTGGATGGATGGATGATAGATATCATGGATGGGTGAATAAATGAGGGATAGATATTGTAGATGGATGAATGGAGAGAGAGATGGATGGATGTTGTAGATGGATGAATAATGGATAGATACTGTAGATGAATGGATGGAGAGAGATGTATGGATAGGTATTGTAAATGAATGAATGAGGGATAGATATTTTAGATGGATGGATGATTAGATATTGTGCACAGATGTGTAGATGGGTGGATAGATATTGTGAATAGATGGATAGATAGATGGATGGATGGATGAATAATGGATAGATATTTTGGATGGATGGATGGATGGATGGATGATAGATATGGATGTTGGTAGATGTGAATAGATGGATATTGTAGATGGATGGATGGATTTTCATAGATATGGATCGATGTAAAAAATATTGTAGATGGATGCTTGGATGGACAGATGTGTTGATAGATATGGATGGATGGATATTGTAGATGGATGAATGATGGATGGATATTGTAGAAAAATTAATGGAGAGAGGGACGGGTAGATGGATTGTAGATCAATGTGTGGTTGGATGGATGGATATTTTAGGTGGATACATGGAAGGATGGATGGACAGACAGACAAATAGATAACAATGAGCAAACAAATGTATTGCATGGACAGTATTACACTTACATACAGTACAGTAATGAATTACATACAGTACAGGACCATAAGAGTTGAAAACCTAAAGAAGAGTTGAGGATTGTGAATGTGCCGTTAGAAGTTTGGTCTACGACTCCTCTGTCTGCAGCTAGTGTTTGAGTTGGTCAGACTGCAGGCAGGAGCTGAAAATGAAAGACTGATTCCATCATTTATTCTACCTGAGTGCTGCTCGCTCTCTCTCATTTACTGGCCTGCTATTTCTGATAATCATAAGCTTTCAAAGCAGAACAATGTTCATCATTCCTTCTCTCTTCAGCAGCAGCACATGATTGCAACTGTCATACAACGTGACGCGTTCAAATAGGAGCAATTTAAAGGCGTACACAATGAGCCGCACTACCACTGAAAGTCCAGAACCATCTGGAACAATTCGATCAAATGAAGCTCCCACAGTTCCTTTGTCTCCTCATCGAAATAAAAACTCGGCCGGTTTCTTAGGACTGACGGATGTTCTTGGAAAGTGCCGTAGAGATGAGCACTATTATGCTCGGAGTGATGAACGCTATTATGTTCAGGACTGGAACGGAGATGTGCGTTCTCAGAATGAGCGAACCACAGCAAATCTGAGAAGTTTTAATTCTCAAGCTCACTGTGGCTATGTGCGTAATATAATACTGCCACAATACTCCTCCTATTTTTGCACTTTGTATATAATTTCTTTATTGAAGAAATCATGTTATATTGAATACATTTTTCTATATACATAATATCCAGGCAATTTTCATTAATGTGTTATATGTGCAGGAATACAGTTACAAAACACTGCATGAAACACTGCATTGTAATTTTTTTAAATTACCGTCATTTTGTGTCAAATCAATCAAATTTTAAAAACTTCCCCGTCTCAAATTTTTGATTTTGCTATTATTTTTCCTGAGGAAAGACAGACGTGTATAGTGATGAAAGCCAAAATGTTAAATGTCATGGATGAATATTTACTGAGTAATCCACTATTTTGTAGAGGGAGGTCAAAATGGCAATTTTCACCTGCGATTCAGAGTCAAGTTACAGGGGGTAAAAATGACTTTGGCAGCAGCAGCATCTTAATTTTTTACACAGTGATTGGTAGCTCTGTTAGTAAAATCTGTTAACTTTAGCAATCTTTGTTGCATGATGTGCCAATAGTGACTATTCAAACAAGGGGAAACAGCACTTTTTCTAAGTTTTTTTTCCAAAGTTTGCATGCCTGTAACTCAAGAAGCATTATTGATATTTTAATGCCCTTTTAGATATTGTGTCTTAACAAACTTTCCTTTTGACATCTTTATTTTTAATGCCATATGAGATTCGGTTCCAGAGATATTGGTATTTCAATATGGCTTCAGGAGTAAATTGTTAAAATGTACACATTTTCAGTGGTCAAAAACACATAATGCAATAAAGATTGCTAAAGTCAACTGATTTTGCAGTACTAATAGAACTGCCAATCTCTGTGTGAAAATAAGATAATGATGCTGTCATCTTTCTGAAGTCATTTTTACCCCCCTGTAACTTGACTCTAAGGTGAAAACTACCATTTTGACCTCCCTCTACAAAATAGTGGATTACTCAGTTAATGTCATCAATGACATTTAATATTTTGCTTTTCATTACTATACATGTCTATCTTTCTGCACAAAGATGCTCATCATCAAAAAATTGACTACTTAAATCTACATTAATTGCTCTTTGCAACCTAAAACTTTACATCCGTACTCTGACATGTTTAAAAATTTTTTAAGTGGGAATAACAAGATTGTTCACAATAATTCATAAAAGGCTTATTTTCTATGGAAGCCCCTCTCCGACACTGAATAAAAAATGTAAAAAAGTAATTTGCGACTTTTATCTCACAATTTTGAGTTTTCATCTCGCAAGTCTGACGTTTTTCTCAGATCTGTGAGATATAAATGCACAATTGCGAGTTATAAAGTCAGAAATGTGAGATATAAACTTGCAATTTGCGTAATTCTGATTTTTTTCTTAAAATTATGAGATACGAACTTGCAATTCCCAGTTTTTATGACACAATTCTGAGAAAAAAGTCAGAATTGTGAGATAAGTCGCAATAACCTTTTTTATTATTATTATTCAGTGATAGAAACGGGCTTCCATATATTTTTGTAGGTCTATAATACAAACTATTCAGGGTAAAATGAACTGATTGTGGCTCCTTTTCTGAAACTAATTAATATGAGGCAGTCATCTGCAGCTCTTTTCTCTCCGGTACCGTATGCTTGGATGGTTTTATCCCGGCTCACTTTCAGGAAGCAAACAGATGTCCCACCTGAGCCCGAACATGACAGGAATTTCAGATGGACCTGTAGATTACAACTCGGGTCAAACGTCGGTCTTCTCTGTTCTTTTGAAGGAATGAACTATTGAACTGAATTTTAATGCTTTTTCTCCTGAGCCGCATGCGCCATTGTGATTTGGCAGCCAGTCAGGTCTCTGTTGAATAAATCCATGATAAATAAGAAGGTTTTAACTCCATTTTGGTACTACTCATTCGTTCAAGTACAAACTAGTCCAGTTTCCACTTTCCATCTCTCATCACGTTCGCTCCCAGCCCAGATTGTGCACAGTCATGCCAGCATGATGCCCGCTGACTGCTGATGGGATGTAACGGTGACGTTTTCACGCCAGCTGCCCTGTGCCAGTGCGGACCGACTGGTGGATGGGAGGTGTTGGAGTGGAACGTGTGAAAATCCACGGGTCGACCCAGAAAAAAACGCCAGGAGCCCAGACCACCATCTGAACCAAGAGTCCACCCGTATGAGCCATTACAGGCCATGCTGTAAATCTCTTCTGAACTCTTCATGTTGCTCGACTCTCACTCGTAGCTCACGGCTTTTAAGCAGCAAATGTTTCATAAACACGTCCTCCCCTGTGACCTCTTCCCCCAGTGCCAGCGACGTGAGGCTGCACAGATGTGCCCTGTTTCTGTCCACTGGTCCCTGCCAGCAGCAGCAGATGTCTTGTGAGGGTGGAACTGGCCGCTGAGCAGTGAGATGACCCCTACAGCACATATACTACTGCTAAATATAAAGTGGAGTCCAAAGTCCAAAAGTTTGGACTTTTAGAGACTGTTAGTGAAAATGCTTTTTAATCAAATCCAAAAAATGTTACATGATGAGCAGTGCATCTGCGTTTACAGTAATGCATCTATAAAGGAAAAGTCCACTTCCAAAACAAAGATTGACATATAATGTGCTCACCCCCTTGTCATCCAAGATGTTGATGTCTTTCTTTCTTCGTCGTCAAGAAATTGATTTTTGAGGAAAACATTTCAGCATTTTTCTCCATATAATGGACTGATATGGTGCCCCGATTTTGAACTTCCAAAAATGCAGTTTAAATGTGGCTTCAGACGGTCCCAAATGCGGTTGTAAATGATCCCAGCCGAGAAAGAAGGGTCTTATCCAGTCAAACGATCAGTTATATTCATGAAAAAAATCAAATTTAAATACTTTTTAATCTCAAACGCCCGGTATATATACAGTACTACCATTCAGAAGTTTAGGGTCAGTACATTATGTTTTTGAAAAAAAGTCACCAAGGAAGCCTTTATTTGATTAAAAATGCAGTAAAAACAGTAATATTGTGAAATATTATTGCAATTTAAAATAGCTGTTTTTAAATTGAATATATTTTAAAATGTCATTTATTCCTGTGATGCAAAGCTGAATTTTTAGCACCATTCAGTGTCACATGATCCTACAGAAATCATTTTACCATATTAATTTATTTACATTAAGTTCATTTACATTAATTGGAAAAATTATAATAGAACAGCAGATAATAGGAAAAATTAACTGACAATTTCAAAATACACTATCCAACACGTTGGTTCACATACACATCGTTTTGTTTTTTATTTTTTTTATATTTTTTTCAATAACATAAATTTCCTACAAGTTTATTCACATTTTCTATTTGTAATATATGTAATATTTCTGCATATTTATTTATTTATTTATTGTTTTAAACATTAAAACTTACTGTGGTTTGCTAGAAAAATTAGTTTGTTATATTTTCTCAAAACACAGTCTTATTCTAAAAACATACTCTTATATTAATTTATTTAAATTAAGTTAAAAAATAATAATAGAGTGATAGAAATATATGAAAAAGTAATGAAAAAGTAAAAAAATTAAAATTATCCTTTTTTTTTATATATTTTTTTTTTTTAAATTTGGTTTATTTATTTATTTAAATAGTTTTTTCTTGTTTTAAACACAACACATTAAAACTTATTGTGGTTTGCCAGAAAAACACCCTTAAAATAATCTGAATTCAAGTTATATTTTCTCAAAACATAGTCTTATTCTACAAACATACTATTATTTCTTTAAATTAAATTAAATAGAAAAATTAGAATAGAGCAATAGATAATAGGAAAAAGTAATAGACAAATTTAAAATACATTATCATTATACATTATACACTTTTTAGTCGCATAACAAAACTTTTTTTTAAATCAAAAACACACAAATTCTTGATAGATACTCTTTGTTTGTTTCTTTTTCTTTTTTTTTTTTTTTTTCAGTTATATAGTTTTTTTTTTATTCTCAGCTGATATGGAGTGTCACATCAAGATACTCCATGTTTTTGTGTGTTTGTTGATCATGACATCTCAAGGTCAGTAGTCTGAAGTGAGAGTTAGTCTGCTGACCTCCGACTCATTAAAGTGTGTCTTAAAACAAATGAGTCTGACCTAAATTTCCTGCGGCTCGACCCCGCACAGCATCCCAGCGCTCTCACTTTACCACAACACATGGGATACAAGTGAACCTCTCTTCTCCTTTCCTCTCATTCTCTCTCCTCAGAGTTATAATTCAGTTCAGTTTCCTGCTGAAATCATCAATGTTCTCCTCCAATCATATTTACCCTCGGCTCTACATCTCCACCAATGAGAGAGCAGGAAAGCAGGAATGTGGCTAGCAACTGGAGAGTTATTGAGAGACTGCGGTTAACTCAAGGCCTCGGGAACACTGTGTGTGTGTGTTTGTGAGAGAGAGATGCGCGCTGATTCAGCGAGGAAGAAGTGTGCCCGCCGTCACATTTAACGCAGTAATGAAACAGACGTATTCCTCCGGGTTCCTCACAACTCCTCCGGGTTATCAGCTCTTGTCTGTTGGCCACGTTTCAGTAATATTGATGTATGTTGTGAAATGAATAGCAGCACCTCTGCGTGTTGTTGATTTACCGAGGCGCCCTGATAGCAGCTCTACCGGCCCGCTCAACCCGCACATGCTGGTAAATGCCGTAGGACTCGTTAAATCCCAGCGAGACTCATAATGTGTTTGTGTCTGCTGTGTGCATTATTTTCTGTTTTATAGTTGATACAGTTAGAAACACAAAGGCAGTGTCAAGAGAGATGTACCAGCAAAGTAATGTTTCCTGCTCAGTCATTGTACACTTGAGGTTTTTAGCTTGCTATATATGGATCCGGTGCAGTTAAAATATTTGGATTCATTTGTACAATTAAACTACTGAAAGTAGTATGCTATTTTGTCGCCCTTAAAGGGATAGTTCACCTAAAAATGAAAATTCTGTCATTAATTACTTAATCTTATGTTGTTCCAAACACGTAAGACCTTCGTTCATCAAGATATTTTTGATGAAATCCAAGAGCTTTCTGACCCTGCATAGACAGCAACGTTCAGACACGTTCAAGGCCCAGAAAGGTAGTAAGGACATCGATTAAAATAGTCCGTGTGACATCAGTTGCAAAATAAGTTGGATATCTGAGTGAAGCCGCTTCTTTAATGAGAATAAGCATGGGAAGAGACTGGATTTTGTCTATTTGGAAGTGATCAGATCAATGTTGTTTGACAGGTTTCTGGAAGGGGGCAGGATTTCCTCACATACAGTTGAGGTCAAACGTTTACATACACCTTGCAGAATCTGCAAAATGTTACTTATTTTACCAAAATAAGAGGGATCATACAAATGCATGTTATTTTGTTTTATTTTGTACTGACCTGAATTAAGATATTTCACATAAAAGATGTTTACATACAGTCCACAAGAGAAAATAATAGTTGAATTTGTAAAAATGACCCCATTTAAAAGTTTACACACACTTGATTTTTAATACTGTGTTGTTACCTGAATGATCCACAGCTGTGTATTTTGTTTAGTGATGGTTGTTCATGAGTCCCTTGTTTGTCTTGAACAGTTAAACTGCCTGCTGTTCTTTAGAAAAATCTTTCAGGTCCCACACATTTTTTGGTTCTTCGTGTCTGAACCCTTTCCAATAATGACTGTATGATTTTGAGATCCATCTTTTTTACACAGAGGACAACTGAGGGACTCATATACAACTATTACAGAAGGTTTAAATGCTCACTGATGCTTCAGAAGTAAAAACGATGCATTAAGAGCCGGGGGTGAAAACTTTTGGAAAATGAAGATCATGGTAAATATAACTTATTTTGTCTTCTGGGAAACATGCAAGTATATTCTGTAGCTTCTGAAGGGCAGTACTACATGAAAAAATATCATATTTAGGCAAAATAAGAAAAATGTACACATCTTCATTCTATTCAAAAGTTTTCAACCCCTGGCTTTTAATGCATGGTTCTTCCTTCTGGAGCATCAGTTTGAACCTTCCGCAGCCGTAATAGCTGCATATGAGAGTGATTTTTCTGAAGAACAGCAGGCAGTTTAACTGTTCAGGACAAAAAAAGGGCTATGAACAACCATCACTAAACAAAAAAACACAGCTGTGGATCATTCAGGCAACAACACAATCTGTGTGAAACAATCAAGTGTCAAGTGTCAAGTGTGCATTTTGAATGATCCCTCTTATTTTGGTAAAATAATTAACATTTTGCAGATTCTGCAAGGTGTATGTAAACTTTTGTCCTGTATTTAGAGAAGAGATGATGTTGCAAGAGGGACAGGAAGTTGTTTTGTTTAAAGATGACAAGGGCACATCAATTAGGTTTTTTTTAAATAATGGTGTGCATGCATAAATCATTTATACTAAGTAAACACTTCAATATTTCAGGAAATATAAGAATTGTCTACTTTGAGTGTCTTATGTTGCTGTTTTGCTGTCGTTTATATATTTTTTGCTTTTACACAGCAGTTTGTCAGACTCTGTGTCCCAAAGATGTCACCATTCTCTACAAATGCACGCAATTCTCTCTTTCTCCCATGCTAATACCACCATCAAGAGCTGATGCTGAGAAATCAGAGAGAGAAAAGAAGACGTGGAGGCTAAAAAATGATGTCTCGTCAGAAAAATTTGGGCAAAATGCAGGTTGCATGCAAAGTGCTGTGCAGAGTGACAGTCAGTTTACAGAAAGAAGACAGTTGTGCATCAGTGTGTTATGTAACAGAGGGAATGTCAGGTGAAGAAACCTCATTTGATCTGCTCTCACATGAACACCAGTTCTTCTGTAGGTGATCAAACGGATGAATACGATGTTTCTCTTGTTTGTTTTACTAAAAGAGATCATTACATGCATATGCTCATGTGAAGGTCATGCTTTACTAGAAAGAGCTTTTAGTAAGGTTAGAAATCAGGTCACTTTCTGTTTTACACTGTTGTTTAGAAGATTTGTATTTTCTTGAGGTTGAATATAGTGACTGTTATAAATCATATAAAAACAAAAAACAGCCCATAGCCTCTGGTGTTAGACTTCAGCACGCTGAATTTTAATGCAACTCTGACCAAACGTTTGTTTAAGCCTAGAGCTGTTTACTCCAGTGCAGACGCAGTTTATTTCACCACACTGTTGGGAAGCTGCTTTTATCACTTTACCTGCATTATGCAACACAATTTCATTTAACACGACATGGTTTAGAATGTTAATCAGAAATACCTGCACAATGTGCTGGAACATTATGATTCATAAATGAATGGAAAAAAAAGTCTATATAAGTGTGTGTTTGTAAGTGTGTGCACTTTTGCATCCATGTAAATTCACACTAGTTCAAACAGCTTCATGCATTTCTGAAGTAGCTACCAGTTTTGGAGAGTTGAATAAGGCTGTTATTTAGTAGTATGACAATAGTTTTAAGGAACTTTACAAGGAGTAGTGGTGCAGTGTGACAAACTGAATAATTGCAAACGACTTGTCCTTAGTATATATATTTTTTTCAAAAACAAAAATACTAAGTTAAAATGCATTATGCAATAGTATTATACTTCTCACATGACTTCACTATTTTACATATTTAATTCCATGAGTGGCATCCAACGTTTTGTCAGTTGTATTGCACATGGTTTACAGCCAACCACTTATCTAAACTGATATGTAGCAATGCAATCTAGTTTTATTTAGTGTCAAATTATCAGTTTAGTTTTAATGCTGTCAAGATTCTTTCAGTTTAAAATGTTAAATTATATAATCTGAGATACTTTAGTATTTTAATATGGTACACAAGTTTGTTTGTTCATCAGAGTAGATGGAGAAATTTAGCATTACATCACTTGCTCACCAATGGATCCTCTGTAGTGAATGGGTGCCATCAGAATGAGAGTTCACACAGCTGATAAAAAACATCACAATAATCCACATGACTCTAGTACATCAATTAGCATAAAAAAACAGCATGTATTTAAATAACAAATCCATCATTAAGGTATTTTAACTTGAAGTCATCACTTCTGGCCAAAATATCCGTAATCCAAAATACCACTTCCTCCAGAAAGTTCATCTACTGTTCTCCTCCCACATCAAAATGAACCAACATATTTGTTTAGAACTGTTTTGGACTGTTTTCACTGTGCTTGATCTGTACATATTTTCTCCTGAGTCTAGACAACTTTTTCACTGTGGAAAGCAATATTGTGGATACAGGACTCAGATTTTAGCCAGAAGCAACTGTTTGAAGATAAACATGTTTTAATGATGGATTTGTTTCTTATAAACACATAGCTTTTTACTTCACAAGACATTAACTGATGGAGTCAAGTCAAGTCACCTTTATTTATATAGCGCTTTTAACAGTACAGATTGTGGCAAAGCAGCTTTACAGTATTAAATAGGATATAGTGTGTCAATCATGCAAAAGGGCAACAGTAAGCACTCATTTTTCAATTAAAGGCAGTTCATCACTGAATTCAGTGATGTCATCATCCGGCTCATTTCAGTTCAATTAGTATACGATATCGCTGGAAAGTAAGTGTCCCCAACTAAGCAAGTCAGAGGCGAGTGCAGCAAGGAACCAAAACACCATCAGTGACAGAAATGGAGAAAAAAACCTTGGGAGAAACCAGGCTTAGTGAAGATGTGCAGATGACTTGTGGATTACTCTGATGTTTTTTATCAGCTGTTTGGACTCTCATTCTGACGGCACCCATTCACTGCAGAGGATCCATTGGTGAGCAAGTCAGGTTTTCCACACCTTGGTTAACTTCAAATTCAAGGACTTAATTTTGGGACACATTTCAAGTGAGATACATTGTTACAGTTTTCATGTATCAAACACAAATGCAAAAAGGCAATTTTTTGCATTTATTTTTGGCCATATGACAGAGATATGCTATTCTATTTGTTGTATATCTATTTTGCATAAAACTGAAGAATATTTGGCTCTGTACCTGGCCAAGTGATGTTTTTTTGGATCTCTGGCAAGCCATTCTTTGTAATCTTAAATATTATAATTAAAAAGCCCCCAAAGTAGCGCAATGACCATATCCCATATCAAAACTCAAAATATTTCATTTTCATACCTAAAATATATATTTTACAGTCACCCTTGTGCCGATTGATCATAAACAGAGCTAAAAGGCTTCCTACCAGTGGCCATAACAAAACTTAACATCTTGTAGTTTTATCACAGGTGGAATGCAAAATGTTTCAATACAAGCATTTCAGTCAAATGTATTTTTTTAAATATTTTAAACATTTAACCCACAGGAGTTAATCAACCCTTTGCAACAGTTTAAAATCAGCCCAATTCCATGCAAAAATTGCAAATTTGGCAACCCTGCATTCAAATCCAGGACGTTTTGGGTGATAGAAATCCCGGCCGGATGCATTTTTTTTAGGTCCAAAAAGAGGACATGTCCTGGGACAAGAAGACATATGGTTACATAGCATAAGCCAGCTTGCATAGGCCACTAAGTGTTTGCAGAATAACACATTAGCAGACCGGAGGGAATAATATGGATTTTTTTTTTCCCAGGAAACTTCTTGCACGAAATAAATTCAAAATTGAATTTTTTTTAGATTCACAAATTGTCAAGGATTTCAAGGACCCGTGAGAACCTGGCAAGTGATGTAATGCTAAATTTCTCAAAATCTTGTCTGGTGAAGAAACAAATTCATCTACATTTTGGATGGCCTGAGGGTGAATTTTCATTTTTGGATAAACTGTTACTTTAACAGTTTATATAGCTAGTCTTTGTTACTAGATAGCATTTTAACTACTGTAAATCAGATTCCTCAGATGCAGTGATGTGTCATGTTTGCACTGTGAGGCCGTCTCAGGCTATATTATATCCCTCTCCTCGGCTGACTCGATTAAGCCATCAGGCGTTTGAAAAGCCGAGGCCTGTCAAGGCCAGTGTCCCATAACTCTCTCATAAGAGCCACGTGTACAGGGCCACGAGGGCCCACACAAGCTGCTTGTCTCCTCTAAATGACATGTCTTTCTCATGTCCTCATTTAGTTTCATTGCATGAAGGATGGTCATGGTAATGGCGCCCGAGAGTATCTGTCATATTTGCCTTCAAAGATCGGTTGCTGATGTCAACTCTTCATACTGAGATGTTCAGTTCCCTGCGCACACCAGATCTGAGTTTCACCCGGGCTCAAATCCATCTTTCTGAGAGAAATAAGCATGCTCTGGCTTTGCCTGAATTCCCTGTTGTTTATGCATATTTCGCCAAAGCATGTGACTAGTATGCTTAATCTCCGAATGTCTGGCAACGCAACTCTTTGCATGGAGCATGAGGAAGAAGAGAACCAAATGCCAGCTCTTCCTCTCTCTCCTTTACACATTAGCTGTAAGATATGTATCGGAGGTACTATAACACACACACACACACACACAGAGATCTCCTTCTGCTCCCCACCCACTGTGTCCCCGTCGTACTCTGTTGGCCGCGATAAAGCGCAGCCACACTCACGGCCGCCATCAGGCATCTGCCAAAGCGTTTAATCTCTCTGCAATTTCCCACCACCCTGTTTTTCCGCTGATCCATCCTACGTCCTGTGAGTAGGGGGATTTGGGATGTTTTAGGGGTTCGAAAACAGCCTGTTCAGAACATGACCCGGTCATATTCATGTTTCGTTTCAATGATGATATTTCATCATTTAGTTTAAATATAATATATATTTTATTTAAATTCCGATTTTTGGAACAATTAAGATTGTTTTGTGGTTTGTGACATTGTTTTCATAACAATTATGCACTTTTGCAGTTCTTAATGTAGTAATGTAGTACAAAAAAATCTCACGAAATCCAAGAATATATTTTTTAATTGTAAAATATTTGGTTAAAATATGGTTAAATAGACACCAACTTGTAACATGTTGCTGTTTTACAAGCTTATATTGCTCCAATAAAAGAAAATTTCCTACATTATGGAATTTGCAAATGGGCAGACATATATATATATATATATATATATATGTGTGTGTGTGTGTATATATATATATATATATATATATATATATATGTATATATATATAAAAACATAAACTGTCAATTAAAAAAATAAATTTAAAATGCAGTATATAAATTTTTTTATATTTTACACACACATATAATATTTTTTTTAATTATTTAGTCATTTTTAAGTTTTTTTTTATTATCATTTATATTTTTATTTATTTATATTTCTTATTATTTAGATTTATATAAATAAATAAAAATTCTGACAAGTCGTGTGAGTGTTTATTTTATTTTATTTTATTTTATTTATGCACATACACAAATATAACGTTAAAATGGAATATGAAGTCTGTTTTTATTGATATAATATAATATAGTATAATATAATATAATATAATACAATACAATATAATATAATATAATATAATATAATATAAATGCATGTTGTAAGATGTTAATTTATATAATGGAGATGTTCAGACTGTGTCTGCTGTGTATGTTTTTTCTAAATCTGATGTGGAAAACAACTTCCGTCAATATGATCCAGACTTGTTTTTATGATATTCACCCTTACACTATGCCGTCTGTCTTCTGGTGACCTTGTGTGACCTCTACCATCTTCTGCTTAGTAGCTTCGGAGGGTTTCCCGGTTTTGATTATTCTTAGAAAGACTTAGAAAGCTGATTTTCTAATTCTACCTCGAACAGTAAGCAGTGTTTTCACAGCAGATGTTCTGTACGGATTCAGTGCAGTCTCTGCGTCTGCGAATCACATAATCTACCCCTTAATTGAAGGAGAATGTTGTTTACATAAACACTCGAGCAGCGACGGCCGGTGCTGATGGTTAAAATACAGCTTCAGCGTGAATACGTTCTCCTAATCAGAGCAGAAGTCATGCGGCGAGGCGGCTGTGGTTATTATTGTTTGAAAGAAGGCTGGTGCTTTGTTTACATCTGGTGCTACAAAGACTGGAAGCTGGCCAGACCCTCCTTCTCCCCCTCACTGTCTTTCTGAGCTGTGAATAATAGATAAAGCCACGCCGATGACTGGCACCACATCTTGTCCGTATGGAGGAATGAAAGAGCCAGCTAGTTAATACGCACCCCACATCACAGCGAGAGCGGGACCTTAGCGACGACTCGCCACTCGGCCCTCATTTTCAATTCAGAAGCTGATGGTTTTGCATTTACAATAACAACAGGAGCATCTAAATGGAGGAATTAAAAGTGTCTGACTACAGGTGCCTGAACAGCCTGTCTGACTGAACAAATCACAAACTAGCTACAGGATTTCATCTTCTAGTGTCATTGATTCTTTAGTGAATCTTTGATTCACTGATCTACATTGTCCCACAAAACATCCAGTCTTCAGTATCACATGATACTTCAGAAATTATTCTAATATTGTGGATTCCAATATTGTTTTCAACATTGATAATAATGCATATTAAACATTTTATTTTATTTTATTTTATTTTATTTTATTTTTTTTTTTTTTTTTTTTTTTTTTTTTCAAATAAATGCAGCTTTGGTGAGGATAAGAGAACTGACCAGTTGTTTGTGTGATTCTTGAGAGCCAGCTAAGCATATTAAACTGCTTTATTTTATTTTATTTTGTTTTGTTTTGTTTTGTTTTGTTTTGTTTTGTTTTGTTTTATTTTATTTTATTTTATTTTATTTTATTTTATTTTATTTTTTTATTTTATTGAAATCAGTGCAACTTTGGTGAGCATAAGAGACTTCCTTCAAAGAAAAAAAAATCTGACTGGTCATATTAAACAGATTTTATTTTATTTTATCAAATAAATACAGTCTTGGCGAGCATAAGAAGCTTTTTTCAAAGATGAAAAAAAAATCTGACCGGTCATGTATTTGTGTTTTTTGAGAGCCAGCTTAGCATATTAAACTGATTTTTTATTATATTTTATTTTTAATTTTTTTTTATTTAATTTTTTTATTATAATTTATTTTATGTTTTATTATTGTTTATTATTTATTTTATTTTGAGCAAACTTGAATAAGCATAAGAGACTTCTTTCAAAGACAAAAAAATAATAAAAATCTGACCGATTGTGTGTGTGTTTGTGTTTCTTGATAGCCAGCTCTGCATATTAAACAGATTTATTTTATTTTATTTTATTTTATTTTATTTTATTTTATTTTACTTTATTTTATTTGATTTGATTTTGATCAAATAAATGCAGCCTTTGTGAGCATAAGAGACTTCTTTCAAAGACGAAAAAAAATCTGACCGGCCATGTATTTGTGTTTCTTAAGAGCCAGCTTAGCATATTAAACTGATTTTATATATATATATATATATATATATATATATTTTTTTTTTTTTTTTTTTTTTTTTTTTATTATTTTATATAAATAAAATCGGTCGTGTGTTTATGTGTTTCATGAGAGACAGCTCAGCATTTTAAACTGATTTTTATTTTATTTTATTTTAATATTTTTGTTTTAAAAAATGCATTCTTGTTGAGCATAAGAGACTTCTTTCAAAGACTATTCTGTGTTTTTGAGCTGGTTGAGTTAGACTCTGAAGTCCCCTGGCCGTGTACCTTCAGTTTTCTGGTTGACTTGCTGCTCTTTGTTGTCTAACTAACTAGTTCTTGTTTTTGTTGGGCTTCCTTAACCGTATAATCTTGCCGGCCGGTGTTTGTCTTCTGGCTGATTGCACATATTATGTAATGGTGAGCTGGTTTGAGAGAGAGAGAGAGACAGAGAGAAGGAGGGAACTGCACCTGGGGTCTGCTATCAGCATGCAGATAGAGATGCTGGAGGCTCCTTTGTGAGCTGTTTATTTAGACAGGTGTCTAAAGGACATGCCCACACACACAGATCTCTGTTAGAAGAGAAAAATTTCATGTTTGTCTATATGCACTGATTATATGGCAATTTAGAATAGATGATAATCATTTGTGACATGTAGGATCAATATCTTGCTCATAATAGAGCTGTCACTAACAATTATTTTAGTAATCAAGTAATTGGTCGATTACTCTGATGATTAATCAAGATATTTGGATAATTATAATAAATTTTTGTGGTAATTAATATAAACCTAAGCAAACGATAGTGTTTAAAATGACTTAAAATACATATATAATAGCAATGAGACAATTAGTTCAAATAAAGTATCAAAAGCAAGTAATTATATGGTTTTATTGAACAAAACTGCACATAACGGATTATAAACAATAGAGCTAATCTATATTACGCATTATGACTAATGACTGCACTGACGATTGTTTTTTACACTTATTATTGACTAAACAATGTTTAATTAAAATGTAAAGTTAATCTTTAATATTTGGCCATTTCTTTATGTCAGAAATGCTACAGCCACTGTAATTTCTTAAAAAATGTGGACATCTATACGTGTCAAACTGAGGGTTTGAGCTTTTATTTTAAAATCACAATGAACATTTAGCATATTGGGAAAGGTATGGTGTATTCTCCTATGTGTTTATAAATGATTTACCTTTCAAATCTGATGAAATGGCGCAAGTTGCGTTCCCAGATGAACGTTATAAAACCCACAAACTCTTGCAGAGATGGAGTTTGAGACGTTTCCGGTATTTTGCCGCTTACTCGACATGGGCAAATTGCAGTCAGTTTTCCCAAAAAAAAAAAACAGAAAAGTGAAATTGTCTGCAGATTCTAACTGACTCGTTATTGGTTCTTTTACACATAACAGCACATGCTGTTCATCTGATTTCTCATGCTGGCAGTATTTCAAGATTGACCCAAAGATGATTGGCAGGATTCCTGGGAATGTTGTTTTGATTTCTCAGGCTTTTTGTCTCAATTGTGAGTCGAGATGGATGGTAAAAAATAATGAGGAGATCAAACAATGAACCAATCTTGACTCCATCTGCCATTCTTTCTTTAGGTTCACTATATGTTTTAAAGATAATCACTTTAAAGATTAAACATTTGCCTTGAGCAAATAATTTCAACTTGGTCTTGTTCAGTAGTTTTAATCTAAAGTGAATATTTTGAATAATGCAGCATTTTTTTCAATTGCAGATAAATTTGAGAATATTTCAGCGTGACCTGAAGGCAAACTGACTGTGCCATGTTGAATTTTTCTGCTTAAGCTACACTATGAAACTTAATGCTTTTACGATGACCTACCTGTCTGATATCACATTTTTTACAAAGTAAAAAGTAAAGTACAAAGTACTGTAGAGTGCCATTTAAATAGGAGTCTATGTAATAATATAGTGATATAGTATATGTAATCCTGGACCACAAAACCAGTCAAAAGTCGCACGGGTATATTTGTATGGGTCAAAATGATAATTTTTTCTTTTATGCCAAAAATCATTAGGATATTAAGTAAAGATCATGTTCCATGAAGATATTTTGTAAATGTCCTACTGTGAATATATCAAAACTTAATTTTTGATTATTGCATTGCTATATTATAGTATTTTGAATTGTTTTCACCCTCAGATTTCAGATTTTGAAATAGTTGTATCTCGGCCAAATATTGTCCTAACAAACCATATATCAATGGAAAGCTTATTTAACCAGCTTTCAGATGAAGTATAAATCTCAATTTCAACAAACTGACCCTTATGACTGGTTTTGTGGTCCAGGGTCACATAGTTTTGCCATCTTATTCAACCACCATACCATAAAACCCCTGATTTGAAGGTTTTCTGACTGTCGCATATCTTATAAAATAATAGAAGCTGTAAGCAAGGTTTATAAACAGATTTCCATCAGAAGATATTTACAGTCTTAAAAACTCATTAAAAAGAAATAGTTCTGTTTTTAATTATCATAAGAGTTACGTGTCACAAAGTTTAGTCACATAATTGCACTCAGCAAGAATCTGGGTCAAAATGTCACCCGTTGCCTCCATCTGTTGGATTTATGGATGCATGACGCCACAATAATACTGGCAAGAAAGAGTTTTAGATGGAATCAATGAAGACACGCAAAGTTATACAGTTGCACACATGTTCTCTAGCCGCCCGTAAGTTATGTGTGGTTTAAAGGCTCAGTTCTGCTGAAGGCTTATGTCTCCTGTGCTGTTTCCTCACAGACTGAAGAAGAAGTCCCAGTCGGTGGATATCGGCTCTCAAGGATTTCCAGCACGGCTCATCCCGAGCCTGTCCTTAAACAGATCTTCACCACCTGTTGCCAAGACGACCACATCTGAGGTGCAAGAAAACAACACCACCAATTCCCAGCGCCGTGGTCCGCGGTGCAGCGATCTGAAACGAGGATACACAATAGGTAAATGAGCATCTGGCTGTCTTCAGTATGCCAGGCTTTGTGTGTTTGAGTTTCTCTATCTCATGAGTTTCAGTTGAGCTTTATCTGTGTGTGAGAGTGCATGAAGATGTTCACTTTGTATGAGTGTTTAGAAAGTTCTGACATCCTCTTTTCTTGTTCTCTGCTCACTGCATTATCAGTCTCACTTTGTCTTATTTGTCTCTTAATACTCTTATGTCAACTCTCACATCCTTTTCTCCTTGATCTCACCTTGTCTCCATTCTATCTCCTTGCATTCTTCACTTTCTTCTTGCTTTCTTCTGTCTCTTCTCTTTCTCTCCTGACTCATCTCTTTCTCCGCTTCTTTTCCTAGATCTCACCTCTTTTTCATGTGTCTTTGTTTCTCCTCTTGTTCTCCACCATCTATTTTTGCTCTCATTGTCTCAACATTCTCCACTCTCTCCTTGCTCTCTTTCTCCCTTCTCCTCTTTCTCATCTACAGTATTTCATCTCTTTTTCTCCCAGATCTCACCTTTTTCATGTCTCCATAATTTCTCATCTCATTCTCCACCATCTCTTTCTGCTCTCATCCATCTCTTTTCTTTCTCCTCTCATTCTCGTCTTTCACTGTAATCTTATATCTGTCTCCTCTTGTTCCAGTCTACTCTTTCTCTTCTTTTTCACATAGATCACACCTTTTTTATAACTGTCTCTAAAGTTTCTTCTCTCATTGTCCACCGTCTCTTTTTGCTCTCATCCATCTCCACTCATTCTCCACTCTCTTCTTGCTCTTGCTTGTCTCCTATTTCTTGTCTCATTCTCCTCTCTCTTTGCTCTTATGTTTGTCTCCTCTTTCTTCCCTGTCCCTCTTTGTCTTCTTTTTTCATCTGATTCATGTCTTTCTCCTCTTCTTTTCCTAGACCTCACCTTTTTTCACATCCGTCTCCATTTTTCCTCTTTTGCTCTCATCCATCCCCACTCATTCTCCACTCTCTTCTTGCTCGTTTGTCTCCTATTTCTTGTCTCATTCTCCTCTCTCTTTGCTCCCATGTCTCTCTTCTCTTTCTTCCCTGTCCCTCTTTGTCTTTTTTTTCATCTGACTCATCTCTTTCTCCTCTTCTTTTCCTAGATCTCACCTCTTTTTCTTGTCTGTCTGCATTTCTTCTCTTTTTGCTCTCATCCATCTCCAGTTATTCTCCACTTTCTTCTTGCTCTTGTTTGTCTCCTATTTCTTGTCTCATTCTCCTCTCTTTGCTCCCATGTCTCTCTTCTCTTTCTTCCCTGTCCCTCTTTGTCTTCTTTTTCTCATCCGATTCATCTCTTTCTCTTCTTCTTTTCCTAGATCTCACCTCTTTTTCATGTCTGTCTCTATTTTTCCTCTTTTTGCTCTCATCATCTCAACACTGTCCACTCTCCCCTTGCTTTCATCTGTTTCCTCTATTTATCCCTTCTCCTCTTTTTCCTCTTTCAATTCAATTCAATTGTTGTCTGTCTCCTTTTCTCCTCCCATTATCCTCTCTCCTCGCTCTCATATCTGTCATATCTGTCAACACCCTTTTTACCTTGTCAAAATGAGCTCTGCAAAAATCATCCCATTCTGAGGGATTGTTCCTTTAAATGCAAATGAGCTCTGCTCGCCCCGCCCCTCTCTTCTCTCTGTGGTGTGACGAGCTGCTCTGAGAGATTGTTTACTTTAGCCGCATTTAGCACGTTTAGCGAGGAAACTTGCTAACTAGCACTTTATTAGGAAAGGTGATTGCAGAGATTCATAAAAAAAACCCTTATACTCACTTCTGCTGTAGGTGAAGCTGGTTCACGAATGATTTGCGCGAACTTAGACGCATTTATGTAGATCGGGAGACTCATTCCCTTCACAAACAAACGTAATCCACTGCATCTTCAGCAGCTCAGATGTCTGGAGTAAATGTCGATCACTATGTTCAT